>NC_090442.1:340582346-340928732 GCF_031143425.1 Pleurodeles waltl | reverse complement strand
AATGCGTATACAAAAGCCCCATAGAAAACAACATAAATGGCGAGGTCTCCTTTCAATTCAAACCATCCCACTTTCTTCCTTGAGTTTTTAGTTGTTTGTAATCAATATGATTATACAATTTTTATAATCAACCTCTGCCTTTGCCTAAAGCTTAAATTCCTCGTCTCTTGTCTGTATTAAATTGTTCTTGTTAATGACTGAGCTCAATCAGCCACTGAAAAGGAGAGCCAAGTGCACTGGGAGGAGACTTTGGTCAACATCTGTGAACAGCTGGATTTAATGTACATCAGCAGCTCAAATAGATCAGTGATATCTTCACAACTGCAGTGAATACATTATTGTGTTTTTCAAAAGGTGTACAACCATTTATTGGTTTATTTTCTATACAGTACTACACTGCATTGCCTTCATCGTGATGCCCTATGCCATATTCTTCTGAGGGAAGTCTTTAGCCAATCCTGCTACCACAAAATCAGCACATTGATAAAACTTACGATGCCTCTTTTTGGACTTTTTGTAAGTAAACATTTAGACACTCCTTACAGTTCAACTTCAGGTGATTACCAGGCTCACAGGTACTCTAGTGCTTGACAACGTACAACAAAAATCCATGCATGGCTTTTCTTCATTTTAAAATGTTATCACTAGAATACAACGACATTTACACAAAGACACAGTCTGGTGAGTATTCCATGTCACCTCTTTGAAGGGTGTACAACCATATTTCTTATAATTAAACCAAGAAAGTATTTTAAAAAGGTTTTATTAATGAGATGTTAAGCATACAACGTCACAAAATGCCTTAATTAAGGTGGCTTTTGCAACCTTGCCTTTTTAAAGCACTGTTCATAAGGTACCACGTGACATTGATGGTCTCAAATATCATCAGCTTCAGGAAAGGTTGAAGATCAGAAATAGGCTGCCCAATCTTATATTGAGGTGAAAGCAATGAGAGGACTTTTTGCTGAGAACACAAAAGGCAGACATGTACAGTGGACACAAACCTCTCACCACTGCACAGACACCACATGAGTGATATGAGTGCATAAGAAAGCATAAATTGTAGAAAGACTTGTGGAAACAAGCACCCGAGTTATAGACTACAAACTAGCAACAGTTTACCTAGTGGGCATGCTGGTGGTAGGAACATATTTGAAATATACCTAGATGGTAGCCATTTTATGACTGTCATTAGTTAAAACCTTTTGTTTTTCTGAAAGGTATTTGACAAATACATACATACAGGGGAATTCAAACTGTCTTTTACATCCATTGATCTGTTGTGTCATTCGCCTACGACAGCATACAACAATAGGTCAGCACACTTGCACCACTGCCCTGCACTTTTTGTGAGAGATGATGTGAGAAAATTCCTGTCTTTGTGTGATCAGAATATTCCTCTCTGCATGATCACCCCCATCTTTTTTGCTGACTGGTACTGCTGGTATTGAGTTCTGCACTCTGGGGCACTGCTGGCCAGTCCTGACCCCCAAAATATTGTAAAACAGGCTAATCTTCCAACTGTAATGGTGCAGGAAAATACACCAATGCCATAGAAAATTAAATGACACCAGTGAACTGTAGCACATTATTCCATTTATTAGACTGACAACGAAAACACTGCTTCATGTCTGTATGTGTAGCTTTGCTGCTGTAACATTTAAACCTGCAGGTGAACTCATCAAAATAACCCTTTTTGACCAGAAATAATTCTACTCTTATTAATACATGGCATTTCTAAGTAGGCCTTGTAACTTACAAGACAGGTTGTCTATCATTTTAAAGGTCTACATGCAATAATTTAGGTGTGGCATATGCCTAAAGAATTAGCCATCCCCCACCCCCGAAAAGATATTTTCACTGTAAATGGTGCTGTCCTATGAGAAAATCTGACGTCAAGATAAATGTATAATTCTTCAGATCTTTTGTGTGAAATAAACTGCAGAGTTAATCCATCCACTATTTTTTAAATATTTGTAAAAATCCAGTTCACTGGTGAAATTAGATTTTGGTTTGGAAAACTATCTTTTAAACAAAAAGACTTTGCTTAAACCTCCAGTAGGCTAATCTGCATCACAAACTGCTATTTAAACAGAACTTACCTGCACCCTCTGATTTTTCACTTGATTGCTCTTTAATCTGCCAAGAGGTTATGTCCTAATAATGGAAGCCCTTTAGTTATTGCAAAGAATTTTGAGCTCCATTCTAAAGCGGTCAGATAAAATTAATCTAAACTAGGATCATACTAAGGGAGTCCTGTCTTCTATTCTGGGTGAATCAGATGGGGGTCAGGATAGCTATAGTAAGCTCTTGTTATCTTATTCCCTAATGTATGCCCCTCTGATTTTCATTCTCGGTATATCAAGGAAAACCCCTTTCAGAGTCTTTTCCCAGCTACTCCCAACTACTCAGGAAGGATGGGCAAGAAGGTAACATTTGAGTGATGGTTCATGCTGGTCTACCATCGCTGTAGAAAATGGCATCCTAAAAATATTTAAAAAGTAGAAAGTCTACTAACTAGCAAGCTGCTTCAGGAAATTCTGCCTGTTTCTTCTAATATGTCTTGCCTAAATTGAGTAGAAATGTTCTTTAGGCAACAGGCTAGGGCAAAGTCACCTGTAGCTTTAAAACAATTTAAAGACCAAAGAGGGAAGCAAAAAAGGATAAAACCAAGATGTGCATAATTATTAAAAATAATTTATAGGTGTCTTAGATTTCACAATTTTAATAGGGCTAATCCACCCTGCGCCAGTCTTCATCAACAGTCCTAAATTCTTATACAATTAATGGCCTTAACAGACTTTTGCCAGCGTCTGGAGCTAAAGCCAACAATCACTCAGCTGATCTCAGGTTGAGTCTTCTAGCTGAATAATTTTGGGGACCCTATTCTGAAACAATGAAATAAAGCTATTTTGTCGGAACAGAACTTAAAAATCTGAGAACTAAAGTAATGGCAACAGCAAAGTTTCAAATGATCACAGAGGAAGAGAATGTTATGACATGCTTTATTGATTTTATGGATTTTTTGATGATGATGCATCCCTTTTATATAGATCAAGAATCTTGGCACCTTTTAATATAAATCGCCAGTTAAAATGCTGAGCTCAGCAGATGTAAAATTGGTTAAGATAGAGGATGACTTTAATTTTATTAAATCTTGGGTGGAGTTTTCTCAAATTCAGTCCCCTCTACTATACTGAAATCTATGAAGCTCTGTCAACTGTCTCTGCTCTGATGAGCCATTGAGAGGTAGAGAATATATCTATTATTAGTGGTGGTGCTTTTCACCCAATGGGATAATTTGCACTTTCTTTAGTGGTTCAACTAGATCCTGGGGACATCCCAGCAACCTGAGCACATGAGGCAAAATCATGGTCATGGACTGGGGGCAAGCTAAGTCGACGCAACCTGCAGAAATCCAACATTCCTTTAATTTGCCAAAATGTATTTATACGATCTTGGAATTTGGCTCCTTTCAGAAGATCAAAATATTGATTTTCAAATGGCTCAGTGTTGCTATAATCTGTCTTCAAAAAGAAAAGGTATCTAATAATTTTCAGATTGACCGATATTACCCAATTAGCAGCCCTGAAAAGGTGCAACCAGTAGAATACCTACCTTATTATTGGTGGTAATATTCCTTGAATTATGAGGTGTTTCGTCATCTGTGTAATTCTTCTCAGTGTTGAAACCTTAAATTCCCTCGGCCACACTATGGTTAAATATACTTCTTGATACTATTTAATGTCTACATTTCTCTAGCATAGCAATACAGCCCGAAGTCAGTTTGTGAATTCATCACAGCTATAACTAACAAAGAGCAAGCCAATTGTGTTTCAATTGTGGGAGATTTCAATTATTTTTCTATATGTACAGTAATATTATAAAGGAAGTGTGGAACATTATGGTTTCTATGTCCCCACATGATTGTAAAGCTGATAAACATGGGGCAAATGTATTCAAGAAATTAAGGGAGTTGAGCTGTCTCCCTTAGTATCTGGACAGGTACCTGCCTGCTAAATGGACCCATAAGGGCATCAGTGGATACACAACTGAATATATGATTACTAATTTAATAAATTATGGGGGGTTAGGGCTTCTCTCTGATGCCAATGTACTAGAGAATGCTTTTAAGGAACATGTGATTGGGTATATAAACATGGCTCTTTCTTTCCAAGTGGTATTCAGTTAGAATTTGAGTTTTGCTTGAAGTAATGCATCGCCACGCTTGGGCCACTGAGAATTACATCATACCTAGACAGCAGACAGGCTTCAAACCTTAATACTTAATACTTGATAATATAGCTGCCCATCACTATATTCTACAAAGGTATTTTGGAAATAGGGGACAGCCACTCTGTCTATAAGGCTTTTATAGATTTGTCAACAGCCTTCAACCAAGTCACTAGACTAACTTTTCAGAAAACAAAATAGCTGCACTGAAGCAACCATCAGGTCTCCTGAAACTAATAGCTGTCCTCCACGCTTCCACCTGGAATCAGATGTTAATGGGAACAGATAACTGTACCCATGGATAGAGAATGGAATGGAATAAAGCAGGGCTGCCTTCCAGAGCCATTATCTCTTTAGCTATACTTAAATGGTTTGTCATAAATATCTGTACGCTTGCACAGTTTTTCTCCCATCCTTGGATCACACCTTCTCTAAATGCTACTAAATTCAAGGGATATCTTCTTTTTCCACCTAACTCCAGTATCTCTCCTGCACGGCCTGGACAAAATGTATCATTCTTTGACTTTGCATTCTTTTTTTAAGTTTAATGTGTCTAAAAGTAAAGATGTGGCGTTCTTATGGAGAACAGAATATGCACCATACAACTTGGTTTCAGGCCAAAAAACAATGGTCATTGCCTAACCCTGTCTACCTACAAAGAATATTTGCCTATGAATTAAGTAATAAGTATTATCTTAAATAATTAAAATTATAAAGAATATTTTTTGTTACAGACACTAGATCTTCTGTAGAATGTAGGCCTGAGTATGGATACTTGACAGTCAAAATTTCATTCTCTGTGCTTATACAAAATAGAGGGCTCCAAAGAGCAAACGTATAGATAATGTTCCTTGTATTTGTTAATAAAAAAAAGTTCACAACTCATTGTTGTGTAATAATGTTGCAGGGTTGTATGTTTTATAAACATAATATAAATGTTTAAAATATGTTCTGTCTAGTGATGTGTAAAGGGAACTTTGCCTTTCCACTCAATTATGACTTACAACTCTTTGAAATCATGGAGGAAAGTCTCCAGAGCTGGTGCATGGTAAGTTAAAAGAGGCCCTGAAAAGAGCACTATTCAAGTGAGTTATAAAAAATGTATAGTCCAAATTTGAAATCATAAAACTCACAATTGGAAACTGTTTTAGTGAATAAAATGAAATGTTATTTATCAATAGATCATAAAACAAGAAAAGTGATTTTCCAGTTAAGATATAGGGCCATATTGCTGAAAGTGCCCCTTAGTCCAGTGCTCAATTTGAACCTCTGGTTTTAGGTGCATGGCACCTGAACTTAATTGTCAATACCACCACTTATGACAGTCTGCCACTTGGCGACACTGTCTGTCTAATTTAGAAATGAGCACAACAACTGTTTCTAAATTCAATATACTGCTGCCAAGCCATTCTTATAGGGTAGGGTGCAGAGAATAGTCACACTTGTAGGAGTGTCGTGGTTAGTATTTGTGTTGATACTGACACTAGCAGCGCTGGCAAGGGCAATAGGTAGTGCAAGCTGCAGTGGCCTCCGGACGAGGGCCATGGCCCATATATATATTTTTAAAATAAATGAAGCACTGTCAGTAGCTCAACAGGTGTTGTGCATGCTTTTTTGCGCGATGAGGCAAATACTGTGCCCAGCTGTGCCCCCATGAAAGAGGGGAAAGGGGCCTCCAAGAACCTTCCAGGCAACGCCCAACAGGGAGATAGTCACTCACTGCACTCACGTATAGGGGGATCTCTGTCCCTTCTTTGAAATGCAGGCCAGTTGCCACTGATATAGAAAAACGCAGACTAGTGGCTTCAGGCAGCAGGTGCATCTTTCGCTAATGCCCTGTGCCTGCATTGGGAACAAGCTAATTCCTGTGATACGGTGTACTGTGCCTCTCTGAGTCCCCCCTCCCCACACATACTTAAGTCTGTCTGCACTGTACAACAGAGTGGAACTGTGCACCCTATCATTAGGAGGTTTCGTAAGGGAATTCCCCTTAGAGCTGTAACAGGGGCTTGGATGGGTCTACCCTAAAATAACAGAATGTTCTCTCTGTAATGGTGGAATACAAGATGTGTTGGACTGCCCGGAGTTAAGGCTGCAATGCAGTAGGTTCTTATGTATGTTATTCTTTAAAGTATGCAATAAAATTACCAAATGATGTTCTTAAGTTACTAGTTGCATAATAAACTCAAGAACGTCATTGTATTTTTACATATTTAAGAGTTTTTTGTTATATATATTTATTTTACTGCATAAGGCATGTTGGTTCATGTTCATCTTTTACTAATCTTTGTAGAAGTCTACATCAATAAAGTGAAACCTAAGGATGACATTAACACCTGGAAAGAGAGAGAGCACACAAAGTGCATGCTGAGAAACCACGCGCTGCAAAGATCTCAACGAGAGATGATGTACACTGGACACCAGTACCTTTATAGAGATAGTACAAGATGAGACCCAACACAGGAAAGGACACTAGCTCCAGCACACAGGGAGAACACAATAAATGTGAGCACACTCGGTTGACCTAATACACAGAGGCATGGTTGAGTTGACACGAAAAACATTTGGAAGATAAAAGTTAGATTAAAACCCAGTATAGAGAGCATGCCAAGAATGAAAAGATAACACAGACAAGACCAAAGGAGAGCATACATAGACAGCTCACTAATGAACAAAGTGGGCAAGCAGTAACTCTCAGAACAAAAAGCTGGGAGCAAAGGTGTGCCATTTAGAAAATAATGGAGTACACTGTGGTACTATACTTCATTGTATGTGTGTTAATGAGGATGTGCTGTTGTAGATGTGTGAGTGAGGAAATGCAAGAATTGGTCAACAGAAGGATGACATAAGGTCACAAGTGAAAGGACAAGTGACTGTGTATGGATGAAGCATGGCTGACTGCATAGATCGACAAAAGCGTGAGAACAATGAAAAGGTAATAGCAGCTCATCACTCATACAGACTTTGATGTGTTGAGGTACTCTCTAAAAATATAGTTTCTTCTGCTATGCTTTTTATATCTCCATTACAGGAATATCTGTCAGCAAACAAGCTTAGCTTCCATTGCTCAAGCTCTTTGATGGACTTCTTCTTGCTAGACTTCTACTGCTGCTATATCAAACTCCTATGCTCTGTGTCTGTGCATACCCATCCACACTAGCTGCTACTGAACCAGCTTGTCAACTGGAGTGGAGCATGTTTTTTAGCTTTCCATCATCATATTTTCTTTTTAAAGCACCAAATGTTGGAAAAGACCCTTTAGGCAGGGCTATCCCCAAACGTTCTGACTTTCTCCTCCTAGTTTTCTGACCCTCTTTTTGCTGTCTTTAGGGCTCTGGACACTTTGCCACTGCTAATCGGTGTTAAAGTGCATGTTCTCTCTCCCCTACAACTTGATATAACTGGGTTACACTGCTTGGCTTATTTAATTTACCTGTAAGTCCCTTGTGAAGTGGTATACCATATACCCAGGGCCTGTAAATGAAATGCTACCCGTGGCCATGCAGTACAGGTTGCGCCACCCAAAGGAGTAGCCTTTCAAACTTGTCTAAGGCTTGCCAATGCAGGGCCTGCATGCACAGTTTATTGCCACTTTGACTTGGCAGGTTAAACTACTTGTCAAGGCCTAAAATCCCTTTTTACTACACATAAGTCACCCATAAGGTAGGCCCTAGATTGCCCTATGGGCAGGGTGCTGTTTTAACTACTACATATCCCAGTAGTAACAAACAGCCTATTTTGGTTTTCCGTGCTATGAGTGATGCTCCTCTCTTAGGTTTGCATTAGGAATTCCCTTATATATGTCTAAGTGGTAATTTCTGATCTATGAGGAGTTGCGTGGCCATGTCCGGTATGTTTGAAATGGTAGTGGGAAAACCTGCTTATTGGTGTAGGTGATTTTTTTTAATTACTATTGTAGAAATGCCACTATTAGAAAGTGGGTATTTCTCTGTGCTTATGACTTTTGTGCTTTGCAGCCTTACTCCAATCTACAGCTGGGTAGAGTGACAGCTGAGCTTTGTGCCTACTTTCCAGACAGCTATCACACAGGGAGGGTGAAGGTTTAACAGGATTACATCTGCATATTGAATGGTCTTCCTGAGCTGGGAGGAGGGAGGGGCACACTTTCCATCTTCATAGGCTGTGTCCTTCACTCACACAAAGGGTTTGCTTCCCCCCACCACTGATTTCTGGAGCCTAGGCAGAGAAGGTACATTCTTAGAATTGGTCAGATCTGATGGAACCTTCTCCCACCTTGCAGAACAAAGGCGTTTTTGAGTATAGGTAGAGGGGCTGTAGCCCCCTGATTTTTAGAGCACTTTCGGAAACTAGGACTGAACCTCAGTCAGAAGGACAGCTGAGCTGTAAAAGTACTGCTCTTCTTTTGTTGCCCCACTGCCCTGCTGCCTGGTATCTGCTTGGTGGCAGGAAGGACTCATTAGGATTGCTTTTCTGCTTGTTGTCCTGCTGCCAGCTACCACCTTTGGGTTCAACTCAACACAACCAGGATTTCCAGATGGGACTGCCTCCCCTTTAATGTGCTGGCCTACTGTATCGCTGGTACCCCAAATGTTCTCCCAGGGGCCAAGCGTGTGGAGTGCATTGGTGGCTGCCCCTGGCCCTGTCACTATAGTGATTTACAACCCTTAGTGTGTGGTGGGCACTTAATTTCCCCCTGATCGCTGGATTATCCTCATACCATGTGCTAAGCGGTGTATCGTCAAATGACCCCCTGCTCTAGGAAGGTAGTGCATGGTGAGCACTTTACTTTTATTGTTCTTGTTGCACTGACCATGGGGCATTTGCCCCACTGTCTGCGGTGAGGAGAGCACGGAAGCACTTTTCCCTGGGAGCAGAGTGGCGTAGGGTGACTGCGCACAGGCTCACTCCAGCTAGGCAATTGGATTGCCCCTCACCGGCCACACTGCAAGGAATCCCTCCGCGGGGCCCTCATCAGCCAACCGGCATGTGGGATGCTGAATCACCTGTAGGTAAGACCCTCAGCGTGTCCCCACTCCCCTTTTGTCTGCCAGCCGCTCAATTTAGGGAGGAGCTCCCAGTGCACAATCCGGCCTGTTGCCCTCCCCGTTGCTGTCCTTCATGAAGTAAACTATGGTAGGAGGACTTGCGCTGCGGCAGCAGCCAGCAACCCTCCCTTTCCTACCAGAAGACACACTAGGGTCGCGGCGACCCTTTCCCATGCCCCAGGTACTGTGCACCCTCTTGGCAGCAGCAGCGGGTTGACGAGGACCCCCAGGTGAGACCAGGGGGAGGTCTCTGAGACTTGCATTCCGTCTGCAGCCCTGTGTCCTTAGCAGTTGACCTGCATGCCTGCGGGTAGCTGCACGTTGATACCTCACACGAGGGGCTTGGGGGATTTATAGAATGTATTCCCAACTCCTTCTCTGGGGGCACTGATTGTGATAACCGTACAGGGAAAACCTCGAAGGTCCCTGAGCAAAGCAGGACTTTTCCTGACAGACCACGCTCTGAGTTATCGTACCTCACGCAGAAGGAGGGCAGAGGCTCTGACGGCCTACGTAGGTATATATGCATTCACTGAGGTTTATGAAGCTATGTGGTGATATATGTCATTGATTTCTAGCCTCATACATTCCATGCCCTGATTTATGTCATTCATACCTTGCGTAGTCAGGATAACAAGTACTATACAATATGCCAGAACAATATGCAAAGTAATGTGATGATTATGTTTTGCAATGTAATAGACATCCTCTTATTGCCTTGCCTTCATTGTGATGTTTTGACAATTGTCTAGGAGGCAATGTATCTATTGGTTTATGCTGTTTGGTCATATAGGGGGTGATTCTGACCCTGGCGGTACAAGACCGCCGGGGCCAGGGTCGGCGGGAGCACCGCCGACAGGCCGGCGGTGCCTCGCAGGGCATTCTGACCGCGGCGGTTCGGCCGCGGTCAGAAGAGGCAAACCGGCGGTCTCCCACCGGTTTACCGCTGCCCTTAGAATCCCCCATGGCGGCGCAGCTTGCTGTGCCGCCATGGGGGATTCTGACACCCCCTACCGCCATCCTGTTCCTGGCGGTTCGCCCGCCAGGAACAGGATGGCGGTAGGGGGTGCCGCGGGGCCCCTGGGGGCCCCTGCTGTGCCCATGCCAATGGCATGGGCACGGCAGGGGCCCCCGTAAGAGGGCCCCGCAAATTATTTCAGTGTCTGCTAAGCAGACACTGAAATACGCGACGGGTGCAACTGCACCCGTCGCACCCCTGCAACTCCGCCGGCTCAATTCTGAGCCGGCGTCCTCGTTGCAGGGGCATTTCCTCTGGGCCGGCGGGCGCTCTTTTGGAGAGCGCCCGCCGGCCCAGAGGAAATGTCTAAATGGCGGTGCGGTCATTCAGCGGCGGTACCTTGGCGGACGGCCTCCGCCGTCCGCCAGGGTCATAATCAGGCCCATAATCTTTCCACCAAGCCTGCAAGGTATTACATAGTGCATACTATTTTTTAGTCTGGCATTATCAAGATGTTGAGTATTATTTGGTAATTGCCCGATATGCAAATTGTTTATACTATATGTGATATTGGTCTATGATTTGTGCATAATACATTTTAGATTTTCTTATATATAATGTTATGGTGGATTTATTGTGTCTCTGGTGTGAGTGTGTTGCACAAACGCTTTACACATGACCTTTGGAGCTAAGCCTGACTGCTCTGTGCCAAGCTACCAGGGGGTGAGCACAGGTTATCTTTGGTGAGTATCTTACTCGCCCTGATTAGAGTGGTGGGTTCTGTCTGGCTTCATTTGCTTCAGTCCTCTTTTCAATTAAATACACTACCAGGACTGCTCCTCAATCTTGCTTCTTATTGCCTACACTAAAGGTCTTTTACAGACAGTTATGCATATCTAAGTCCAACGCTCTTAGCCTCACAGAAAGCACGCTCACACAATGAGTTTGTGTACAGGCGTTTCAAGCAACCCCTCATGTATACTAGTACAAACCACTCCCAACTGGTACAAGACTAGCCGATTCTGCAAGTTTAGGACAAAGGTAAATAATACATCATCAACAACAAAGCATAAATGTTGATGACACACAGATAAATATGCTTGCATACCGCAATATGCACTTAGTTACAGTATTTAAATAACATCAAGTGTAGTCCATTCCTTCCATCCAGTGCTCTTTAGTTTTGATTTCCAATTCCCAAACTGTTGACAGTTGGCCTCCGAAAAGCAGCCCGCAAGGTCCTGCCACTTCTTCTCACAGTGCATGGAGAACATCATGCAGAATGTGAGAGGATGTATGCAGTGTCAGTATTCACTGCCAAAAAGGGGAGAAAAGTGTGTAAAGAACATAAAGTAACAGAGCTAATGGAAAGGGTTTATTTTTTAAGCTAAGCTCACATAGCTTATTGGGCACAGACCATAAGGGGAAGATTAACAGAGAATGTAAACACTACATGTGACTCTCAGCCCTTAGCATGTGGCCTGAAACCTCTCTCACTCAGTTCACAGAATACTTTAAGCTCCTTCTGAGAAAATGTTCCCTTTTATGTGGCCACCCCCATTTTTGGTGAATTGAACTGTTGTTAGCCTATGCTAGCTGGGGCACTACTGTCCATTGCCCAGTGTATTTTCTCTCATCTCTAAAACATGTAGAAATTGGTTTATCCCGGAATGGTGAATTTAACTATCCAGTAAGGCCATAATATATGCGGTAGGACTTGCACCCATTACATGGACAGTTAAATATAACCTGTAGACTGCAGCACTTATTTTGCCATCCACTAGTGTGAGAAGGAAAACATGGCTTCAGGCCTACCATTGAAGCCTGATTGCTGCAGTTTAAACCTGCAGTGCAAACTACTAAAATAACCCTTTCTGACAGGTTAAAACACTTAGAACCTCATTACGACTTTGACAGTCTTTTGGCAAGACCGCCGCGGTGGTGTCCTCCAAAAGACAGGCATGTTGGCGGTTATACGACCACCGTATTAAAAGTCACACTATTAAGAGAGGCAAAAAACAGCCACAAATCCAACACCGCCAGGACTCAGGAGGGTGGGAAAGAAGCAGTTCAACCACCAGCACCGCCACGCCGACAGCCTTCCACCCACAAGATCACGAGACAAATCACCACAACGGTCCTTCCATCGCGAAAAACCATTGGCGGTCTGAACTACTGCGCTCAGAACTCACTCCTGTCAGAACAGAACACCACATTGGACAGTTCGAATACCCCACACCTGACACACACACACACACACACCAGGCACACCTACTCACTGCACTATATAACACACCCACACACAACCCACAATCCTTTGCAATGAAGATGACCAGCACACTGAGAAACTACAATCTCATGACTCAGCACACATACAACATAGGCACGTTCACACTTCACACTCACCACACACCACACAACTGAACAAACAACACTATACACACACATCACAACTACACACAAACACCACAACCTATCAGCACTCACAACTAAACACCCCCACCCCACCAAGCACCCTATGCTGTACCCTACACACACAACGCCTACCTCCAGCTACAACACAACCATCATCATCATGTCAAAAACACCCATGTTTCAGTGACAAAGAGTCGAGGGTCATGGTGGATGAGATCCTCAGGGTACAGCAAACTGCTATAGCCAGGAAAATTTAGTTATGGCAGTGAACAGCCAACAGGGTCAACTCAGTAGGCAACCATCCAGGCACAAGGGAGGACATCAGGAAGAGATGGAATGACCTATGGGGGAAGGTGTGTTCCATGGCTTCATGACACCAGATAGCAGTGATGAAGACTGGCAGTGGGTCCCCACCTCCTCCCCAGACTTCAGATTGTGGGAGGAGAAGGTCTTGGATATACTGCATCCTGAGGGCTTCACGGGAATACCCAGAGGACTGGACTCTGGTGAGTAACTACCACTTCCAATGCACTAATTTGACCTATTCATCATGCCTCCTCACTACCCAAACACTCCCCAATTCACCACATCTCCCACTACACCTCCCACCTAATCACCAAATGTCCCTCTCCTGCATGCCACACCACCTCCCTACCCAATCCCACACAGTCCCTGCCAAGTGCACGGATAGCACAGCCAATTACTATCACTATGACTCCCACAATGCACTAGCCCATCTACATCAAAACCTGCAATGTGCACTTCACATTACATCTGTTGCATGTATGACTATTGCACTAGCTGCACCAACTGGATGCTTCGATTGAGGACCACTACATGGCAGTGATAGCAATGCAATGCACAACACAGTGCCAAACAATGCCAAACACAGACACAGCACTGTCACCAAACCTAAGGGCCACTTATCCAGAGCAACAACCCTAAAATGGACTGATCATGGGCGTGAAACTAAGAAGGTACACTCCATGCACAGACACGACGAGCAACCATACACACGTACCCTCCTCCCACATGGATACCATGCTGCAATGTACAGCTTTTTCCCCCTCACATCCAGCAAGTCAGAATGGCCACCAGCTAACAGGCCACAACTGTCATGTGAACCATCACACAGGAACAGAACCCACCCACCAAGCTAAAGTTACCAAGCCTAATTCACAACAACCCCTATGCAGCATGGTACATAGTCACAATCCACTATCCACAAACTGTGTTAGCATTGCTGCACCTGTCATTGCCATTGCTGGAAATCAAGTCAAACCACTGTATGCATCAGACAAACAGACAACGAATCATGTTGGGGGAAAACCAGAGGCTGCAGAGGGAATACCACCAGGGGGTCATGCAGCAGTGGCAGGCCAACAATGCCACCATGGCCTCCATTGCAGGGGTGCTCAGGGACATCAACATCACCCTGCGTGCTTCCTCCACCCACCAGCAGGCTCCCTCCACTAGCCACATCACATCAGAGCATTCTATATCTACGTCTGCTGGTGGAATGGAGGCCGTGCCAGGGGAACCACAGGCCTCAGGCACCCCTCCTTCTATAGCTGAAGAACCCCCAGCAAATGTGCATGTCCACCCAGACATCCAGCTGCAGCAGATGCCAAGACCAAACCCACTGCCAGGAAGTGACCCTCTCCTGATTACTCTCCTTTGTGTGCCACTGAGACACCCTGTTGACTGTTCAATGACATTACTCCATTTTTCAATGGCCCATTGACACTGGACCTCAGCTATCTACAGCTGTGCCACCTACTCTGAGGATTCCATCTACCATGACCCCACTCATCACCTGTTTGCCACTGTATGCACAATAAACACAACAGATCACTGCTACTGCATTTGTGTCTTTATGTATACATATACAATTGTTTGGTCTGCAGAATGTTATGTGGGTATGGCCCCTTAATACAACAGGCTGTTTAATGGAATGCAGAGGGAATCATCCTCTGCAGGAGACACAGTACAACAGATATGTCCCAGGGTAGATGTAAGGGAGTCACTAGTACAGCCAAACACCAAGTATATCCACTAATCCAACCTCCAAAAAGACCATGACAGAGACTACCATCAGGATAGTAGGCATGGTACCACACAAAGCACATATGCAGTTCATAGTTGTTGTGTCCAGTGTAGATAGCCATCTAAACAGGGCACAACTGATCTCACTTCTACATCACCAGTCTTAGTTGATACATCACAAAACACTGTAGCTGGCATCTGTCATGGGCAAAACTCTACTCTGTGAACAGTAACCAAAGGCTAATGAACATGAATGGCTCTCCTACCTATTGATTGAGCCAAAGATTAACAGTACACAGTCACTCGCTGGAATGAGATGGGAACAGGAGAATGCAGGACACATAGCACAATACAGGCCTGTCCATAGGAAATGTGAATCTTGCAACCTGCAGAGAGGACACATGGCATAGATGATATATTTTCAGTCAGCACCTTACGTGCATTCAGTCACCTCCTGCAACACACACATAGGGATAGGAACACATTACACCACCAGTCCAAATCAGGAGGTCCAATGACAGCAAAATATGTTGAATTAGTACAAATAGTACAATACACACACAGCATACCTGTATGTTATTGGAAGTACTGATTGATGAGCTCAGCCTTAGAGTCAGCTGCACCTTCCTCATCTGCCTCCTCATCACTTTCCACTTCTGCATCACCAGCCACTGGTCTAGCTGCCTCCTCAACATCAGCTAGGAAGGGTATCTGAGGTTTCAGGGCCATACTGTGGAGCATGCAGCAGGCAACTATGATCTGGCATACCTTTTGGGGACTGCGGGCGGGCACCTCCAGAGACGTGCAGGCACCTGAATCTGGCCTTCAGGAGGCCAAATGTCCTTTCTGTTACACACCTAATCCTGCCGTGGGCCCCAATGAAATGGCCCTCTCCTTCAATGGCAGGGTACCTCACTGGTGTCAACAGTCAGGGAAGGTTAGGATAGCCAGAGAACCCTGTGTGCACAGTGGTAGAACCTGTTACAATACAGGTACAGCCACAGGGAATAATGCGATGACAGGTGCCATAACAGAGACACACATCCAAATGCAAATATACCAATGAGCCAAGCCCTCTCTCTCTGTAGTCGTGCATCATGTGGGGGACATTGCTGTTCATCATAATGTAGGAGTCATGCACAGATCCAGGAAACTTGGCTGTCACTTGAGAAATGTATTGGTCTGCCACACACCACCTGAACATTTATGGAGTGGTAGTTTTACCTGTTGCTATACACCTATTGATTGGCACTGGGAGGGACCAAGGCTACATGGGTGCCACCTATGGCCCCTATCACATGATGGTTGTGTACCATATCATAGAAGTCAGCCTTCACATAGGCCAAATCTCTTCTTTGGAGGGACCAGATGTATCTGTCTAAGTGTTTCAAGAGAGCACACAGTACATCTTTCAACACAAGACTGAACATAGGCTGTGACATCCCTGCTGCCAAGCCAACTGTAATCTGAGAGGATCCTGTGGCAAGAAAGTGTAGCACTGACAGAACCTGAACTGTGGGAGGGATGGCATAGGGATTGCATATGTTAGGCAATAGATCTGGCTTCAACTGTGTACATAGATCCATGATGGTCTGACGATTCAGACAATAGGTCTGAATGATATGCCTCTCCTCCAGGGTTACAAGGTCCACTAGCAGACGGTACACTGGTGCATGTCTTAATATCCTCATGACAGGGTATCTAGGTTAGAGAGGAGAAAATGTACAATGTGATATGCACTCCACATGTTAGCAGAACATATCATTATCGCACACACAAAACACTGTAGACATGCCGCACACTGCTGACACATGCTATATTGGGCATGCTGAAGCAGCATGGTCTCCATCTTTGTTGCACATTGCTGCCCCTTATATATAGTTTCTGACATACATAACATGTGTCAGGTTCCATATGTGGTACACCAAGCTGTCTTGCACTGAGCATGTATGTAGTCATCCTAATTACCTATATGTTTACACCGCCTCTAAGCCGACGAGTATGTGGACATGCATGTCATATGACAACCAGCAATATAAGGCCACTGTGTCATGCATGTCACATGTATAAACCAAACCATGATGCCACAACATAGGCTTACTCCACTTTCAGATGAATAAAATGTATGGCGCACTTATTTTCATGCATCAAGGCATGATATGTGCATAAAATGGCAGCCGCCTGTCCAACAGCACAGGACAGATGGAAGTGACCTAAGCCTGCCGGCGTCTATCATCATGGCAGTAGGCGGTCGAAACCTACATGCACCTTCTCATTGGGTAACATTGTTGCCTATGGAGGACTGGAACCAATGGCGATCACTGTCGGCAGTGACGGTACTGTATGCGGCCGTGACCATCATTTTCTGCAGCCTTGCTCACTTGACTCCTGACACTCTCACAAGCAAGACCTCTATGAGTTGAGCTGCTGTGTACTGTCTCTGGGAGCCATCATGCCATGTCCTGCAGGTGATAGGGCCCAAGCCTTCACCAAAGAAGAGCTGGAAAAGCTGATGGGAGGGGGTCCTATCCCTGCATGGACAGCTGTACTGGTCCCCAGAGGAACAGGCGAGCCCATTGTCATAGCCATGTGTGACTGGGGTACGTGTGAGGGTGAATGGCGTATGTGTTCTGGTCAGGGAGTACATGCATGCAGAGGGCATGGTGTCTATGCGTGTGAACCGTGAGGATGGTTATGTGTGGGCATTTGGTGGGTCTGATGTTAATAGTCCACAGCTGTTGGTATGGCGCCAGTCTACATAACCTTCTCCTTCTGTCTGGGTGACCCATGCAGGTCAAAGCCTATCAGAAGAAGGGGATCTAGCGTGCCATCGCCAAGCAAGTGCGGGCCCTGTGGGTCCATGTCCAGCGGGGCACACATTGTCGCAAGCGGTGGGAGAATCTGAAACGCTAAGCCTGGAAGACTGCGGAGGCCCACCTGGGGATGTCCTCCCAACAAGGGAGGGATGGCCATCTGACCCTGACCCCAATGGCCCGCATTTTGGCAGTGGCCTACCCTAAAGTGGATGGGCGTTTGAGGGCAGCACAGCAGCCACAGGGGGTGAGTACTGACTGCATCCTGGCACTGGGCTGGCCTTAAATGGGATTGGTGCCTCACTGCAGGCAAAGTGACATTGAAGTTAATGCTACATGTGTATCAACAATTGGAAATGGGTACTAGGCACCCTGGCCGAGTATATTTTGTAGATGTGTCTCCATGCTTTATTGTCAGCGGATGTACATCTCCCATTTCCATACCTCTCTATGTCTGTAATGTGGAGATGCACTAATGTCATGGGCACATGTGTGACTCCATCTTGGCCATACAATGGATTTGAGTGTTTGTTTGACCCTATGAATTGTGTATGAGCAGATTAAGCCAACTGCATTAGTGGCTCTGAGGTGTCAGTACACTTCAAGCTGTGTAGCCTATCCTGTATATGCGACTGTATCACTCTCCTGATATCACTGGGGCTATATTATTAATCATGTACTGGTTATGGTATTGACAATTTGTGGGACTGCCATTGCAGTTCCACCACAGAACTGCCTTCATGGGACATGAGTATTGGCCTGATAGCTGAATAGGCAAATATATAGGTGAACTGCTGACTGCAGGGTATGTGTAGGTATCCAACCTGGGATATTGTAACATGTTGAATTGATGAGGTCTGATACCACGGATAATGCATTCCTAGGAGCTATACTTGTGGGAATGTGGCCTTCCAACCTATCGGTTGGTACTGCAGGTGGTAAGTGCTCAAGGAGATCCCTTATTTGTCAACATGGTGTTTACATGGCATGTAGGACAAAGTCCTAGCAAGGCGTATGCTGCATTGCTGACTGACTGCCTACATCATGTCGTCAGGGATAGTTGTGGGCACATCTGATGGCCTGTGACTATTACAGCTTGTCTTGGCTATTGGGTAGTGGCAGATTAGGAGTGGTTTGCGTACTGCATAGCACATGGTGTGTTGATGTGAAGGAAATTTTGTATTCAGTCTCCTCAGGCTGCTTATGTGGTAGTTGGATATGTATTTGGTGTACTGGCAGTGGTGTTTGTCCATATGTGCCTAATGCATGCAAATATATACCCCCTGAGATGATACCACCTGCATGTGTGGTGGCATTGGAAGCGGTCCATGAAGTGGTGTGAGTGTTCAAGAGGTACATCTGTTGTGACAGTGCACTCAGTGGATGTTTGGATGCTCTACATGTGGTACATGGGCCATTGTAGATGCACTTAGCAGTATGCTGGGTAGTATCACCTGTTCTGGCTCTGTGATAGGGTCTGACTACTCACATGGCTATACCACAGATTCACACAGTACACATCAGATGCTAACTATTTGGGTCTGACTAATATAGGTTAAATCTGCATTCTCCTCTATAATGGCATCAGTATACTGAGTGGGGAGCCATGTAAAATGACAGGTAGGTGCTGTGTGGTCTGTGAGTGGAGTTGTCGTCACTATTAGACATGTGACAGAGGACATGGACTAATTTGGTGTTGTGACTGTAGAGGGCAGATGTGTTGTGTCTGGTCAGCTGCACGTCCAATGGGTAATAGGGGCAATGAGGGGGTAAGATGTGTAGTCAGGCTTACTATTGCTACTGCATCCAGGGCATGCAATGCCAGTTAAAGGTTTTTGGTTGGCATCATGGGGATGAGTCTAGTGGTGCAGTCCTACTTAGGTATTGCTGTAGGTGGGAGGGTTGGCAGACAGGTGTGGGTAGTAGTTACATGTCATGACATAATGTAGGTAATGTGTACTGGCAAATGCGTTGTCCTAGCTATATGTATTGTGACAGGTGTGCATGTGTAGCTGTGTCAATGGGAGGTGTATGTTAACCATTGTGTCCCCGATCTCTCTCTCTCATTGTGTGCATCTGCATCATCTGGCGAAGGAGAAGGGGCACAGGCGAGTGGGGAAGCAGCAGCCCACAGGACCCAGGAAGCTGGCACCAGTGACACCGAGGGACCCAGTGGGACGGATGGCGAGGGGAGTGCCAAGGGGGAGACCGGATTAAACACCTCATCCTCTGAATCCTCCTCCAGTAGACACTCCTTGCCAGTGGCAGACCAATCTGGGACCACCCCACCTCCAACTTTGTCTGCCACCCCCCTTACTACCACTTCCCTCCCTGTAGCTCCCCACCCCTTTGCCCGTGCCCGCTCACCCAGGAGGGTGGGCATCTCCTTCACCACACCCTGCCCCAGTCAGCCCTGCTGCCCTCAGTGAGGAGGCTATTGACCTTCTGAGGTCGATCTCGGTGGGTAAGTAGACCATCGTGAATGCCATCCAGAGACTGGCAGCTCAGGTCCAACAGAGCAATGTGTTCCTGGGGGGCATTCACTGTGCCATGGATGGCCTACAGAGTTTCTTTCAGGCTCTGGCCTCCACTCTGACAGCAGCCAGTGTCCCTTTGTCTCCCGTCCCCCTCCAACCACCTCTTCCCAGTCCCAGACCTCTCTCCCCATATCCATCAAACGCACACAAACACACAGGCATGCATCCACCTCAACAGACCAGGGTAGCTCAGACAAACACAAACACCACAAGACCCACCACCGGCACGCACACAAGCAACACCCACCTGCAGACACACCAACATCCACTCCCGGCACTGACTCCCCCGCCTACCCCTCACTCTCAGACACTACGCCAGCCACCTGCAGCCACCACACCTTCATGCACGGATTCAGGCACCAGTCCTATCTTAACCACAATCAGCACAATAGCAGACATCCACCCTCGTCACCACATCCGCACCCACCACAACCACTTACACCCCCACATGCAGCACATGTACCATACATGCAGACACCACCCCAACAGTCACCCATCCACCACGGCATCTCCCAGTACCTCCTCCCCTCCTCCTCCTCTCAAAACACCTAAACGCCCACACTCACCCACCCAACAGACACCACGCACCCACAAGCATTCCGTACATGCACCTCAACCCAAGACATCCACACCTACACATCTAACAACCACTCCCTCTCCTTCCACTCCCAAACCCTTTTGCCTTGACCGCCCTGTGTGTCTAAGAAACATTTTCTCTCAGAGTTTTTCCTATTCCCTACCCCTCTCCCACCACGTGAGACCCCCAAGCACTCTGTGTCCCTCCCAAGTCCTGCCCTTCCACCTCCAAGTCCACCCCTGCCCCCTGCTAGTGACCATGCCCCTCCCTCTGGCAAGACAACTGCCCCTCCCAAGTCCAGGCCCAAGGACCCCCTCCCAAGTCCAAGGACCCCCATCTCAAGCCCAAGGAACCCCCTCCCACACCCAAAACCCAACCTCCTCCCCCCCAGTCCCTGAGGTGCCTGCGTGCGCCATTGATACCCCTTTCCTGTGGAAGTCATTCTGCAGTCAGGAGTCAAATTTGGGCACAGTGAGGTGCCATTTGTGCCTTGAGCACCTAAGACTATGGACTAGCCAATGGCCTTTTATTTGTATACAGTTATTTTTAAATTGTTGAATATTTTAATACATCTGGCCCAGCCTGCTGTTGCAATCAATGGTAACACACTTGTCCTGCCTTTCTTTCTACAAGGCTGCTTAGTGTTTGTGGGCTTTGGTTCGTGTGCGTGTGAGATGTGTGTGTGTGTTGGTTGTGCTAGCTGTTGTGCCTGGGCTGCATGCGTGTGTGTGGCCCTGCCATTGGTCCCGCTGTCATTGCTGTGTTTTGTTTGTAGGATATGTTTGTGTTTGGTACATGCATGTGTGTAGCCAAATTGTGTATAGTTTGTTTTGGCATGTGTAATGGTGGTGTTGTGTGCCCTTGTAAGGTTGTTGTGCATGCGTCCATGTGTGTGGTGTTGGCTATGTCCTATGCACTGTGTATGGTGTGGTGTGGCAAATGGTTTGCTGTATGGCAGTATGATAGTGTTGATTGGTAATGTGGTGTTGTTACGTGTTGTATGTGTTGTCATGTGGAGGTGTGCAGTGAGTGCTTGGTGAAGCATTTGTGTAGTTGCGGTTGTAAGGTTGCTGTGTGAGTCGGTGGTGTTGTGTATGATTGCGTTAGTAGCGGTGCTGTGTGTGTGTGGGTTGGTGTGTGTATGGCACATGTGTGTTGGCCGTGGTGTGTATAGTTTGGGAGTGCATGTGTGTAGTATGTGTGTGCATGTGAGTATGTAGGTGTGTGTTCGTATAGGTGTGTGGTTACAGGTGTGTGTCTGTTTTGTATGCGTGTGTACTTATACCTTTCCCTCCAGTGTGTGCTAGGTGTGTGCACTTACGGTTGTTGTCTTTGTCACCATCACTGGTTCCGGAGTTGTTGTGCAAGCAGGAGCAGTGGAAGGATTTCGAGTTCAGGGTCCATGGCGGATCCGGGCAGGTATGTGCTCCCGAAGGTGAGTGGTTTCTTTTATAGAGTTGGTTTCCATCAGGGTTTTTGTGGTAGTGCGACCGCGGCAGAAAGGCTGGCCTTGTGCAGCCTCGTAATGTGTCTGCAGAAAACATTCTCCCCGCTGGTCTAAAGGTGTCTACCACTATCCACGGTGGCCTGTCCGCACTGGGGGTAGTTTGGCTGTGTTCTGTTGGGAACACTGCCATGGTCATAATTTGGCGGTCGTCACCACCGGGCCGTTGGCGGTACAACCACCGCCGCCAAACTTGTAATGAGGGCCTTAGTGAGTCACCTCTATGTAGGCCTTGTACCCCACAAGGCAGGGTGTATGATATTTAAAAGTGGAACAAGTACTAAATTAATCTTAATTTGTTCCCACAGTGACAAGGCCCAAAAAGCAGGCCTAACTGTCCTCTGTATGAAACCAGTGTGTAAATTAAAATACTAATACTGTTAACTTGAGAAAGGGACTAGCTAGGAAAACAATAAGCCTATTATTATTTTAAATAGTTATTGCAAATTCAATTCAATGGGCAAATCGTATTTTTAATAAATATTAGGGAAAGGTAACTTTTAAAAAGGCAAGACGCATTTGAGGTGGAAAACTATTAATATATAATAGTTATTATATCCAATAAACTCCGAAGTTGACACTATCAATCTGATAATCGTTCCATAAGAAACTGGATCACTGTATTGACAGACCTTCTCTTACTTCATTTAAAAAATTGAACAAAAGCATGTTTTGGGTCTCTATGAGATCCTCAAGGTATCCTGCAAGCAAAATATCTAAGTAACCAACTAACTCAAAAAATCCACAAGGAGGACACAAAATTATCATTGTCACAAGCACACTGCCAAATACAAATAATGGTTATTCTCTGTGTAGAGTCTCGGAATCCTACCCAATTTGCAGAAGATGACTGCTAACCCCTTAGCAGTTCACACCTCTAAAGATAACTGGAGATTTCCTGGCCAACATTTCAGACACTCTGCAATTTAAAGCAAAGTCAAACATATCTTATAGATGTCTAGCTAATGCAATCCACAATCCCTTGTGCTTCAACTCAGAAAGAGTGTGACTGTCCTCAGAGGAACTCTATCACTTTTTCATTGCTAGCAAGGAAAATCGAGGTTACATACTATACTAACTTTGGCCTCAGAATGCTGGAAGAGACCATAATGGCTGTGGAGAGAGATGTTTGCCCAAGACATTAAAGGAAAACAAAGCCCTTGACTTAAGTCTGATAGATGCACTATACCCACCCTTCCTTCCACATGCCCCCCTCCCTCAGTGAACACAACTGTCCGACCCACTATCAACGTAACTCTATACAGGTGGAGTGGTTATATTCTCAACACTGCACAAAGTCCTGCAATTATTGCATCTTCACAGGTAAGCAATACATTATCACAATGTCCAATTAATAAAGCAAGGCAAGTTAATCCCAATATTTACCAGGGGTAAACTGTTTTCAAAATTCCAAAACATGCAGAATTTGGTGTAGGAAAAAAAGCAATTAATTCCTAATTTATTGCAAAAGCAAGAAATTACTCATTTGTCATGGAAAAATTCAAAATAGGAAATACTTACCGTACCTAGTAAATATCACACATAGCAGTAGATTCACCAGACGCAGTAAATATCTCACACTATTCAGGCCCACTCCCAATTAGGGACTATGCAATGCATCCAGGCTTTAAAAAAACCTTGGTCCACCAGTCAATGCCATAGCCACCTTTTACCCCTTTTCGCCTTGCAGGTGACCCACATTCTTTTTTTCAACAGCACTGTAGCTAGCTATATTTTTACTAATGTGTTACATTTTCCCATCCTTTCACTTTTATACCATTTGCTGTCTGGTTGTGTAATTGTGGTTCTAAAGCAGCAAAGGGCAATCATACAAAATGTACTAAATAAACAAACTAATTGGCTTACCAGGACTAGTAGTCTTGGTTTTAGAATTACATTTATGGGACTAAAGCCTAAGGACGCAAATTATATTCGGATAAAAGTTAGGACCTACATGAGATCACAGCTATGTCCATACAATGACAAAAAAATGACTTGTGGCTTGATTGAAATACTACCAGTGGAGTTGAAACACTCAAAATATTCTGGAATAAATGTTTCAGAAAAACGTTGTCATTTATAGTCCACAGATATGGCTCCCAAGGTTTCTATACGCTTCATAAACTCATCTTGTAGATGAGACATCTTTTGACTCACTATGAACCACAACACCAGAGATACAGGCGACTTGTGTACCATCCAGATCCAGTAGGAAACAGCAAGCAAATGTCTAAACTGTTGACTGGAGCATGATTTAGGGTTTGTTAAAGAGTTTACTCCGGATCCCCTGTGGTCCCTTTTACAATGTTGGTTGTATTGTATTGCAATATTTATATAGCACTCACTGCCCCCCATGCTCAGCGCTGAAGAGCTTGTCTATATGGGTAGCACGCTACACCCTGTAGGGTGTATGGCTGGAAGTGTGTTGACTTTGCCTGATCCTGGGTGGATTGAAGTGTTTCTGCATTGTGCATTAGGCTTAGCAGTGTGATGGATGAAGAAGTGTGAGAGACAGGGGTGCAGTTTATTGTTTTCAGTAAGCTGCCAGCTTTATGCAGTTCTGCAGGTTCCTAATGTTATTTATGGACAAGCATAGTCCACTTAGCTGGTCACTGCACAGGGTTGTCCGTTCTGAGATAATTTGTTTAAGGTGTATGGTCCTGAGCAGGTGTAGGTTAAAGGCAGTAATGAGGGGAGGAATCTGCTGAGATGAATTTTGTTAAAAGCATCCTATATCTAATTGTCATTGTGACGTCTCACGAAGCGGTTACAGTTTGCACCAAGTCGGGATCTGCAGTGGTGGACTAAATTAAAATCCTCTGTGGGACCATCAGCAGGAGACGGATCCCTTCATGGTATTCCTTGCCTGATCAGGTGGGAGATTAGTTTGCTGTGGACTAGTACAATACTTGAATTTGCTTTTCCTACATATTTTAGTAATTTTTTACTCTAATTGTAAAGGTCTTGTTCGCATCAATTAATGTCATTCCAAGACAGTCAAAAACTGTGATAACTAATTTTTTATGATGTCATGAAAGTTAAAGTTTGTATGAGGTCTCCTCCTGCAATGAGTGGGTCAACAGGCGTGCGATTAACTCGTATCCTCACAATTAGATGAAGTGAGTGCTGTGCAACGCCTTAACTTACATTTTACCACGACTGAGCAGCAGTGAGCCTGAGTAATTTCAGTGAGGGATGTTGCTTGAAAGTGGATAAAACGTACAAATTAAAGGAACAGCTGTAATTTAAACTATTAATTGTGGGCGCTACCAGGACATTTCATTGCTTAAATAATTCCCCTGCGCAAAATGTTCTAATCCATTGAAAGAGATTATTTTGGAACGTTCCGCGAGAAACAATGGCTTTCTTTAAAGGGCTGAGTCACTGCAGGGCCTAACAATCACGACGAATAATGTTAGTCGGTGCATGGGCCACAATATTTACCGCGACCCCACAGCTAAATTGTAATGAGGCGCAAGCTGCCCGTGTATAATCGTATCTCTCATTAACGAGTCTTCCAACCTGTACTCATGACAAATTAAACGACAAAAATAAAAGGAATACATTAATTTATTTGGCGAGGGGTTTGCGTAGAGCGCACTTTTTTACCACGCTAATAAACTGGTTTGTTGAGTTTGGCCAAGCGCTTTCCACTGCTGGATTATTTTAATGATCTGCAGTTTCACTGGGCTGTGCGAACCCATGGGGAAGTGCACAACAGGTAAAGAAACAGCGACCTGAAGTTAAATTGCGGTTGCATTTATACAATGCTTGCTGCCCCTCGAGCGGCAGCCGTGCGACTGTAGCATTACACTCCAACCCCGTCACATTCTGCTCGTCTTGAACATTTTTCACCTATCGCAGTGCCCAGGGCTTTAAGTGGGATGAAAAAAAAACAGGGGGTGGGGGAGGCGTGGCTGATGTAATTAAGGGCGTGGCTGAAAAATATGTAAACTAATAACCTGTGCTTAGCATAGTGTGTGTGCCGAACAACTGGTATTTTGCTGCTGCTTTCTCTCATTGCATCCATTTATATAATATAACAAGTAACGTTGCACCTGCAGCACGCCGGGACTATTGGCTTTGTCCATAGTCCTGGTATGCTTTATTCCAATGGTTGTTAGTTGCATAAGATAAATAAGCAACAACACTGGCTTCATTGTATGTAACAGTGGAAATGCTTCAGTTCTATAATGATGAGAATGAAAGCGCTATAGCGAGTCTCTTTGAAGCAACCTCAACGGCAGGGAAGGGTGGTACTGCTCTGCATAGTTAAACATTTTTTCACCCTGAGGGTGAGAGCAAAAATGGACAGCCCGATAGGGACCCTTCTCAGCACCTGCTTTTCAGAACTTTGTCGGTTGTGAGCACCGGCACAAGCCGGCCCACTTAAAGCCCTGACAGTGCCACACGAGTTCTTCTTCTTTCTCACGAATACACCCCCGCCCCCTTATCCCAGCCCAGAACAAACCCACTGACTGGCATTGACAGAGACACACCCATCCCCGCCCTCAACACATTCACCGTCCACAACAGCGCGCATGTGGCCTATAGCTTTCTCTTTGCATAAGGCAAGCCGGGCTCGTGGGGTTGATTGACAACACGTTTCCAAAACGTTGTGAACGTATCAAGACAAACGGCTACATATTCAAATGTGGGTTTTGAGACCCGACAGCTACACAGCACGGAAGGTGGCAGGACGCACGGTGTTTGTTGGAAGGGAGAAGTCCAGCATGCTGTACTGGATTCCGCCTAGAGACACTTTCTAAGCGCACCTTAATTCTTGCTGATGTTTTAGCTGACTGCGGCAGCATGTGACCATGTAACATATTTTGCTAACGTTTAAATATATTTCTAGGTTAGGACGGCCGCGATATAAATACTCACGACGAACAGAACGGCACAGTTTGAGGAAAAATGTAGCCAGTGCTGGATCAAAGGGGGGCAGGGCTTAATATGGACGATTACAATCGACTAAATACCAATTGTGTCGACCACTGTCACATACAAGACACACCCCGGGCAAAGGCGTGCTCCGAACCTAAACACTGTGGGGTTTTCCCTCCCGACAAAGAATATTTAGGGGAACCCCAATAAACTAAATTTCAGCTTCAAGTGAACACGGTAGCAGTCGACTGGGTTCGCTTGCTTCCCTGACATCACATAGCGCAACGAGTCTGAGGTGTGGAACTGCCCACAATCCTCAGCCCGTTCATGGGCCGGAGGATCTAAACGTGCTAAGAGTCGAGGAACACAATAAAACATAACTCGATACTGAGAGTAACAGAACACTGCCGGCCACTTCCGCGTCAAATATGAACCCTAGCCCGCACTACAGCATGAAACGCACCTTGTGTTTTCAGAGTCCCAGCGTGAAATAAGTAACTGTACAACAATCTTCGTTATCACCCTCCCTTTCTCCCCCTTGCCAACACCGCCCAGTCCAAGGCTCTCCTCCTGTAAACTGCTGTACTCCCTCCCATCGGGACCTTGATAACTTCCGCCAATACCGTCCCACTATAGTCTCCCTCTCTCCTACACACGCAATTATTTCATTCTCTCTCCGGAAGTGTTCCCTTCCCCCCTCCAGCAAACCCTCTCATCAGTTCGCCCCTCTCCTAAAGCGCAACCCGCTCCTCCTTGTATGTTTTGTTCTGCCTGGCGTGGTGTTGCACCGCGCCTGCGCGACACGTCTAGCACTTTTGTTTGTAACCCTTAAACTCCAACCCCACTGCCCGTAAGCTTTACTCACGGGTTTTCATTGTTGCAGTTTTACATAACGCAAACGACACTTTGATCCCCATTCCTCCAGATGGTTTCCCTTCCTTCTTACTTGCAACCTGCAATGTATGGTATCGTTCCCCAGTTTTAGCACGCAGGGATTGACGCGCCCCTTGCTTACTTTGTTACAAGCCAGACTCCAAGCAGCGAAGCGCAAGGTGCAGTTGGCTAAAAAGCCAGGACTGGCCGAAGACACTTCGCTTGACGTGGCTATTGAGGTTCAGTTCCTCTCTTTTATTGAGCAAAAACGCGCTCGTTCATTGCTTAGTATAAGAGCACATGTGTCACTACTGCCAAGGCAGGCTGGTAGATAGCCCAGCATTACAAAACTCCGTTGAAAGAGGCAGTGTGACAGATTTCACTCATCTGAGCATAACATTATTTGTCTAACCTAGAGCTTATACCGATTTGCAGTGGTATAACTTATTTTCCAAGCACTTTTTGTGTGACTGTGGGCGGAGGTACTTGGATTTTTTTTTTACTACAGACCCCCAGTTGTGGGTTTTATTTGTGTATTGTTTCTTTTCGATGCATGTATGCTTTTTGTGTTAAAACATTTGGACAACTTTGGATTTAGTTTGTATTGCCTGAAAGACTAAAACATTTTAAAAACAAAGTTTACACTGTCGTAATGGAGGCCTTTGAGATTAAAATTGGGTTAACCATTCTATTACATTACATTGCAGAAAAAGCTGATGGTTTAGAAACTGTGTTTCGCCTACCCACCTCTGAGCCAACATGCAGTTATGTTCAAATATTTTACCTAATTAGAGAGAATTCTTCAAATTCGAGAAGATTAGCTTTATCCTGGTTCGCCCGGCTTTCCAAGCAACACACCTTAAGTTAACATAACTGTTCAAGTAGTTTCATATTCTCTTTAATTGTGTGTTTCTCTTTTAGTTCCAATTACAATGTATCTGGTAGGTCTTGAACAGCGTTACTTATGGCAGGCAGAAGCACGGAGAGAAGCTGATTGTGTGTGGTTACAATTTAAATAAATAGTATAATTCTGGCTCAGTGAGCGTAGAGCTCGTTAATCACACATAGCAGCGCACGTTCTTGGAGTATGACTTGAAGAAATTCACGAATGCTAACCGTACAAGCGACACAATAAGTGGGCATGGTTATCATGATCAACATTGTTTCAATGCATGGCTAACCCTGAGGGTTTGTTAAACCATAAGCACACACATGAGTTCGTGGCCATTCACAGTCCTCTCCGACCCTTTGGCAACCTGAAATGGCCAGCGATTTACTTCAATAAAGGGCTGAAAGTAATCTTCCATGGCTGGAAAAGGACATGACCTCCCCCCAAATTTGTGGCAAGGTTGTGAAACAAGTTGTTTCACAGAAACACTATTTTCCCATTGGATAAAAAAATTAAAGGAAAATGAAAAATCTGCCTTTGCACAAATACGCTTTCCACAAGGCTGAATTTTACTATGCACATAGTTGAAGGGAAATTCACACCACTTACCCATGATTATTACTGGAAAGATGTGATAAAGAAGCTTTCCACATAAAAAAAGGGAAAAGTTTGTAACTTCCCATAGTAGTCTAAGTTCACCCATTAACATTAAAATGATGACTAGTTCTTTATGATCCACTGTCTGCAGGCAGAAACACACAAATGACACCTTTGGGGAATACCATTGCAGAGATGGGTGAGGGGAGTTGAGTAAGGGCTGCAGAGTAAATCGACAGAGACATAGAAAAAAATAAAATGGATAACAAGCAACAGAAAGAAAAGCAAATAGGAAGAGTGATAGAGACAGGTAAGGAAGAGTTAAGGTGTGGAGAAAAAGTGAGATGAGAGCAAGAAAAAGGAGACAATAGGGAAAAAGGAAGGATGGACAAAGTAAGGAAGGATGATTGGTGGAAGGGAGGAATGATGTCTGGAAAGATAAAATGAAAGAAGGAGAAGGAACATTGAACAAATCGAACTTTGAAGGGCAAATGGAGGTAAGAGTGAAAGGATGCATGTATGTATTGATTGTAATGAATGAAAGGCGGGTAGATGAGGGAAAGGATAGATAGAGGCAGGTTTGAAAGAAAGGATGAACAAATGGATTGATGAACTAATAGATTAGTGAGTGAAAGGATGGATGGATGAATTGAAGAATGGGTGAAGGGATGGATAGACGAATGGGTGCAAGGATGGGTGAAAGGATAGAGAAATTGGAAAGTGTGACTGGAGGTATGGATGAGTGTATGGATGAAAGAAATGATGATTGGCTGTATGGGTGACAAATGGATGGACAAATAGATTCATGGATCAATGGATGGATGGATGATAGATTATGGAAAGACAGTGCTTCGATTGCACTTGAGTTCCGCAAGACAATCAACTGCTCCCTAGAGTCGGCTACCTTCCCTGAGGACTGGAGGCACGCCAAGATCCGCCCGCTCCTGAAGAAAGAAGTACCGCCCCATCTCGCTGCTGCCTTTCCCAGCCTGAGCTCCACAAGACCATCAACTGCTCCCTAAAGTCGGCCACCTTTCAGAGGACTGGAAACACGCCAAGATCCGCACGCTCCTGAAGAAAGAAGTACCACCCCATCTCGCTCCTGCCTTTCCCAGCCAAGGTCGCCGGAAAAGCAATCAACTCTCAAGCTCTGCCAACACATCGAAGACAACAACATCCTGGACATATCCCAACCACAGCACCAAGACCACCCTGCTCGCCGCCACAGATGACATCCGCTCTCTCCTGGACCTTGGCCAAACAGCAGCCCTCATCTTACTGGACATATCGGCAAACCTTCAACACAGTTTCCCACCGCACCCTATGCGCCATGCTCCACGCAGCAGGCATACGTGGCAAGGACCTTATATGGATAACCTCCTTCCTGACATGTGCAACGCAGACTCCCGCCATACCTGTTAGAACCTACAGAGATTCGCTGTGGAGTACCCCAAGGATCCTCGCTGAGTCCCACACTGTTTAACATCTACATGGCCGCTAGCCCCAGTAGTCAGAAACTACAGTTTGAACATCGTCTCCTACGCCGATGACATCCAGCTGATCATCCCCCTGACTGAAAACCCCACAACGGCCAAGAAGAACTTCCAAGACAGGATGGTGCAGTCGCCGCCTGTATGAAGGAGAGCTGCCTTCAGTTAAACTCTGACAAGACCGATGTCCTCATCCTGGGACCCTTCTCCTCAGTCTGGGATGACTCCTGGTGGTCCTCCACACTTGGTAGCCCCTACAGACCATGCACGCAGCATCAGCTTCATCCTCAACTCAGTGCTCACCATGACAAGACAGGTCAATGTCGTCACATTCACCTGTTTCTAAACCCTCTGATTTCTCCGGAAGATCTTCAGATGGATCCCAAGCAACTGCCACAAGACCGTAACACACGCCCAGATCACAAGCAGACTTGACTACGGCAACGCCCTCTACGCCGGAACCACAAAGAAGAACCTGCGCAAGCTACAACAAATCCAGAATGCCTCAGCCAGACTCAACCTGAACATTCCCCACTGAGAACACATCACAGGACACCTGAGAGATCTCCACTGGCTTCCCGTCGAGAAGAAGATCAACTTCAAGCTCCTCATTCATGCTTACCGGGCCCTCCACAACCTTGGATCCAGCTAGCTCAACCACTGCATCACCTTTTACTCCCCTGCCAGACCTCTCCGCTCCTCCCAGCAGTCGCTCACCACCGTCCCCCACATAAGGAAGTCCTCGGCTGGAGGGAGATCCTTCACCTACTGTGCAGCAAAATGCTGGAGCACCTTGCCTCTCCACCTCGGACATTCACCATCACTACCTCAATTCAGGAAAGACCTTAGGACCTGGCTCTTTGACTGAATATTGAGGACCCGCACCACAGTGCCTTGAGACCCTACCGGTGTGTAGCATGCTTTAAAAAAGCTAATTGAAAAGGGACATTTCTAGTCACAGATGGGTTTCGCTTGTGTGGTGCCATTAGATGTATAGTTCCCACTGTGCCGCTATCAGCATGGTGCCAGCTCTCCACTCTCAATATGAGAGCAGAGAGCATGATGCCAGAGAGGGACGGGGTGAGGAAGTCTAGAAAGTAGTGTGGGAGTCAGGCAAGTTTATATACGTGCCGGGGGTGTGCTCACTTACCAGCCCCTAGACACACTTTACTTTGACCCATGGGTTCTCTAATTTATGTTAATCATCTTTCATCAAAGAGGTTATTGATTTTCCTTCAAACATTTGTTCTTAAAGGCCTTTTTTCAATGATAATGGTCTTCACATATATCATGTCATTCAAGTAACATTTATTGTTACATCTACTTTTGCGCCATGTCGTCACATGCAACAAATCTGTTATAGGGTTCCCTGATAAAGGGTCCCATAGCCCGAAATGCATTGGGTAAAAGAAGTCACCGGATTATGTAAAATTTTTACATAATCCGGTGACTTCTTTTACCCAATGCATTTCAGGTTATGGGACCCTTTATCAGGGAACTCTATAACAGAAACATAGATCTTTATGTATACAGCACCTGGGGAACCACCTTTAGGAAGCTGGCTCTTTATAAAATGGACCAAACAGAGGTACACTGTGCCAGGAGTCCAGGCAGACCCCAAAGGTATCACAGAGGCACAATTGACATCTCAAATGCTCTCTTTTGTGGCATTGAGGACCAGCCATTAGACATATCAGAGGGTTGTGCTAAGCATGTAAGGCATAGACATAGGCCGTAAGTGAGACATATTCTCAATAAAGAAATCCAACACCAATTTACAAAAATGACACATACTTTTATATAAATTTAAATATCAAACTCACCAGAATCAGGTGAGTACTTTTCAAGATAGGAATTTTTAGAGTTTCAGAAGTCGACAGTGCATTTTTCTGTAGCTTCAATGTTACTCTGTGGGAGAGGTCACTTTGGGCGTCACTGGGGCGGCTGGGTGCATTGGTGCAGTTCCGTATCGGGTGCTCCGTGTAAGTCTATTGGGATTGGTCCACTCACAAAGATGCTGCAGGGGTGGACTGAGAGTCCAGTCTGGGTGAACCACAGAGGGGAATCAGTTTTTGCGATGCTGGGGACTTAGGGACACCAGTGTTCCTTCCCTCCTCAGTCCAGGACGTCCGGTTGCAGAGGTGGTTTGGATCATCGGGTTTACAATCACCAGTGGTAGTTGCGGTGGATGGACCCCACAAAAGCAGGCTGTAGGCGTGGACTGGGTGTCCAGTCCGACTAAACCAGCAAGGGTGATCAGATTTTATGAGCCTGGCAGACGTAGGGACACCAGTAGTCCTCTTCTATTCGTTCCGGGACATTTGGGTGCAGAGGTGCAGTGGACTATTGGGTCTCTGTCATTGGAGGCTAACCTTGAGAGTTTGTGAAACCATAAACACTCATGAGTTTGTGGCCGTTCACAGACTTCTCTCTGACCCTTTTGTAACCTGAAATGGTCAGCGATTTACTTCTATAAAGGGCTGAAACTAATCTTCCATGGTGGGAAGATGATATGAACTCCCCCAAAATTTGAGGCAATGTCGGGGAACAAGTTTCTTCACAGAAACAGTTTTTTCCCATTAGATTAAAAAATGAAAAGAAAATTAAAAATATGGCTCTGCACAAACGCGCTTTCCAGAATGCCAAATTTTGCTATGCATACAATGGTCACGGTGAAAGGGATTCTGCAGACACAGGCTGCAGATGCCGTCAGGAAGTCCACAGTGGGCAAGCTCAAGGTTGGCTTCATCTCTGGAGGGCATTCCAACCACACCAACACTGTTGGCCTACTTCAGCTTGGGCTAGGCCGCTCAGGTGCAGTGGTGATGTCTGGTATCAGGTTTTGGCAGTCCCGGTCCTCTCAGTTCTTTCTTGGGTTGCCTGCAGATGCAGGGAAGCAGCCCGCTGCTCCAATGTAGTTCTTCATGGCAATTTGCAAAGCACTGGCAGTTCTCTTGGTTTCTTGGAGGCTGCAGCGGCAGGACAGTTCCGTTGCTCCTTGAGGGTCAGGTGCAGCAGGCAGGCTAACAGGGTTGGCGCCAAGTCTGTCATGCTCCTTGGTTCTCAGGTTTAGCAGGCTTCTTGTCCACTCCTTATTTTGTGTCCAATGAAGATCTGTTTTCCTGGTATCAGGGGGTCCCCTAAATACTCAATTTTGAGAGGTGTTAAGGGGAGTGAAGGAGAGTAGCCAATGGGCTCATCACCCCTGGGGTCACTACACCCCCTAGATGACCACTTCCTGGGGGTAGTGGGCATCAACCTGTCCCAGAACTCCTACTTCCACCACACACACGATGGCAGAGTTCCTAGGGCTGTCTTTGCTTCAGGCTGGTCACCCTCGGGCCATGTCCAGCCTGGAAATGCAACACGCCGCCTGCATAGCTAATTTTCCTGCCTTTCTAGGTGCTAAATGAGCCCTCAGGAAGTGGGGTCGGCATCTTCCTATGACGAAGGACAAATCTGCATCCCAAAGGCGGTGGGCTTCTTTGAAGCCTCCTGCCTTGGAATGAAGATTTGCAGGTCTTCCTGTTGGGAGGGGTGTGTAACACCACTGCCAGAGGAGGCTTTGTTTATGACCCCCAGAGAGCAAAAGCTCTCACCCTTGGGGGCCAGGATCTCGTCTGTTGGTGGCAGACTGGCTAGAACTAATCAGCTAGCCCACCAGCAGTTGGTAGGTTTTCAGGGGGCACCTCCAAGGTGCCCTCTGAGTGCACATATTAATAAATCCATCACTGGCATCAGTGAGCGTTTATTAATATGAGATGTTTGATACATCTACACTTTTGTTTTCTAAGTGTAGACTTCAATGTCTCCACCCCCTCAGTTCAGGGTGTGGAGACAACTAGGACTTAAATTATGAGCGTAAAGTTACTACTAGTAACTTTCCACACCTAGATGAATTTCTCTGTCACCGTGGTGGAGCTCTCCATATGGGAAACCATAAGGTAAATTAATAAAGCTTATTCTTCTTTAAAAATATTAAACATATTGGAATATAAACTATAAAATAATTACAATGATTTTTTTATTAACATAAAAAAATAACGTAAAATGTTCCATCAAATTTACTCCGAAAATGAAATATGTATTAAATAAATAATTTACATACCTTAATTTTTTAATTTTTTTTTAATGATATCTTTTATTGCTTGTATAATAGTGAAATAACATACACTCAGTAATGTAATGCTGTTTAGAAAGAAAACCCCAACATTGTATAGATTCCCTCCTCCCCCCATCTTGCACAATATTCATTTATATCGGATCATAGATCTGCAATTCTCGAAATCAAAGCATACTTCACAAACGTGCAGTGTTCTAGATTAAAGGTGTAGAGGAATGTTCGGTTTCAGATTCCGAAGTGGTGTTCTCTTCTTCTGATAAGGGGGCATCAGCAGTTCTCAGATTCTCCAGGATCGCATTCCAATGTGTAACATTTTCACTGGGTCTTTGCCCTTGTATAGTTTCTTTCCTCAGCACCGTTCCCTCAGCCTATGCCCATTTTTCCACTGCATTTTGCCACCTAGTCACTTGTGGGCCCATCGCGTTCTTCCAGTGTGAAATTATCTGTCTTCTAGCTAGAATCAAGGCAAAGTCAATGAACCTGTAGGCTATTTTGTGAGCCGAGGGACGGGCAAAGTTTCCCAATATTGCCACTATTGGGTTGGGGGGTAATGTTCTCCCAGTATAAGAGGAAATTTTCCTAAAGATCACTACCCAGTAGTCTTCCAGCAGAGGGCAGCTCCACAACATGTGTAGTAGACCTGCTGCTGGCTCAGTGCAACGAGGACAGCATGAGTTAGTCGCACCATAAATTTTAGTTATCATTAGAGGGGTTAGGTAGGCTCTATGGTATATATACAAATTTATTAATTTAAATCTTGCGTTTCTCGCCACTGTGTATATATGGGATGTTATCCTGGACCATTGTTCGTCGTCTATGGCAGTCTCCAGTTCTGTCTGCCACTTGGTTTTAAGCTTGTTTAGGGGTAAACATGTGCTGTTCAGTCGGGATTTATATATACCTGAAATCACTCCTTTTTGTTTCCCAATTGAGCATACAAGGTTGCAACCCTCATCTGTAGATGGTTCTAGTGTGCCCCCTCTCCATTTCTTATAAATAGCTCTAGTTATTGCGCGATGTATGAGGAACATTACTGGTGGGAGGGCAAACTGTTCTGGTAATTCTGTATATGTACATAGTTTCCCATTACGAAACAGGTCCCCCAATTTTGTAATATTATATGCCTTTAGTTTGGCAATGCCTATTATTATATGGGTTCCCATGGAGTGTGCTAGGCATGCTATGGGGGCCTCAGGTGCGTATGGTGTCGCAGTGCAGGTGCGCCTTAGGTACTGCTCCCAGCAATGTCTGGTTGGTTCCCACTCCATAGGAAGGGGTCGTTTCTGCCTTTTTGGGTTCAGTAAGATGCCCAGGATTGGTGCTAGTGGGCCGTTCAGAGGAATCTGCAAGTTCTTGGGCGCTGGGGGTTCTGTAATTAATTTTGCCAACCATTGCAATTGGCCTGCCCAGTAGTAGATCTCAAGGTCTGGGACTGCCATGCCCCCCTCAGTGGTAGGCCTCTGTAGAGTGTGCAACACTATTCTATGTCTACCCCTTCCCCAAATGAAGCTTGTGACCATGGATTCTATGGTTTTGAATACCATTTTAGGAATTAAAATTGGAATAGTAGAAAAATAGTAGAGCAGTCTGGGCAAAACTATCATTTTAAGCAGGGCGACTCTTCCAGATACTGTCAGGGGGAGTGTCCTCCAGAACTGAATACTTGCCCGGATCCCTCTAAGTGTTCTATGTATGTTCCCTTCCAACAGGTCTTCTGTGGTGTGGTATATATTAACTCCTAAATATGTAAATGTATTCGGGGTCTAGGGCAGGCCTTTGGTATCTGTGGGTTCTTTGGTGTTTTTAATTGCTGGGAAGATAGAGGACTTTTTCCAATTAATGCGGAGACCGGATGCTACTCCGTATGTTTCTAACATATCCATTGCTCCCGGTAGCCGCACTTTCAGGTTCTCAAGAAAAAGTAGCATGTCGTCTGTGTAGAGAGCAATATGATGTGTCCAGCAATTAATCAAAATACCCTCATAGTAGCCTCGGATTCTGGCCATTTGAGCAAGTGGTTCTACTGCTACCGCGAAAAGAAGAGGTGATAAAGGACAGCCCTGTCTGGTGCCTCTATCTATGGGGAAAGAGTCAGACACATTGCGACCCGTTCGGACTCGTGCTGTAGGATTGGTGTATAGAAGTCTTGTCCAAAGGACGAAGCCTTCTCCGAGTCCCATCTGTAGCATTACCTGCTCCAGATAGTCCCACCTCAGGCTATCAAAGGCTTTTTCGATGTCCACCAATATGATCGCCGCGTGTGGTGTAGTTAGTGGTATGTTGTGAAGGATTGAGAGCAGGCGTCTGATATTTTGTGCAGTGCTGCGTGAGGGAATAAAGCCGGATTGATCTTGATGGATCAGTGAGGTCATATGGGGTAGTAGCCTATTCGCTAACACTCTGCTGAGTATTTTGTAATCAAGATTGAGCATGGATAGTGGGCGGTACGATCGGACATCGTTGGGGGGCTTATCGGGTTTCAATAATGGAATCATTATGGCCTCAGAAGTCGACCGAGGTAGAATATTATTATTCCATGCTTCTGCGCAAAGTATACTGAGTTGTGGAGCTAGTAAGTCCTGGAAACTAAGATAAAACTCTACTGGGAGTCCGTCCGCTCCCGGCACCTTGCCCCTCGCCATGCCTTGAATTGCTGATTTGATTTCTGCAATTGAAATAGGTGTCGCCAGAGTTGCGCAGTCCTCAGCTCCCAATTTAGGAAGGGCGAGGGCTTCTAACTCTCGTATCTGAGTCTCAGTTATTATATCAACAGCTGAATAATAGTTAAGGAAGCTCGTGTTTATCTCCTTTTGCCCCTTAACATTATGACCTGGGGTGTCTTCAATCTCCATCACGACCGTTTGTTGCGTATGGGGTCTGGTGAGCCAGGCTAATAGGGCACCCGACTTATCCCCCTCCGCATGCTGCCTGCTCAAATAGTGCTTATAATCAAAGCGAGACAGTCTAATATTCGCCTCAGTTATCTTATTTCTAGTTTCGAGTAGTAAAGGTGACAGATCGGGTTGTGTGGGGTGATTATGCTCGAGATCTCTAAGGGCGTCTTCGAGCCGCTTGAGTTCTATTTCTTTCCGGACTCCCATATTTTCACTAATGCATTGACCCCTTGTGACTACTTTGAACGATTCCCACTCAATAGATCTGGAGGAGGCAGTTCCTGCATTTTGTTTGAAGAAGTCCTCAATGTTTTTATGCAGGATTTGTTTAAATGCTACGTCTTCCAGAGCATCCGCCCTTAGACGCCAGGTTGATATTGAGGGTCTTTCCCCACTCCAGGCTAATGAGAGCATCAGGGGATTGTGATCTGATATGGTGCGACTGAGATATTCAGCTGTCATCACCGTATTGTGCACTTCTGGCGACACCAAGAGGGTATCCAGCCTAACATGTAAGGCATGTACAGCTGAATAATATGAGTAGTCTCTGATGTGTGGGTTGAGTTGTCTCCAACAGTCTTTGAGGTGCCAGTGTAGTTGCCAATTTTTGAATAGTAAGGCAGTTTTGCAAATCGGTGATTGTGAGAGAGGTGGGTGCGACCTATCTAATTCAATGTTAGCTATGCAATTAAAGTCGCCCCGATTATTTTTGGGCCTATCATGAGTGGGCCTATGTCCCGTGATACTTTGTCGAGGAATTTCCCTTGATCTTGGTTTGGAGCGTATATTCCACTAATGGCTATCTCCCTTCCTTCTAATCTCCCTGCGACTATTACATATCTACCATCCTTGTCTATGATCTTGTGCAGCACCTGGAAGGGCACCCCAGGACGGATCCATAGCAACACTCCCCTTGCAAACGCTGAGTAAGTAGTGGCAAAGATTTGTCCTCTCCATCTTTTTTTCAGGGCATTAACTTCTTGCTCTATTTGGTGCGTTTCTTGTAAGATAGCTATGTGAATACCCCTTCGTTTAAGGTAATTGTGCACTTTGTACCTTTTAGACATATTATTTAGGCCTCTAACATTCCATGTTATAATTTTATATTGTGTAGTCATGCTCTATATTGTTAGTATGACATGGCCCGTGCCTGTATTCTTGTTGCAACGTTTGGAACCCTAATGATAAGTTTATGTTTTTTAGTAGAAATCGAGAATTGCTTGAGTCATTGACTATTTGTGCATTTAGTACTCCTAAAACTAATTTAACTAACTCAGTTCCCAACTCCCCTTCCCCAGGACCGGTATCTAGAACTCTCCCCGTCCAAACCATATTAACAGTCTTAGTTAAAGTCCTATAGGTGGGTGGCGTGCCAAAGGCCGAGAGCTGTTGCCCCAGGCCGTTCCCCGGGCCCATCTGTGCTACTTCTGCTGCCCAGTAAAGTGCATTTTAGAGGTTTCGTTAAGTTCAGCTTTGTAGTTTCTTTCATCTAAGTTATGTAATAGTTTCGTAAGAACTCAGATCAATGTTCTATAAGTTTTTCGTTCGTCTAAGGGGATTTCAGATAATCTCATCTGCTGTTCTCGGAGTCACTGGGGGTAAGTTGACAAGGGTGTCTTGCGAGGACCTCGAGGACCCCTCACCACACGATTCGATATCTGAGACAACGCCAGAAGCTGGGGATAGTGGAGGGGTTCTCCCGCTCAGAGTCGCTGCTGTGTTTATGGCCTCTCTCATCTCCCATAACGACTGATGTCTTGGGGGTGCTGCCTCATTGATCTGTTTCCTAGATCTACTGCGTTTCCTTCCGGGCATGCGGAGGGATCGAGGGTTGGGGGCCTGTTTGGTCAAGTCCAGGTTTTCCAGCCAGTCTTCCACTGCTTGAAGAGATAGAAAGAAGTGCGTTGTATTGTTATATTCTACTCTGAGCTTGGCCGGGAAGATCATTGCGTATTTTATATTATTCTCACGCAGGGCCCGCTTAGGTTCATTGAAGGAGGCCCTTTGTGCTTGCGTTCTTCTGGTGAAATCAGGAAATATCATGATTCTCCGATTCTCATCTAGGATCTCTCCTCTCAGTCGAGATTGAGTTAGTATGTGGTCTCTGTCTTTGTAATGTAATAGTTTTGCCACTATTATTCTCGGTCTGGTTCCAGGCGGTGGTGTTCTGTTGGGTACTCTGTGGGTCCTCTCCACCGTAAAAAACGCCAAGAGGCCTTCAGGCGCCACTGCACTTCTAAGCCACTGCTCTAGGAAAGCCTCCATGTTGATTGCTGATGATTCCGCTCTTTCTGGTATACCAACTAGTCTGATGTTACTCCGCCGAGCCCGGTTTTCAGCATCTTCCGCCCTTGTTTCTAGTATTTTGACCCTCAATGTGAGTTCCTGAAGCTCTGAAGATGTGGATTTCTGCGTTGTGGTCACCAGTGTAATATTTTTTTCGTTCGTTCCTACTCTTTCAGCTAATTTCCGGTGGTCGTCCCGCAGTAATGAGAAGTCAATTGTTAGGTTGTCTATTTTAATTTCAAGTGCCTCGCGGGACTCCTTAATGGCGAGGAGAACGGTATCTAAGGTTGTCACCTGTAGTTCCTGGTCTTCTTGTGGGCCTGCAGATTGAGATTGTTTAAGCGATCTGGAGGTAGCGGCGCCATCTTGATGGTGTTCCTCTCGTTTTTTGGGCTTCCCCATCTTTGGATCAGGAGATCGGGCCAGGGAAGAGACAGGTTTGTTCATGCAATTTAGTGTGTTCCACCTCTGGATAGCATCATCTGATTGTTCCCCTGGCTGGTTCCGGTGCTCTCCATCCCCCACATAATTCACGGCTTTCAGGTCATTTATAAAAGCTGGTCACTACCTGCTATGTCCTCCAGCTTGTTACGGTTCTGTGGGTTGCGGTATAGCAAGAAAGAGAAAACAGACTACGGGTCCAGGCAGATGTGGGGAGGAAACAGCAGGAGTATTGTTTTGGCTTCGCCAGTGAGCCCCCTGGTATTGATTGTGCAGTCAGTATTATCTTCTTTTCCAGAGGTGTGAAGCGTTTTCTGAATGGAGTGTCTCAATGAGGGAAATCTTGTGTAGGCTCTCAGGTATTTCCCTCTTGAATCTCTGCCAGTGCTCCTTTCACTGGGTGGGGCGCTTCTATCACCTGTGTCCCACCTCTGCCTTCGTGCCTTCTGCTGGGGGGTGGTTGCCCTCCGCTGCCCCCTCAGTTATTAGGTCCCCTTCGTTCTTCGGTCGCGCTCTTATGTCGCTGGGTCGCGCTCTCACTGTGTCTTGTTGCCGCCGGTCACTACCGGTGAGAGGTCCGCCATTAGCAGGGGTGCTTTTCCCAGGATCGGCGCCGTCTCACTGTCCTAGCGGAGGCCCTGGTCTCCGCTCTTCGCCCCGTCTCCTCCGCGGCCTCATTTGGATGTAGCCGCCATCTTGGATCTATGCGGTCGCGGAGAGAGCCAGCCAAGACTTGGCAAATTCTCCCAAATTTCTACACCGTTTCAGGTTTGCGTTGGTATCTCCGTATACTTCTGGCGTTCCGCCGATATCTGGACCGTTAGTTTCGTTTGCAATTGGGCATTATTTGTCGGTTTTATACTGATCGGGCCCGGTTCACGGTCCCGAAGCTCCACACTAAGCGTGCTGCTGCATCGGCTGCAAATTTATAAATTATATTTCTTAGAAAAAAATAAAACAAATGTAAACAAATGTTAAATTGTTTAACTTAATTTCATTTTAAATTAAGCTTATCATTAATAATTCAAAATAACTATTTGTTTTATATATATATATATCAAACAAAACTGTCAAAGGTCAAAGGCAGCGGGCTTTCATTACTGGTGCCAGCGTTTGGATATGACCGATATCCTCAACATAATCAAACCAACAAAATGATGATGCACTCCTGTGGAAGTTGAACAGATTTAATCAAATTCGTTTCACCAACGCGTTTCAGCCGTTGCAGCCTTCATCACGGTGTCAAGTACAAAATGCAGTTTTGTTCTACAAAGACATGGCAGAGACCCTTTCCCTTTACATTATTAAATCCTCAAATTTTACGATTCTGTGTTACCACTCAGACATGAGTATGGATAATACCACAAAACAGGTTTTAAATGACCTGACTTCTTTAAGCGTAATCCAAGTAGTTTTTGAAGCCACACACAAAACACGACACACTTTAGGGTTGATTTTTTAGTACAATTTTAAAAACCTACTTTGTGAAAAACTTTAGTTCTTCGAACCATTTAACAGTGCCTTTCACCATTCCTTAACATGCTCCCAATGGAAATCCAGAAAGTCTTCCTCTCTAAAAAGACCATGGCAACTGATCACAGAACCAGAATTTAACTCTTTATTAGGTACAAACCCACCTCTGCTTTCAAGTTAAAAAAAAAGCTGACACTATCTTCTATCAAGCATTGATCTCATCAGTCCACTGTGGTTCAATTTAGAATTTAGATCACTAAAAAGTCAGTGTCAATAATTGGAAAGGAAATGAAGATCCACCCTATGTGACTCAGGAAAAAAAGATCTATTGTGCTGCAAAGAAAGAGTATTATGAGAAGTTACAAAATCTACCTTTTATGGGTAGAAGATAGAGTCAGTCAAATACTCTCTGAAAGAGATATTTGCGGTTGTCAAATCTATTAGTCACCCGACAGCAATTAGTCAGGACATGACTCACTCCCAGTCATTTTGTGATAAATTAGCCACCTTTTTCATGATAAAATACTCCACAAACATGATACATTTGTTGCTCCTAGTAACATTAACAAAGAACCTGTGTCTACTTCAATGTTCTCTCCTGCCACTACTTTCAGGTTCACTCATTTTGCTCCCTTTTCTCGCCATATTAACTTTTATCAATCAAGGCAAGTCTAAATCACCTATTGATCCTTTGTCCCCATCTATACTCAAATTAAGTGTGACCATTATTGCTCCTATTGTTTATAAAATAATAGCTTTATCTACTGATACTGCTATTGTTCCAAAATCGTGGAAAGAAACTCAGGTCAAACTTCTTAAAAAAAAAAAATAATCGTGCCAACCACCAACCCACCAGCAAACTACCTACCATATCGCTTTTAAGTTGCTTGAAGAACACATCAGCCATCTGTAATCTTCTTATCGTGGAGTTAATAATATTTTAGATGCCTCCGAATTTGACTTGTGTCTTGCTCACAGAACAGAATCTATTCTTCTTAAGATGTTTGAACACTTGAAAAACATCCTTGATAATGAAGTAATCGCCACCCTTTTCCTTTTGGACCTGTCAGCAGCTTTCAACAGCATATCACATCTCATCCTGATTCAAAGGCTAGCAGAGATTGGTTTCAAATGATTAACCCTCACTTGGATCACCAACTTTATTGCTAATGGAATCTATTGATCTTTCACTATTCACCTCAAAGCCAATCCATCTTGATTATGCTGTGCCAGAGGGATCATTTTTGAGTCCCCGTGTCTTAAGTATCTATATGATCACCCTGGTGGCCATGATCAATAGTTTTTAGTTCAAGGTATTCATATGCAGACCACACACAGTTGATTGTTTCCATTTCCAATGAGCATGGCTTGTGACAAAAGAGGTTCAATCAGCATCTGATTTCAGTTTCACCTTGGATGAATGACAATTGCTTAAAACTAAACTCTGAGAAGACAAAAATACTTATCCTGGGTAAAAAATCAACAGTCATCGACCAATGTTTTGCGGCCCACCAAACCTGCCCTCCCACCAAATTCCCCCACAAACACACTAGCAGAATTCTCTGAGTGAAATTTGATAACCAGCTGTTGTTTAGGCAACAAATCATCACAGTTAGTCCATGGTGCACCCGCATCGTAAAAGCACTAAGAGAGTGATGGCTTTTCTCTCACAGGCAGCCAGGGAAATAGTGGTGCATGCTCTCATTACATCTAGATTAGAATGTTATAACCCTTTATATCTAGGTCTTCCTCAATTTGATTTAAAACTTCAGTTAGTACAAAACTCTACAGGAAGACTTCTACTGAATCTTCAAAAAATTGTTCCATCTCTTTTAAATTCAGAGACCTGCATTGACTACAGACAGACAAAAGAATAAAATTCAAGGTTGTATCTGACGTACACAGAGCTATTTACAAATCTGGCCTTTGTAGCCTCCAGAACCACTTTACTGTTTATACTTGCAATTATGGCTGCCTGATTTCCCTTAAATTCCCTCTAACCCTAAGAGGAGGCCTCTCTCTGCAGTTCTAAGGGGTAAATCTGTGAACCAACTCCCACTGAAACTCAGAACCACTCCGAACTGATTGAGATTTCTGAAATATCCCAGCTTCATAATAATCTGGATTTTTTCCTGCTTACGTTTCTGTTTTTAGTTCTTAGTGCATAGAAGCCCTTACTTGTACTGAATACCCATCAGTATTACAATACACTAGTTTACTTACAATAAGCTAGTTTACTAGCCACCTTGAAAATTAGAAATAACTTTTTGTGTTTAGTTTATGTACAAGGTAACAAATGGATAACTGTAACATGAAGGCAGCCATTAGCACTACAGGTATAGTTTATAACCCTGGCCATGTATGTGTTAACTTTCTTTGATATCAGCATACCATACAACAATACTTCTGTGCTAATGTACGTTCATTGGAGTTTGCGATAGTTCAAATGCAATTCCACCAGGATACCGTGGATAGTTTTACTTTGCTTAGCTGCACATATATGTACCTTTATGGTAATAAGCTATGGAGATAAGAATAGTAAATCTATACTTACCCATATGCACTTACATACTTGATACTTTGGTCTTCAATATTTTGGCCACAGTATTTTTGTAGGACAATGTTTCTGTGGGTGATATTTCTGCATACAACTGTTCAAATAGAGTTCATATCCTACGGATGACTTTTGAGAAACAAACAAGCATTAAGACTTACTTTGGAATTCCTATGAACGACTCCTTTAGAACCAAACAAGTGCTTAAGATTTTGTGGTCCCAATAGACAATTTCTTGTGAAACCAACGAGTGTACAGAGCAATCCCTACAGATGCCTCCTTTTTAAACAAACAGGTGCAAGTCTAATTATTGCAAGACACTTCCCTGGTTCTAGATTCTTTGTTGACTTCATGGAACAACAAGGCCTAGTCTGTCTCATGATTGCTTAGCAAGGATTTTGATAGATTTCATGGAACTTATACGCTGAGCTTTAAGATGGCCACCGCCATACGCAAGTCTTCTGCGAGTCCTTCAGCCTCATGGTTCATGTAGTCCTTTTGTCTATACACAGGTGTTTTACAAAAAGCTTTCTTTTAAGATGTGAGGCTTCTGTTCAGGCAGTTCTCATACAGTGTACACCTTTCCATCTTCTTTTGCATCTGGAGACATGCATGTTTATGAGTCTTGAGTAGGGAGAGATGAGTGTGCTATAGCAAGACGGTCTTACACTGCATCCTGATGCATTTCATTCCAAACTACCAGGCAAAGTCTGCTCTACCAGGGAACACAAGCAACCCCAAACCATTTTCAGCCTATTTAGGCATTATAGGAAAATGCCTCTTTTGACATGGTTAGCCCTCCACATTTTCGCTGGTATTTGATGTGGTTTCAAAGTTGTTAGTGCCCAGGGCTCCTGCTAACCAGTTTCCCTGGGCCAGATCTCATTCCCAAAACTGTTGTGATGCATTGGCACAATTGGCAACACCTTTAGCTGCTACTATAATTCCCCAGTAAATGGTACTTAGGTATCCAGGGCCTGGGGTATTAAGGGTAGGCCAGTGACGGCAGCAGCACAGATTGTGCCACCCTCAGGTACCATGCATCCAAGTGTACCCACCACTGCCATTGCAAGCTGACTATCTTGGTGCAATCCTAAAATGCAAAACGGACATAGCACACAGCCGGTGTTACCTGTCCACTACACACTGCATGCAATATAGGTAAGTCACCCCTCTGGCGGGCCTTTCAGCCCTAAGGCAGGGTGCACTATACTGCATGTGTGGACAAAGATGCATGAGCAATATACCCCTACTGTGTCCTTGACAAACCTGGGATATAGTAAGTGAACAGAGCAGCCATTTTAAATGCATGTGCTGGACACTGGTCAGTACAAGTTTCACAGTTACATGGCCACTCTGAGTCCTGGGTTGTTTGGTATCAAACAACTCAGAACAATAAATCCAAACTGGTACCAGTATTGGATTTATTGCAAAATGTACCCAGGGGCCACTTTAGAAGGGACCTCTGCAAAAGCTAACTTATCCTGGCATGGTTGCTGGCCAGTCACAACCAGCCTGCCACCACAGACAACATTCTGGAACCCTGAGGTGAGAGCCTGTGCTCTCTGGGTCCAGAGAACAAAGCCCTTCCTGGGCAGAGGTGTCCCACCTCCTCCCCCAGGAATGTGCACAGCCCTGCCTATGGGCTTCAAAGGGTGCATCACCATTAAAACTCAACCACCACCCTTGCTGCTAGCAGCAGATGGCTGCCCCCTTTGCAAAACCACTTTTGACAGGTGCAACAGCAGGAAAATGCACAAAGGACAGGAGGAGTGGCCACCCCAAGCTTGCACCACCTCTAAGGTGTTGCATGTGAGGTGACCTCTCCATTTCATTTTCCTCTATCTTGCATGGTAGGAAAATTGCCTATCAGGGTTAGGGATGTGCCCACAGGAAGTGGTCACAAATTGGGTGTACCCACCCTAAGATAGATGACCCATTGGTCACTGCTAGGTACTCCTTTAAATGCCCACTAAATGCAGTATTTCAGGTACACAAGAAGACCTGCAACAAAGAAGTCCCAAGGCTTGAGAACTGCAGTCCTGCTGCACAAAGACAAAGTCACCAAACCCTGTCTGCTGCACCTAGGACACGACAATCACCACTGAAGGGTGCATGGATATTGGACAGACAAAAAAACCCCAGAGAACCTCCATCCTTCTGAAAATCACCAAAGATCTCCCTTGAGAGTGACGGCATCACTCCCTGCAACAATGAAGTCCAGTTCACTGACTGGCTACTGACCAAGGAACCGGACAGAGCAGCCAGACCAAATTTCACCCAATGGACCGGGAGGACAAACCCTGCAAATGTGCCAAGCTTGGTGGTGCTGCAACCTGCAGTGGCTGAACTCTGCAATAGCCAGTGGAACTGGACCCCCAATGTCGGACACCCAAAAGACACTGCAAGTGTGCCAAGTTTGGTGGTGCTGCAATCTCCAGTGGCTAAACCGTGCAATAGCAAGGGGGACTGGACCCCCAACGATAGGCACCCAGAAGAAAAATGCACTCCTGACTCTCAAAGGACCTGGAGCAAACCACAGTCGAGGGACTTCATGGCACATGAGAACCACCCCCAGATTGGCCCTGCTGACCTGCAATCTATCCTCAAATTGACATGCCTCCTATTTCCAAGGGTATCCTTGCTCAGAGCTCCTCGTTCACCTATCTGCTCTGCATCTGGCCTCCCTGGGACCTGCACTGGAGAACCAGCTGTGCTCTAAAGGTCCCCACACTTTGCGACCTCTATACTCCAAGACCTCGACCTAAAAACAAAAGAAGACACTGGTAAATGCATTGCCTTATTTTATATGTATTATTGATTCCTATGGTGCATAATTATGCAAAACAGCAAGACATTTTCTAACTTTTAAAAATCATAACTTTAAAAGTATTTACCTGATTTTGATGATCTTGTTTTTAAAAATGTTATAAAAATCTGAAGTATGTTTGTCAGTTAGTCTCAAATTACTCCTTTGAGCGTGTGTCCACTTTTATTACTACTGTGAGTTCAACAAATGCTTTGCACTTCTCCAAGATTGGCCTAACTGCTCGACCAAGCTACCATAAAAATTAGAGCATTAGGTGGTCTAGTTCTTACCTCTGTAAACCAAGGTGGGGTTGCTTGGATTCTCTGCACAGTGCACATCATTTTTGTACACTATATAGAGAGACTCCCTCTTGCAGGTATTAGCAGTGAGGTTTTGAAAATTGGTCACTATTTGCTGTGTATGCAAACTACAAATGTAAGTCCATGCAAGCACAGTCAGTTTAATGAGACGTGGCTGGCAGAGTTGTTATTTATGGTGTGAGTGTGTCCCAAGCCCATACAAAAACATTGATTTCCCTCATAGCATAGAACATCTGATGCTTTAATCACTGGAAAAGGACCACTGAATTAACAACATGGGTCCTCATCCCTATAATGAGTTTTTTAATGGTTTAGCATTGATACCGTCAATGTGTGGAGTTCTTATTTCAAGAAATGTTAAGTAGTACACTAACTCTAGAACCGACAATGCTATTGTATTAGAAGTCTATTTAACTCTAATGCTAAGCAATCTTGACTTTGTAGCTAAAATCAGAAAATGGGTGTACTAGTCAAGAAGTAATACCAAGGTAATGTGTTGATTGATGACAATGATTGAACCACATTGTATTTGGGAAGCTGGGATCCCCAATGTGTTTACTCACCATTTCAAATGTGCTTTGAGTGCTCTGATCTTCAACCCTCAATTTCTTACCCTAAATGATCACCTTCTGAAAAAAGTAGTAATGGTACTGCTTGACCAGGTTTGCCTTAACAAGCAGGTAGCTGAAATCCCATCACAAAGCTTTAATATTTTCCCACCAATTCAAAATTGATCGTAAGCCATTCGAAAATGAGAAGGAGATCCTCAATGGACCACTTCCACTTTAAGAATGTTGACAAACTTTTTTTTAGGATTATTCCTAAAAAGGGTTTTTTACCTTTTAATGTTCGTTTTTAAATGCATCCCGTTTTCCTTATAGGAAAATGGGCTGCATTTGAAAAAATGATTGCTTTATTTAAAAGCAAACACAGACATGGTGGTCTGCTATCCCCAGCAGACTATAATGCCTGTGACTCCAGCCAATCAATATGGGTCGCAATTTGCTACCTGCCTCATGCATATTAATGAGGTATGCAACTCACTACATTTCAGAATTTTGAGAAACCAACATAGGTCAGTTCTCAAAATTCCATTCCATAATCAAAAAGTCGACGCACAGCTTGTGACTACATTTTGTGAGTGGAAAATTTGTAAATCAGGCCCTTGGTGTACCATAGGATTACCAGAATTATCTCACCAGAAACTGAAGGATTGTTTAAGGTTGGTCATGGGTGGACGGATATTCTGGGGTATCTACTAAGAATCATTGTATCATGATGTTAGGCAATGCTCTGTTATCATGCAATAGAACACTCCCATCCAATCATCTCAAAAAGTAAGTTTTGTGAGGAAAAATATGTATGTCCATCTTTAGGATTAAATAATACAACCAACATTTCCATTTTGTTCTACATTTATTTTAGTTGCCCTTCATAAATTCTCTGCCTCAACTACATATCCATATGACTTGTAAATTGCCTCTATTTCGGATTGCAAATTATTTTAAGTGCATATTTATAATTTAAGGTCCTGATGTATGTGCTAACCTGATGTTTCTCACCTTCTTCTAATGTCCTAGTAGAGTAAAGTATGTGTCTACAAAATATTACTACGTATTAGAAAAGATGTGCTCAATAATGTAACACATACAGATATTCTATTCTGCCCACAAGAATCTGTGCAGCTGCATAGATTATTTACTGCTCGAAGATGACAAACTCACTGTCACCCAAATTCACTTTCTCCTCATATCAAGAAATTGCTTAAAATTAAAAAAATAAAAAGTACTAGAAATGATGGGCAGTCTTTTATGCAGGTCTATTTGTTATGCTTCAGACAATTTGAGGGCCATAATGTCACATTACAAATACATGGCCATTGCTTGATTCACAAACTGCATTTTGACGAGTAAAGGGAGTGTCAGGGAATGGTTTAGGATAGAACATGTACCTAATCTCAAAAGAATAAGCCCATTGCTGTTCTCAAACAGCACTTCTAAAGTTGCTACAACCAGATAGGACTCAAAACAATAGTAAATGTATTCCAGCTCAGAGCTGGAGTATGTCCAGCACTACACATGGCCAACCACTGGTACTGAAACACCCTCCCAATAAAATAATGTAGTTAGGGACTTAAAGTAAATTACTATAGGAGACTAATGTTAAATTAAATTATTTAAACAGCCTTAGTTTAACCTAATGTGCACGTTTTGCTAAAGTGTGTGTGTGTGAGACAACCGTTCACAGTTATGCAATAGGTGTTCTTTACACAACATTGCGAAAGGAGACAGATATTTGTTTCCTAAATTCAGCCGTGATCATGGTGGTCACCATGGCATGATATTTTCTTTGTGGTGGGGTGAGCAGAGGCTAATTACACAGATATGTGCCAAATGGTTGGAGCATACTGATATATTCTTTGTGATTATCAAGTTACAACATTAATGGTTTTGCAGGAAAGACCATTACACAGGTCTCTCCAACACAGGAAAACTTGAGGGGCTGACATTCTGGCAAGGGTTGAGTATTTAACACGTTTGGTCTTTTGATGTGCACAGACCAACATGCAGCATTGTCATTAGTAAGATGCTCGTGTATTGGCAAAGTGCTGCAGAACATGTGGGTGACAGGTATCAGGTCACCATTTTGATGGTGCTGCAGAGCTTACACACTAGACCAATTATTCTTAACCTTTGGCTTACTGGAGAACCCCCCCACCCACCCAACAATGAATCACTAGTAGAAGCTTGTGGCCCTAGTCTCGGCCGGCAAAGCGGTTCCTACCTCTGCCGGCCCTGGTGAAAACCCGAGAAGCAAACATCTTTTTAATGATTGCTGCGCCTTGTCCAACGAGGAGAAGGTAGTCACATACTTGCTGAGCTCCTTGATGAACGAATCACCAAACAGCAAGCCTTCCACTTTTACACCCGGATCAGAACCGGCTAGGTTAGCCAACTTTGGGTCCAACTTGAGTAGGAGTCCTTTCCTCCGTTCATGAGTAATGGAGGAATTAGCATTCCCCAACAGGCATACAGCACGCTGTGCCCATAAAATATCAAATATGCGGGTCAAGGGACCCACAATGTCCAAAAGTTTATCTTGGCACGTGGACCAAGCCTTATCTACCCCTTTACGGGGGTCCTTACCATACTTAGTGAAGAACGTAATTAGTGAGGTGTCAATCGCAGGTGTCGCCGTAATCTTTGAAGATAAAGCGGGGCGGGGACACTCTGACTTCAGTTTTGCCCGGACCTGTTTGTCCAGAGGTGTTCGAAGTCTGGCAGTCACGTAGTCCGCCACATGATCTGAGGGAACCCACTCTGTGGAATTTGGGTGTTGAATATCACATGGGTCAAACATAGGTACCCCTTCCAAATCAAGAATCGTGTTGGATCCTGAAGACTGTTTGAATTTTTTGTGTGGAGGAGGGGAGAAAAGCTCTCCAACGTCCTTGTCGGAACTATCCGCATCCGAGTCCGGGTCATTCATTTCATCATCTGTGTCCAAAATCTTTGTTATTCTAATAGGGGAAGATATATGTTTAGATTTTACCATGCATTTTCGTACAGACTTAGATATTAACCCCTCCTTGTTAGGAGGCCCTTGAGGAGCCACGTCCTCTGCCACATGTGAAACCTTGTCACTCCCAGTTAGCGTCATTTTTACATTTTTTTAAGAGACTGGACGCTTTCTGCTTTCCCCCGCAGAATGGGCCAACATGGTCTTGGACACCAAGTTTACCACCGAGTTCTCTAAATTTGTTGAAAGTTTTTGCCAAGAGGCCGCCATAGCCTGATCAACCGACGTTTGAATAAAATCATTCAAATTCTCCTTCAGGACGTCATCCTCCTCATCTTGGGACAAATTGGACCGAGTGCTGTCCATGGTAACAGTACAATGCAGCCAAATCCTATAACGGGGCAGGCAAGGGTTAAACCTCTCACAGAGAGAGGAAAAAGTGTTGCCTGACTCCGCCTATGGGCGGGGCTGCAAACGATAAAGGCAGAAAGCTCCGGCAGCTCAATTAGAGGAAACCAGCCTCCAGCAGGGAAACTGAAAAACCGGTGTTGAGCACCGCAGGACACTTCGGGAGCCGTAGCTGAGGTACGCAATGGTATCTCTTCAACGCGCGAAGGCCGAAAATGCCTACGCGTGCTGAAGAGAAAAAACTGTCAAAAGTTGCCGTTCAATATAAGCGCACGACGCGGGTGCACCAAGCTGAATGTGGCTGACAAGCCGCCTTGTGTAAACAATACGAAGCGCGTTTAAGCAGAAATTACACAGCGCTGGTATGAAACGCGCTGAACGATAATGAAAATAATGAGAAAATAATACTTATCTTGACTGAAGAGCAGCAAGAAAAGAGGGCTGTTTTCAGTCAAGATGGGTATTATTCCATGGATATGGCGGTGATTGGTGCATTACTATGAACTACTTTTGTTCTCCCATTGGCTACTTGTTGTTTGCCTTATGGGACTTGTAGTTGATCTTGACTGGAGCTGCTATTAAAAATAAAGAAAAGACAAATGCATAATAGGAGCCTCCGGTCTTGACATAAAATTCAATAAAAAAGGGTATGCGTGTACAATGTAACGCCACAGTACGTAGCTCTGGCAGTTAACCTTGCCCATGTTATAAACGTGCAAAACTGATTTCTAAGGTGGCTCCAGCGGGGATGTGTATTGGTCTTATGGAAAGAATGCATATGTGCTCGGCAGCCTGGGATTCTTTGGATTTTACATCCCCTCTCGTCCTGAAGCTAGCCAGTGAAGGGTATTTTCTTAGAACACAGGAGTGAATCGGCGACTGAGACGAAACCAACCAGGCAAATAAGGTAAAATGATCTCGCCTTGCCAAGCAAGTGGTTATGGCTACGCCATTCCCTGGCAGGGCACCACAACCTTCAAAATTCAAATTATTGTACTGTAGTGGTGCTTCTAGGTATTCCACATGAAAAGTCCAAGTTGGTTCTAACTTTGATTCTGTTTGAATCAAATATCGTCTTATAACTTGTTAAAAATACAAGTAGTTATCATGTAAGCCAACCCAATTGAGGTTTAAAAGGTTATACTAGTGTCACTGTTTGAAACAACAGGAAGCCACTATATCGAATTTTTCACCAGCTATAATTATTATCTGCAAATTCAATTGATAAAAGAGTTCTATAACGTGTCACTTAAGAACAAGGACGCCTTTTTAAATTATTAATGTGAGATTTGCATTACTCTTATATCTCTGAACTACTTTTAGTATTCAGAAGTAGCTTGCCCATAAATTCCACGTGTGATTGCTGGTACAGTCAACTGGATGGAGAAGAGTTTTAAATTACCAGCCATGCCCATCCTGATGCACAAGCATCGAAGAATAAGCCACGTGCCCACAGTACTAAAACATAGCATTATAGTAGCACCAACAAAGTCAATACGTATTGCTTTCTTACATCTGAAAGTACTTTTGTATTGCTTGACTATGGATTTCATGTGTGTGGTTGTAAGAATCGGTGAGTGAAAAAATAAGGCAATGGGTAAATGAATGAATGGATGAGAGGATGAATAAATTAACGCGAGAATAACAGTGCAATAACGTATGTGCGAGTTGTGGACTGGCTGCATAAATGGTTGAATGGATGAGTGCATGGACAAGCCAGGAGCACAGGTGAAGAGAGTTTTCTCCTTCCACCAACATCACTCTGCACCCCCTGCATATTGACCTCGGCAATCCAAGCAGTCACTCAGTCATCACTTTTTATCCCGTCTTTGCAACCAGCAACTCATTTACTGAGTCATTCACTGTCGATTCACTCACCTATTTATCTGTACATGTACTAAACAATTCACTAAATTGGACGTTGTCAGTCACCCCTCATTCATTGATCCACATCAATACATCTGTATACCAACCCATACACCTATCTATGATTTCATGCACAGTCATAAATCCATCTACGGTCATCGGTGTATCCATCTTTGTACATTCACTCACCTGTTTATCCTTCCATCCCCAAATATCCATCCATTTAGCCAAACCATTTCCTCACTCCTAACCACCCATCCTCTCTTACCTTTGCAGCCATCATTCACATGAACAGTGCTTATGTCTATTCACTCTCACCCAAACAATCATCCATCCACAAACATCCATGCATTCATTTCTCCACACATGCACCGTCCATCTATAGCAACACTTGCATCCATCTACTCCGCTATCAACCAGTTGTATGCCAGAATATTGTTTCAGAAATAACACTGACATAAATGTCACTTATAACTCCTTTTTGGCGTTAGAGTTTTCATTATTAATGACAATGAAGCTATATTTTGTAAATGTTATTTTGAACTCAATATATATGTTAGAGTTATGCTAATTTAGAAAACAATATTCTGCTATCATACCCACCGGTGTATGGGTCACCTTCACCCATTCATCTGATTATCCTGGTATTCACTAGCAAAGCCATCAAGCCATTATAAATCTGTCCAAACACACTTGTGTCTGCATGAACCCTAATGTCTACTGTCCAGCTGCATGTCTTCTGTCTCACTGCATGTGTGTATCTCTCTGTGTGTGATAATGTGCTTCTGTTGGTGCCTCAGTGTGTTATATGGCTGTGCAACCGAATGTATCATGCAACATTATGCGACTTAAGACAAGAACACATACATATTAAGTAAGCCAGCCCAATTCTCTGTGCTATTGCCTCCTTTCATATAGATTCACCATATACACAGTGTATTTTGTAAAAGACTCTGCGTCCTGCAACGACTTGGGAACAGCACATGGACATTGGCAAACTCTGTGGAGCAGCTGAGGTGTTCTCCTTTCTTTCTGTCCTCATCATGAAGCAAGAAAACATCTGATTTAAAGTGCCATACACCTCCCAGGTGGCATAGTATAACACCCAATTACATCCTCTTGCCATAATTGATCACAGTGTTACTGGCAGTCATATGGTGCTCAATCTTTTTGGAAAACATCAAAAGATTTGAGAGTAAACATATCCTAGGCTTCTCATCTGGGGTCATTTTCAATAACCAAACACCTTTGCATTTGTATGTTAAGTTTAAGAAAGCTTTCTTGTATCAATAAATTAGAAACCTATAGAGCTGTGGTTCACAACCTGTGCTCTGGGGACCCCTGTGGATGGCTGGGAAGCCTCCTAAGGGGATCCACAACAGCTTATAGAATGAAACAATATCAACAGATTGATGACGTTCATATAACTAAAGTAGCTAAGTGTACAATTGAAAATTGTAAAACATACTGTAAATGGCAAGGAATTTGAAATTAGAGGCTAATCATGAAATTAGTATTCTCAGATTGATTTGTGGGAGCAGTGAATATGGATGATGTGTGGTTTCAATTGAATTTAGAAAAGCTGGAACATTCCTTTTAAAATTATTGCAAGTTAAATAAAGTGTGCTATCATTTGTGTATGTGTTTGATGAATGCTTGTTTCTGTATTTTCTGTGTATTGTTTTACATTTCGAATCATCAACAATGTTTAGGCCAATAATAATAATTCAGTGGTAGACCCCTGATTCCAGTAATTATAAAGTGTGGGTTCAACAGAAGTCAAAAGTTGGGGAACCACTGCTTTACAGCAATGTTTGTAGTATGCATGTTTGAGGAAATAATAATATGTAGCAGCGGACATGTAACAACATGAAGCACATCAAAACAGCGATGCTCTCATTCCACACATGTGTAATTTCTAATTCAGTATATCAGTTATGCACTATTATGCTGCTCTCTATATTAATTGTGCTTCGATGACTAATTTTAGTTGGCCTTGTAGTGTGAAATTACAGCGGATCTGAAGCAATATCTGGCGCAGAACGGGCTGTCTTTAAAGCTTAATGCTGTTACATTACTGCAACATGCTATGTACACATATATATGTAATAAAACACCCCAACCGCACATTATTAGGATACTGTGAGTAAAAACAGCGTCTTTCTAAAATCCCCAAGCTCCAAGGTGACTATAAATATATTTTTCGTGTGCAGGTGGAAGTATTTTACTAATTCTCCTGATTTCGGGACAGCATTATTGTCTTTTCCTTCTCAATTGTTTTCCATAGCTACTTTAGGGGATCGATTGTTAGGGTATCGATTGTTTTGCCTGATTTGCTCCCCTCTATGTTTTGTACAGAAAAATCAAGTGTTTCACATACGGAGTACCTATGGCCTGCCTTCCAACCTGGGCCAGGCACCAGTTCATTCACAATGATAGGCTTTTTTGTTTCACACATTCACATATTTGACATACATAAGGCAACTTTCAGCGGTATGTCTCTTGTACGTTTGCGCAGTGTACAGATGTGAAAGGTACGAGTGAAGTCTATATTATCTCACCCATTTGTAAAAGTCGGCATGTGATTTTGGATTCCATGCTTTTCTTAGCAGCCCCTGCCACAGAAGCAGTAGTAACACGACCTTAAATCAATGACGTTCAGTTTTGTAGTGCTGTCAAAATTATTTTGATGTGCTATAGCTAATGTAGGCTGAAAAGACCGGGGATGTAGTCAAATCATATATTTTAACAAGGAGCGCAAGTAGACCCCACTTTCGGAGGGGCCTAACTCTTTAGTCGGTTGGGCGGGCCAAGCATTTCAAGGAATGTAGACGGAGATATCTTTATAGCCAATATGATGGAAAGAAGTGTCAAACTGCAGTTTAAACATATTAGACAAACACAATCTTATTATGAGTGACAGACTGAAGTCCTTAGTTATCCCTAGATTCCTCACTTTGGCTCAGTTGTTGGTGGCAGGCCTACTTGTTGAGGCCATATCGTTGATATGCGCTGTTTGATCCATTTACTGCGTATGGATATTTCAATTTCTAACATGTTTATTTTGCTGTGGTTAGATATCATCCATTATTTCACTTTGCGATATTGTCCAACAGAGTACGAGCCAAAGTGAGATGAGTTTTCATACTTAAGTATGATTTCTTTATTATCTGATTAACAGTAACACTTGAAATTGAAGGAGCAGATTGGGTGCAATACAGAGCTAAGGTGAGTGTTAGAGAGAGGGTAAAGATATTTGGTAAATTAGGGCCAGATGTAGGTAAGTAAAATGTTGCGACTTGCAATTTGCGAGTCTGACCGACTCGCAAATTGCAACTCGCAAAATTGTATGCAGAAAGGTGTCTCAGACACCTTCTGCGACTCGCTATGGGGTGGCAAAGACCCACCTCATTAATATTAAGGAGGTGGGTCGCAGTTTGCGACCCCATAGCGAGTCCATGCACTCAGAGGGATGGTGGCCTGCTGGACACAGCAGACATCCATGTCTGTGACTGCTTTTTTAATAAAGCAGTTTTTTTTTTCTTTTTGCAGCCCATTTTCCTTAAAGGAAAACGAGTTGCAAAAAGAAAAACTTCCGAAACCATTTGGTTTCGTTTTTTTCAGAGTAGGCAGTGGTCCACAGGACCACTGCCTGGTCTGATTTTTTTTTTTTTTCGGCATTCACAAAGGGGAAGGGGTCCCATGGGGACCCCTTGCCTTTTGCGAATGAGTTACCACCCACTTCAAGTGGGTGGTAACTGCGAGATGGTTTGCGACCACATTCGCGGTCACAAAGCAACTCAGCATGGCGATGCAGTCGCAAATAGGAACGGAACACCCCTTCCTATTTGCGAGTCGCATCTTCAAATTGCGAGTCGGTACCGACTCGCAATTTGAGGATGAGCATCGCATTAGGCTGTTTGCATGTCGCAAACTGCGTTTTTCGCAGTTTGCGACATGCAAACAGCTACCTACATCTGGCCCTTAGTTGTGAATTAATGGAGCTGACATGAAGGGAGTGGTGAGATGATGATCTGTCTGATAGAAAAGGTGCAATTGTCTTCAGTTATGCACCCTGCACTCTGAAGTTGTGAAGTCTCTTTAGAAGTTTGGGATGGTGAACACTATCAAAGACAAGGGAGAGTTCAAGTAATAGGAATGCCAGTACTCCAGTTGTAATCCACTTTTGTTTTAAAATCATCCCATGTGGAAATCACTGCTGCTTCTGTGTCTCAGGCACACTAGAGTCTGTTTTTGTAATCTTTTAGCAGGTTATTTTCTTTAAATTAAGTATATAGTTTGAGGAAGATCTTTCAATCATTCTACCTTTTTGAATATTATTGGCCAGCAGTTAGACGGTCTCCTGGCTCAAAGCCTGTTTGGTTTAAGGAGGGTTTTATGGAAGGCATTTTTCTTGGGAAAATAGCTATATTCAATGAGTTGCTTACTGTTCTGACTGGATTGGCTGCAGTCATTGACATGGGTCTGCAGGCAATTCTGCTGGCCACATGCATTTGCAATATTGATGAAGGATTGATGTAGCCTTGATGAGATTAAAGGTGAGGGTCTGTAGATGTTTTTCTGTTTTGTTATCTGGTAAATTGTAATGAGCTTCTGGAATTGTGGTCGGGCAGGGTGAAGGGATGAAAGAAGAGAGCAATTGATGGGTGAGACGTAATGCAGGTTTGCCCTCCAAACAGTAAGGGCCTGGGATGAAGAGACCATCAGCTGTACTGCCAATGAATCAGAAAGTTCTAAGGTAGTACCACTTCAGGTATTATGGCTGGCGGACCCTTTTTCCTCTGAAATCTTGTAGCAGAGTTGTTGCTTGTGACCTTGAGGCCTCTCATCAGGTCTGAAGGACCCTCAACAGTGCTCTCTATTCAAATCATCTGCTCTGTGTTACGGGTTTGTGGCTACTCTCAGCTTACAGTCTGTAGGTAAGCTCTCAAGGACATAGGGTAGGTCTCCTTTGAGCAAGGCAGCTACCAGGTCACATGGAAAGTTTACTTTACTGGATCCAATCAGCTGTTCTTGATACCAACTCATTGTTCTTCTGAATTAAAGAAAAGAAAATATCCAAGCTACTCACCATTTAGAGGTTGAGGAGCAGCTATTCCTATTCGTGCATGTGTGCACTGTGTAGCAATGGACAATGATCAGAAATAATTTATATTGACATCAATGATTATACATGAGACACAAATATGCACTTGTTTAGTAACCACATAATAGTGTATCTATAGGAGTTATGTAAACATTTATGTAGTGAACATATGCATTGAAAAGACTATGAGATAAGCCATATTAATTTAGGAAAAACATAATATTGCCTGAACATGCTGTTTGACTGAGAATGTTCCCTGCGGGGTGTGTAGTCATGTTTCATGTTCTGAGTGCTTGACTGTCACTCACTTACAACCCAGTTTTTGATTTTGGCTCTAGGCTCACATTAATATAACCTATGCAAAGGCCTTCCCCTGAGACAAATGAAGTCTAGCAACTGTCCAGTGACCTAGAGGGGTGCACCAATTGTGCTCTCATTTTCCTGACAGTGGACTACCACTCCTATCATGGGCTTAGCGTGTACGGTGACATGGGCAACATACCTTCTTCTGTGAATCCACAGTTGTGATTAGACCTATATGTGTAGCTGGTCCAACTTGTGTACGTTCTACATCAATGTGTAACCTAGATCCTAGTACTAATGTCTAAGTATATTGTGTGTGTTTGTGGCTTGTGTACATGCAGTATGAGCCTGAGTGAGCCAGAGTAATGGAGGCATGCAAGTACCATTTAGGAAGCCCCTGGCCCTTTCCCAAGATCTATGTGAGATTGCACATACAGTGGAAGAGTATTGCTGTCATACCTTAAACTGGAGGGAAGCAACACAGTTCCTTTAATATCCACTTTAGCAGCTCCTGCTGAGTGGAGCTGCTGATTAGTGTTACTCTCATTTGGTAGGTGTATGGGGTGAGACTCTAATCTTTGTTGTTCAGGGTGAGAGAGATCTTTTAGGTGAAGCCAGCCTTTTGTCTTCATCCTGATCTCTGTTCAGTGTGGCTGGTGAAAATCCAGTTGCAGACACTTCACACCTCTTTTGGCCTCTGTTGTGAGTACTCCATGCTGGAGATCACTCTGCTGTGAAGAGGTTCACTGTACATAAATGCGCTCTCTGGAGAATAGCCTAGAGAGGACACTTGAAAGAAGAACTTCTGCAAACCAGTTTTGAGATTGCAGACAGAGAATCCACATTCAATATTTCCTTTCACTGCACAATGTGGGAGCTACTTACATATTTCTTACTCCAGTTCCAAGTCCTTTTACCCAAAGGAAGGGAGTATTCCACAGCAAACTTTGAGGACTACTGCACAACAACCAAATGTGCTGTCTGTGTGACAGCCAGCTTCCAAGAGGAGAGGGTACATCAACTGGAATCTTAAATTGCTGGAAGAGCTATACCCCTGAGCTGAAGTGCCTGGAAGCCAACCTGCCTGAGTGAAAAAGCATGTCAAGCTGCAGGAGGTGTGACTGTCCAGATAGTGCCAGATACTGCAATACTCTAGTGTGGAGGATCTACCAGGAGAAAGAAGACTACAGAAAGTGATCTGCGAGTCTGAAGAAGGTGTGTGGAATGTCTCCAGAAGTGTGGTTCCAAAAGGGAATCATGGGCAGGAAGCAGGTCTTGCAATAGGAATAATCACGGTTAACCTCACTGCTTAAATCAAGAGCTGTGCCCATAGTGAATGTAGCCACTGAAACACAGAGCTGTTCCTGTAGCAGATGGTGCCACAGAAGTCAAAACTATGTCCATGGTGGACATCACTGACATAGCCAAGACTTGTGCATATGATGGACACCGCCGTATTATTTACAAAATGCATCTTGTTGCTGTTAGTGTGCTGTTGTGACACATCTGTAAGTGTGGCCCATCTGCTGACCAGTGACCAGATGTAGGTCTGATGCCTGCTATGAGCCTTCATTGACTTCCATTAATTACATTCACAGAAGGACTCACAGCTGCAGCTCTGGCTGCTTCATCCTGCTGCGGCCTACCCAGATAGAGGGCCATCCCTGCAACCAGGCTGTCTCATCCTAGAAGCAGGTGAGAGCTGAGACACAGAATGCTGAAACATATGGAGATCTGCATTGTGGTAAGGCTGTATCGAGGAGACTGTACTGAACTTCGCACCACCAGTTGAACTGGGGTAACTGCACCTGAGCCTTGATTAATGTCTCACAAAATTAATCTATTGGGGATCTGCGTGAACTCACAAGAGGAGGGACATAAGGAGAAAGAGAGAAGAGGAAGACAGTAAAGACGGTAGCCCAAGGTGCAATAGCTTAAGCGGCAGTGCATATTATGGTACCTGCAGAAATATACTGGTATATGAATGTCTATTAAAGTATGTTTCTTATCCAAATAACATCAACGTTTCTAAATTAGGTCTGTGGGGCTCCGCCCCCCTCACCTGTTTTGCAAACCCTGTTATAATTTTGAAGAGTAACTCAAGCAGAGAGTACAAGTAAGCTCTCTAATGAGGAATGGAAGGCTGCCTTACACTCGCATGCAGCGAAGGTCAGGCAGTCAGGCACTTCTTGAGACCTCAGAATCTGACAGAAATGACGTAATGACGTTGGGCTTATCATTGCTGCACCCTTTATCTTCACTTTGGTGGGTGTCGTAGTTGAGCATGGCAGAGGCGCAGCTGATTAAAGCTGCCTTCGGTGTTGTTGGCAGAAGCCCTACGTGAGGCTTCACATCACTTATCTCAGGAGTCTTCTCGCTGGATTGGAGTTTTTGTGCCAGGCTCTGCCTTTGAGGGGAGGACTAAAAATGGCAGTGTGCTTGGCTGTTTTGCAGAAAGCAAAAACTCATGTGCACCGAAGATAGACTGACTTCTGCATTTCACATTTAGAGGCTTTGTAGTGAACAGCACAGAGTGGGAGTTAAATGAGGACTGTCCTGTCACATCTGCAAAAGGCAGCCAGCAGCATTAGGACCTGAGTATATCAGTTAGAGAAAATATAAAGTGCTGCGCTCACGGCTAAAATCTTACAGCTTTGCGGAATTCAGTGAGGCACTGCCTTAGCAAGGTTTAGTGAACTGCTGCCTTTTATATGGTATCTTTCTGTGCCCTCCTTTCCACATGTTCAAATTAATGTTATATGTGAAATGGTTCTTTTTTTAATTGGGCTGCTGTACACTGAATCGTCAAAATTGATTTTACAAGTGCAGATTTTACATGTCCATAGTGAAAGAACAAGAATGTCCGGTGCCCCTTCACCTATACGAAAGAGAGCCCAGACAAATAATTAAATTATTGCTGTTTCTGGAGTTATTTTACATTTGGGCTCTTACTGCAACAACACTAATGACATTGTCTTAAGGGCGGGGGGAGGCCATGAATGTTTTTAGGTTCTTTTTTTAAAACACTATTATTTTAATAATTGCCTCTCAATGCAGTAATGTAATTTGGTGTACTACAGTGAAACATTTCCGCATGTTAAAGAAAAACACTTTTCTGAATTATGAAGGGACTCTAATGTTTACATGGTGCTTGTTGCACGATTTACATACCAAACATATTGATGGCCCAGGACAGGCTTTTAAAAGGTAAGAGCCACAAGGAAATCATGCTGACAAATGTACCATTTTCCCTGTTACAAAAAGATTTCAGGGAGGCGTCACTTCTCTCATCATCCACTGGATTTGGGCTTGCTTGCATGGTGCACACTGGGGCATTGGTTTATGCCCCACCACTTTCAAACTTCACCAGCCGCAACTGCCAAATAAAGCACTGGGTTGGACAAACAGACATTGCTCCGCTGGTTGATCTGAGTTCTGAGTTTTCATACCCCTAAAGTACCTCCCTTAGAAGTATGTAAATGCTCCAAAGTGCTACCACTGATAGTCAAATGCTGAGCGGGTTGTACGTGGCCACGTTTGTGGAGTCAAAGTAGTACAGACTCTGGGACATCTGAGGTAAACCACCGCTGCCCCCACAGCTGATGCCAAGTGCCCCTGCTTGCAGCATGCCTCGTGAACTGGATCGGACACATGCCCTCTGCCAGAAAGGATGTGAATTCAGAGTTACCTACTATACACTGTCTGCCTACTAAGTCTATATAGTCAGTGTCATTCACTTAATACTAAGTTTTCGATGGGAGTCAAGGGCACAATGGATTCAGGTAGGAGTGGTGCAAAATACATTAAAGCCATTGAAGAAAAATAATGAAAACAAAGAATGTTTGAATATAACTAATAATCAATCAATCAATAGATTTATAAAGCGCGCTATGTACCCGTTAGGGTTTCGAGGCGCTGGGGGGGGGGGGGGTGGGGGGGCTGCTGCTGCTATCATTCGAAGAGCCATGTCTTGAGGAGTCTCCTGAAGGTGAGGAGGTCCTGGGTCTGGCGTAGTGAGGTGGGGAGAGAGTTCCAGGTCTTGGCGGCGAGGTAGGAGAAGGATCTGCCGGCAGAGGTCTTGCGCTGGATTCGGGGGACGATGGCGAGGGCAAGGTTGGCAGAGCGTAGTTGACGTGAGGGAACGTAGAAGTTGAGTCTGGAGTTCAGGTAGGTGGGTCCGGTGTTGTGTAGTGCCTTGTGTGCGTGGGTGAGGAGTTTAAAGGTGATCCTCTTGTCCACGGGGAGCCAGTGGAGGTCCTTCAGGTGGAGGGAGATGTGACACCGGCGGGGTATGTCGAGGATCAGGCGGGCGGATGCGTTCTGGATGCGTTGGAGTCGTTTGATGTCTTTTGTTGGGATGCCTGTGTAGAGTGCGTTGCCGTAGTCGAGTCTGCTACTGACGAGGGCTTGGGTCACCGTCTTTCTGGTTCCTGTTGGAATCCACTTGAAGATCCTGCGGAGCATGCGGAGGGTGTTAAAACAGGAAGAGGAGACAGCGTTGACCTGTTTGGACATGGTGAGAGCGGAGTCGAGGATGAAGCCGAGGTTTCGTGCGTGGCTGGCTGGGGTGGGTGGGGGGCCGAGGGTGGTCGGCCACCAAGAGTCGTTCCATACTGTTTTAAAAAACACTTCACAACTTCTGGATAATCACCAGTACTCAACAACACATGATATAAACTCTTGTGTTATTCTTGAAGCCTTAATGTACTTAAGTTAATGTATAGTGCTGTGATGTGAGTTTTTAAGCACCATATTGAATGTGTTTCAATACTTCAGAGATGTACTTTTTAGGTCTGGCTATTGCCATACCTTGTGTACTCAACAGAAAAAATCTTTAGGAAACACAACCATCATAGAGACTTTGGCTCCTCACATATGTTTCTCAATATTACAGTATTTGGCTGGGCAAAGCTTGTGTATTGCTGCAAAGAAAAAGTGCAGGGCTGATTGCACTTCTATTTACTCCTGAGTGGTGTTCCCTCACCTAACATGGCTACCCCAGTAATGAGGCAGTATGTAAGAAGAAGGCTGCTCCACAATGATGCAATAGTCTTGGCTGAGAATATTACTCTGTGAGTCAATAGCAGTATAACTGGTAGAAGTATTGGTGAATAGAACTTCCCAACACAGGATGTCTTAAGGGCAGGGGGAGGCCATGAATGTTTTTAGGTTCTTTTTCTTTAGAACTATTATGTTAATAATTGCATCTCAATGCAGTAATGTAATTTGGTGCACTACATGGAAATATTTCTGCACGTTAAAGAAACACACTTTTCTGAATTATGAAGGGATTCTAGTGTTTACATGGTGCTTGTTGCACGATTTACATACCAAACATATTGATGGCCCGGGACAGGCTTTAAAAAGGTAAGAGCCACAAGAAAATCATGCTGACAAATGTACCATTTTCTCTGTTACAAAAAGATTTCAGGGAGGCGTCACTTCTCTCTTCATCCACTGGATTTGGGCTTGCTTGCATGGTGCACACTGGGGCATTGGTTTATGCCCCACCACTTTCAAACTTCACCAGCCACAACTGCCAAATAAAGCACTGGGTTGGACAAACAGACATTGCTCCGCTGGTTGATCTGAGTTCTGAGTTTTCATACCCCTAAAGTACCTCCCTTAGAAGTATGTAAATGCTCCAAAGTGCTACCACTGAGAGTCAAATGCTGAGGGGGTTGTACATAGACATGTTTGTGGAGCCAAAGTAGTACAGACTCGGGGACATCTGAGGTAAACCACCCCTGCCCACAAAGCTGATGCCAAGTAGCCCCTGCTTGCAGCATGCCTCGTGAACTGGATTGGACACATGCCTTCTGCCAGAAAGGATATGTATTCAGAGTTACCTACTATACACTGTATGCCTATTAAGTCTATATAGTCAGTGGCATTCACTTAATACTAGGTTTTCAATGGGAGTCAAGGGCACAATGGACCCAGGTAGGAATGTTGCAAGAGACCTTGAAGGCATTGAAGAAAAATAATGAAAACAATGAATGTTTGAATATAACTAATACTGTTTTAAAAAACACTTCACAACTTCTGGATAATCACCAGTACTCAAGAACACATGACATAACTTCTTGTGTTATTCTTGGAGCCTTAATGTACTTAAGTTAATATATAGTGCTGTGATGTGAGTTTTTAAGCACCATATTGAATGTGTTTCAATACTTCTGAGATGTACTTTTTAGGTCTGGCTATTGCCATACCTTGTGTACTCAATAGAAAATAGCTTTAGGAAACACAACCATCAGAGAGACTTTGGCTCCTCCCATATGTTTATCAATATTAAAGCATTTGATTGGGCAAAGCCTGTGTATTGCCGCAAAGAAAGAGTGCTGTGCTTATTGCACATCTATTTACTCCTGAGTGGTGTTCCCTCACCTAACATGGCTACCCCAATAATGTGGCAGTATGTAAGAAGAAGGCTGCTCCACAATGATGCAATAGTATTGGCTGAGAATATTACTCTGTGAGTCCACAGCAGTATTACTGGTAGAAGTATTGGTGAATAGAACTTCCCAACACAAGATTTCCCCCATCTAAAATGGTTTGCTAAGTCCAGCCTGATGAAGCAGCGGCATCTGAGACTGTTTGCTTTTTCTTTCCCATTTGCATTAGTGACACCTAGAACACAAAAGTTTGGTTTGACCAACCCTCCTTTCACTCCAGAAGTGCTGCTCACTGCATCCTTAGCCTGTGGACCTGCATTGCAACAGCCTCGTCCTTCAAATCATTAACATTTATTTCCTTACTTCACTGGCACTTCCACAGACTGCTCCCATCTCACCTACCAGCTGTAGCATCAGCACACTCGTCTCTCTAATACAAGACCCTGCAGAGCACTATTGCTATGCAGGCCAACAGGGCCCAGATGTTGGCCTACACCATGGCTTCAGAAGCAACAAAAACAGCATGTCTGGCCGCATGTGACCCCCCTCACCTTTCTTCACAGTGGCTGTTATGAAGACCAATGTGGCTCAGTGCAGGGTCAACAAGTACTCCTTGAGCTGTAAATTCTTCCCCCACCTGCACCACACCCTTAGCCTACAGTACCAGACAACTCCCACACCAGATCACAGCCACAGTTGCAACGCTTTATCCTTGTCCTGTTGTGCTCCTCCCCATCCTGCTGCCTTTGCCTGCTTTCACCACTCCTTCTTGGCTGATCCCCACATCCTGAGACTGATCCCGGCTCCCACACCATTCAATCTCCTTTCCTGTATCATCACACAGTTTTATTACACTCTCTCCTCTTTCATTGCACTTGTAGTTAAAGACGGAACTGAATACACATCTAGTACTGCCTAAAGGACAGATATTTTGAGATGTGTTCATGTTCACAAGTGTTTGGCAGTTTATTGTGTGCTGTGTATGAAGTGTGGTCGGGAAGTGCTGAGTTACGGTGAGTGGTGTAAGTGCAGCATGAGAGGTGTGAGTGCAGGATGAATGGTGTGCCTATGTGAGAACTTGGTGATCAGCATGCTCTTGTGAGTGGATAGGGAGAGTAAAAGGTGAGCCAGTGTGAGCGGAGAATGACTTGTGAACCTGTATGAACGTAATGTGAGCTGTGTGACTGCAGGATGGTGTATCCCTAGACACTCTAAGTGATTCACCTTATTCTTGGCAGCTGGCAAGTGGGAATTTACATGTAATTTGGGCTATGGTTATCAAAGCTGATCCTGAAACAAAATGTCAGCCTTTTGGACATGCTGAAAGTTACTTTGGGAGAGTCATTGAAGGCCAAACCCAAATGCTGTGCTCTGGCCTTGAAAAGAGTCCTCTTTGAACTTGGGGCCAAGACTTCTTGTGGATTCTGCCACCCACAGCCTTATATCTGTCACAAGGTGAGCCCTCATTCACAAAGAGGCTAAATTGTGCACTGTAAAACCAGGAAACCTGGTTTGAAACATGATTTACCTGCTAGTTAAAATCTGGTTTACTTTAGGTAGTTTTCTTATTTCAATGTGCCTCCATGTTGTCTACCATCCCTTTTAAGAGTAACTTAAAACAACATAATTTACCATGTGCCTTCTACAAAAACTTCACTTGTGTATGTTTTATTAGTCTTTAATTGCTCCATATGTTCTAATAATCTATGTGGGGTTGACATGACAACTGACTTGCCTCTTGGTTCAGTACTAGCCAGCACCACTGGAATTATGCAGCAGAGGAGGACCAAATTATGCAGCAGTGTTGACTAAATTATGCTTCAAGAAAACACAAATTATCTGGTGTAATGTGGCACATTTTGTGATATTTTTACCTCCTCCTTTTGTCATTTGTACCATATACCACTGTCTCTGAAAGATTTCACCTTATTAATACAAATCTAACATCTAAATACATCCTTAAGTAACTGTAATATGATCATTCAACCTTTGCGAAGGGCCTTCCAGAGTGGAGGAACATGTATCACCATGTTTTGAGTAAGTTTTAATCCATTTGAGCTAGATACTTTTTTGTCAAAATCTACAGATTATGCAGCAGGCAAAGGATTCTGTGGCAAATGCGAAAAATCCAAAATAACTCAATAAATGCTTGACTCGCATAATTCCAGTGCCCCTGGTAACAGCAGCACGATCGCAGACATGAATGTTTCAAAGTTTATATTTGATGCTGTGAATCCTGACAAATGGCAGTTACTGCAGACATTAATTTCAGTGTACTTAAGTGAAATGCTTCCAAGGTAAAGAAATAGACTTTTGAAATGTAAGTCTTTGGAAGATTTTTAAATGATAAATTAAATACAAAGTAGAGGGCTCAGTTCATCTTTTGAAGCTTAGAGGTAAACCAGGCCAATGGCTGGCCACTTTATATGAAAGTGCCACATTGCCACATTTGTATTGTAAGTGAAATCCTTTCATCCTTTCTCCCACTCTGGCAGCAACAGTCCATAACAAGCGTGGGGGATACAGGTAGCGTGGTAGCAATAAAAATACACAAAGACCTGTGAACTGATAAATGGTCTTTTGAAGACCTGCTAAGTACTTTGAATGAGGCAGAGTCTGAATCATCAGCCACTGCCCCACCCCAATCCAGGACAGTTTTAGTCTGGGCTACGGCAGACTGTTAGAAATGGGGTCTTTGGTTGGCAGTCAGGTTACCCCCTGTCCAAGCAAGGACCTTCACTCTAGTCAGGGTAAAAGAGAATCACCCTCAGCTAACCCCTGCTTACCCCCTTGGTAGCTTGGCACGAGCAGTAGGCTTAACTTCAGAGTGCTAGGTGTAAAGTATTTGTACCAACACACACAGTAACTTAATGAAAAATGACACAACACAAGTTTGAGAAAAATAGGAAATATTTATCTAAACAAAACAAGACCAAAACAACAAAATTCCACAATACACAAGTCAAGTTATCAATTAAAAATCAAAAAGAGTCTTTAAGTAGTTTTAAACCCCCCCTAACACTGTTATTGTGAAAATGTACCTTGGGTGCGTCAAAAATAGCCGTGCATGGGTGAGTGTGCGTCGAAAAGGGCTCGCGATGCGTAGATTTCACTCACAAGCGACACCTTGTGTCTTTTCTCCTTTTATTGGGTCGGGCGCGTAGTTTCTTCTCTCTGCCGGAGAACGATGCATCGATCCAGTCAGAACTCTCTGGTCCGTGCAGGCCTTGCGTTGTTTTTACATGCCCAGCGGTGTTTGCGTCAGAAATCCAGCCGCACGATGATCCGAAAACCACTCAGCGCGGGTTGCGATCTCCCAGCCTCCGTCAGCGATGCTGCACGTCGTTTCTCCTGCGGCGTGTCATTTCTTCAGCCGCAGATTGGAGTTCCATCGATCTTTTCCCCACATGGCACTTTGTGCGTGGATTTCCTCCTCTTAGGCTGTCAGCTTCTCCTTTCAGGGTCCCAGGAACTGGATGGGCACCACAGGGCAGAGGAGGAGTCTCTCCAGAGACTCCAGGTGCTGGCAGAGAGAAGTCTATGCTGTCCCTGAGACTTCAAACAACAGGAGACAAGCTCCAATTCAAGCCCTTGGAGATTTCTTCTCAAGATGGAAGGCACACAAAGTCCAGTCTTTGCCTTCTTACTCTGGCAGAAGCAGCAACTGCATGATAGCTCCACAAAGCACAGTCACAGACAGGGCAGCTCTTCTTCCTCAGCTCTTCAGCTCTTCTCCAGGCACAGGTTCCTCCTGGTTTCCAGAAGTTTTCTAAAAGTCTGGGGTTTTGGGTCTTCTTCTTATACCCAGTTCTGCCTTTGAAATCGGCAAACTTCAAAGCAAAGTCCCAAGTGTTTGCAAGATCCTTCCTTGTGCAGGCCAGGCCCCAGACACTCACAAGGGGGTCGGAGACGGCATTGTGTGAGGGCAGGCACAGTCATTTCAGGTGTGAGTGACCACTTCTCCCCTCCCCTCCAGCACAGATGGCTAATCAGGATATGCAGGCTACACCCTAGCCCCCTTTGTGTCACTGTCTGGAGGAGAGGTGTGAACAGTCCAACTGTCAAACTGACCCAGATGGGGGATCCACAAACAGGCAAAGTCACAGAATGGTATAAGCAAGAAAATGCCTCTCTCAAAGGAAATCTGCGCTTTAAGGATATTTAAAGGCAGCCCCCATGTTAACCTATGAGAGAGATAGGCCTTGCACAGTGAAAACCGAATCTGGCAGTATTTCACTGTTAAAACATATAAAACACACTAGTATGTGTCCTACCTTAAACATACACTGCACCCTGCCCCTGGGGCTACCTAGGGCCTACCTTAGGGGTGCCAGACATGTAGTAGAAGGGAAGGTTTAAACCTGGCAAGTGGGTACACTTGCCAAGTCGAATTGGCAGTTTAAAACTGCACATACAGACACTGCAGTTACAGGTCTGAGGCATGTTTACAGGGCTACTAATGTGAGTGGCACAACACTTGTTGCAGGCCCATTAGTAACATTTGATTTACAGGCCCTGGGCACCTCTAGTGCACTTTACTAGGGACTTACCAGTAAATCAAATGTGCCAATAAAGGTTAAACCAATCAACAGTACACTTTACACAGAGAGCATATGCACTTTAGCACTGGTTAGCAGTGGTAAAGTGCCCAGGATCCTAAAGTCAACAAAAACAGGTTAAAAAAAATAGGAGGAAGGAGGCAAAAAGACTGGGGATGACCCTGCAAAAAGGGCCATTTCCAACACAAACGATGGGGGAGCTAAAGCCTTTTCAGCCTTATGAGTGTTGGGCACCTCATTTTAACTGAGCTCACCTGAAGTACCTCCCAAAACACACTTCTGTCTTTGATCACACCACATTCACAGCTTTGTTAAGCTCTGCCTGATCCTTGTCCTTTAGCCTGCCATGCTTATTCCAGCATGTCTGCCACAAACTGAAGAGAAATTAAACTCTGCCCCCTTGCTCTTCTTGAGGAAAGGAGAGAATTGTCTCCATTAATTTCTGCTCCAGCATATTGCCTCAGGTCTAGTGGTGTAAGTCTGCTTCCTTCCCACAGAGCTAAATCCGGTTAAAGTCCTATCAGAGAAGCCTGCTTTATCCTGTGGACCTTCGCTTCTCATGTAGAATGTCTTCGACAGAGGAAGCTGTTTCATGCTTGGAAGAATTCCAATGACCTAATTGGAATTGGATTTTTTGTGGACCTGAAAGCCGAGTTGTGGAAAATCGTCTGCGCCTGAGAAAAATTCACAGGAGTCTTGAAAAATGAGGATTTTTCCTCCAGGTAGCACGACTTCCAGACCTTAAGCAAAACATTAAAACTTAGAAAAACATTCACTCATTGAGGATGACAACAACCTGCCATACCTGTATAAAAAAGACTGAACGTTGTCAGCTTTGTATTTGTCCACGTATATTTTTTTTGCATGAAGTGTCAGGTTCCCATCAGATATCTTGATCAAGTGTTAGACCTGTCAGCCTTAGGGTGGTCTTCCCCCAAACGTTTTGCATGCTTGCTCCAATTTTGCTACATTTGTTTGTGTTGGCCTTAGGACTCTGCAAATTTTACCACTGCTAACCAGTGCTAAAGTGCTTGTTCTCACTCTCCAAACTTGATTGATATATACCTAATTGTCATATTTGATTTACTTATAAATCCCTAGTAAACTGCACTACATGGGCCCAGGGCATGTAAATTAAATGTGTCTAGTGGGTCTGCAGCATTGATTGTGCCACTCACTTAAGTAGCACTTTAAACATGTTTCAGGCCTACTATTGCAGCCTAAATGCAGTGCCATACTGCAATATTGACTTGACATTATAAAGCCCTTTACCAAGACCTAAACTTCAGTTTTATTACATATAAGTCACCCCTAAGGTAGGTCCTAGATCAGCCCATAAAGCAGGGTTCTATGTAATTAAAATGTAGGTCATATACCTTTCAGTTTTACATGCCCTGGTAGTGAAAACCTCCCAAATTCCTTTTTCACTACTTTGAAGGCATACCCCTCTCATAGGATAACATTGGGGATTCCTTATTACATTCAATAAGCTGAAATTTCTGATTAAGAGGAGGTAGATCTATCACGTGAAATACCTTAAAAAGTGTAATTGTAAATCATCTTTAATGATAAATGTGGATTTATTGTTACAATTTTGAAAATGTCACTTTTAGAAAGTTGCCATTTTCTTCCTGTTAGCCCTGTGTGCCTGCAGCCTGTCTCTGATCACTTGTTTGGGGTGGGTGACAGCTGGGCGTTGTGTATTCCCTTTTAGAAGCCACACACAGTGAGATCTTAGGTGTGACTTGATGGCCCTGATGGGCCATCCTGACAGGATGGGAAGGAGGAGCTGGCCACAGCCTCATATTCACACCTGAATAGGCTGTGTCCTATCCCAACACAAAGTGGTATATACCCCTTGTGGTCATTCTGGAGCCAGGGCGGGAATGGAGAACCTCTGTGCACTCCAAAGTCTTCTTTGAAGTTTCCCCCACTTCAAAGGCACCATTGGGTGTAAGAAGTGGATCTGAGACCCTTCCACTTCAGTACATTTCTGGAGCTGTTAATACCCTGCCAGAAAGAAAGACTGCTTTGCTGCTACAAGGAATGTTACTGAACTTCTTCCCTGTGAATGGGACTTTTGGCCCAATTCTTGAGAAGGTAAATCTTCAGGTGGACTCATCCGGGACTGTATCTGGACCAGACTTCATTGCGACTGGCCTGAACTTTTGGATTTAACCCAGTCTACTGCAACCAGATTTCTCTTGCTGGGGCTTTGTGCTTTTAAGCAATATATTAAATTTTAATCTTTAAAAATTCATAACACTGGTTCTACTTATTAGATTTTTGTCTTCTTGGTCTTATGTTCATTAAACCAAGCTTTATTGTTCGAACATGGTGTGGATTATGTTTGTGCGGTGTTTTCATTGTTTTACTGTTTGAAGTGTTGCATAAATACTTTACACATTGCCTCTTACGTTAGGCCTGACTGCTCTGTGCCAAGCAACCAGCCGGTGAGCACAGATTCACCTAAGGTGTGCTTGTGCCTTACTCTGACTAGAATTGTGGTTCCTGCTTGGACAGGATACATACATCTGTGAACCAGAAACCCAAGTTCTAATGTTGGTGATTAGTGATAAGGACAGGACTTGTGTTTGTGCAGTGCCATACAGTAACTTGGTGTATATTACCCATTCACATCCAAGATCATTTCAAATTTTAAATTCTCCCTTATTGGCATTTTAAATCTTTCCTCAAAATCATGTCTCTGCCTGCTGTTTCTACAACTGGAATCAAGGAATTTGAGCTGGCCTACTTAGAAACCTACACAGTGGCTCAACTTAAAGGCTTTTGCAAGGAGACAGGGGATCCTGCCAAGAGTGCAACCAAGAAAGTGGAATTTCAAAAGGTGCTGAGGGCTTGGGCAGAAGCCCGCTCCAAGGAGAATGATGGATTGGAGGAACCTGATAATGGCTATTCTGAGGAACCACGATATGCCACAGTGAAAAACATCTGAGTTGATCATTTGCCTTTGCAGGGACCAATGCTTGTTTACAGAGACCAATGCTTGTTTGCAGAGACCTATGCTTGTTGGACATAATGTTTATTAGAGACCACTGCTTGTTTGGGAACATATGTTGCACAACCCTCCAGCATCCCTAAGACCCAGACTGGGTGTGTCTGCCTATGACTCAGACTGGGTGTGTCTCCCTATGACTCAGACTGGGTGTGGCTGGATGCAGCAGGCATTTAAACCACACCTGGCCTGAGTGAATTGCTTGCTGTAAAGGTCACTGGCTGTAAAGAAGGAATCTCTGCTCCTCCGCTTTTGATCTTCACGTTCTTTTCTGTCCAGCATCTTGGAGGCGGCTTCTGTAAGTAGAAGAGACCAAGGAATTAACCCTTAAAAAGACGGTAATGCCCTGCTGGCATTTGAAAGAACATTTATTGCTAAAACTTGATACTTGCTGGCTCAAAACTTAATAAGTGAATGTTCCAGGATATGATGCACCTAAAAGGGCACATCTTTGGTTTTTAAGGTCATTGGGGTATTCGCCTCTTGTCATGCTATAACACTTATAGTAGTTGCTTGCATTATACCACAGAAAGGAGTTTCTATTGAACAATTATTATGAAAACAATATACTGTGAATACGTTTTTTATCGCTGAGTTCAATGTGGTATTACTATTGTTGTTAGCAATACCATGTACTGTGAATACATTTATTATCACTGAGCTCAAAGTGGCATTTGCATTATTTCAAATTGTTGCTGGAGATGCAGAACATTCTGTGTTTGGCGCTTAAACAAAGTTGAAGCTGATCTTTGCCATGCTCAAAATTGCGTTGTGATGTAACAGTGATAAGCCAGTTGTTCATGAACTTGAACGCTATTGATTAATCCTTTTTTTCATAGTAATACAATGTGAACCATAACCCTATGTTTTCAGCGTGATTTAAACATTGAATTGCGTTCTTCACAATACTAGCATAATACAATGATTAACCCATGAATATTTGGAGAATCTAATTTCCTGAAAGTTTGTTATTATTGTTGCCTATGTAAATGTCTGAGTCTGGCTTCTTGGGAAACCTCATCAAGGTGAATCACGCAAGATATCTACTAAATGTCAAGGAATATCTAGGTAGGCCTAATTGAGGTGACGAGGGACTAATCTGGGATCACAGTGGGAGTAGTATAGTAGACAGTATAGGAGGTTCAAAGCTCCTATGTAATTACAGGTAATCCACATCATTTCCAAAAATTCATAGAGAGAGGGAGAGCCATCAATAGCAGAAAAGGGGACCCAACAGATGCATCTAGCTTGCACATCATAGTGTAACAGTAGAGTATACATGGGTTATGAGGTATTAGTTATTTGACTGATGTGTAATTTATCATAGGATAGACCGGCTCTTCAAGAACCATCTCTAGGCATCCGGATCCAGTCCTGCTACTCAAGTGTATCTCTCCTTCTCGCATCAATCCCCTTTCCCCTGGGATGTTACAGTGCTGATCATGTGTATTTAAGTGGGAGGAATGCAACGTTTAGGTGGAATTGGAAACAAGCAGCTTGGGTAACATTGTGTCTCCATAGGATGAACAGATTAATACTTGACACCACCTGCAGTGGTTGAGAGTGAAATCCCTGAGTTGGAGTTCCCTATGAGGGAAGGAAGCAGTGTCTCCTCCAAGGATTTGAGGTAGAGGAGGTAGGAGAGATAATTCAAGCTGCAGATGTTCAAATTAAAAATGGAAGTTGAGGAGTAAAAGGCTGAAAGAGCTGTGGAGGCAAAGAAGGTTGCGGCAGAGACAGCCTTAGCAGAAAAGAAATGTCTACTGGCTCATGAACTGAGGCTGAAAGAGCTGGATATCAAGGGCAGGCAGGTAGATTTCAGCAGTGATGGTAGCAGCGTACATGCAGTACCTGATTGAGAAAAAAGGATCCATATACCTAAAGATTTAGTGCCCAGGTATGTGGTAGAAGATGACTTTGATGAAAGGTTGTCTGCTTATGAGGTTGCACTGAAGGTGCACATGGTTCCTGAGGAGCACCGGGTAAGGGGGAGGGTAGTCAGTGGAAACACAGGCCAACACTGGAGGGACATACGTCTGACATTAGAAGTTGGGGGCCAAACAAAGTATAGCCCTATGAAGGCCATTTTAATTGCCAAATTTGGGCTGATTCCTGAAAAGTATCATCAATGATTCAGGGACAGCTATAAGCTACCCACCCAATCCTGGGTAGATTTTGTTGATTGCTCCATGAAGGCACTGAATGGCTTGGTGAGGGGCAGCAAGTTTAGTGATTTTAATGGGGTTTTACCATTTAATCATGAGAGAGCACATGCTTAGTATCTGTTTTACAGAGTTGTGCCAGAACCTAGTAGACAGTAAGCTTACTGACCCCAGGAAGCTTGCTGAGGAGGCAGACTTCTGGGCCAGTACCAGAGTGTCCAAGAACATATCTGAGGGGACTCTCACAAAGGTGGTCAGGGTTCCTACCAAAAGAAAGAGGGGGGAGACAAATTTAAATGTAAGGAGTTCTCTAAAGGCCCCCAAAATAATTCCCAAGGGAGTAGCTGTAACCAGCTCCAGTCTGACCCTAAGAAGGAGTTCTTTGGTCATATGACAGGAAGGTTTGTACCTCAATGTACTGAGTACTACAAGTATGGGCACTCCAAGGGTGACTCCAAATGCTCTAAGAGGGCACAGTCCCCCACCAGTGAGCAAACACATGGGTTGGTGGTGTAGCGCTCAGGGAGGAGATGGTTCCAGTTAACTTGGGGGGATATAGAGGTGAACCTAGTTTCCCTGGGGGATAAAGAAAGGGTACCAATAGAACGCATGCCTGCATATTCCTCAAAGTATAGGCAGTGAGACACTATTATTGGGCAGTGAGTGAAGGCTCTGAAAGACACAGGAGCCAACATGAATACTGTCAAGTTTCAGATGGTGTCTGCAGAGCAGGACCTATGGAAATCATGCTATCAAGTCATAGTCACCAACATTCACAAGAGCTAAATACTAATGACTCTGGTTTCCTTTGAGTGGGTTGGGGGAGTCTCAGATGCCATGAAAGTTTATGTGAGCTCTGCCATGCCTATTGATTGTTTGCTGGACAACGGCCTGGCGCACACTGTCTGGAGGGAGGTAGAGCTCAAGTCTCACTTGGAGATGATGGGATTGCTGGAGTGGGACTATATGACCACATGGCCAATGAATGCCCACGAAGGAGGTCAAGGGTGTCTGGAGCCTGGAACAATGGCCCAGACAACTGCCAAGGAGAGGGGTGTGGGAAAACAGCCCCTGAAATTTCCAAGGTGGAAGTTAACAGGGTCCTTGAGGAGGAGGAAGACCCCATCCACTAGGGGAGGACATTGCCTCCCTAGGATCTTCCTGAGCTTGCTATCTGGCAAGTTGAGGGGGGGGTCCCACCAGGGAGGAATTCTACCAAGGACAGAAAGAGTGTCCCACTCCTGAGAGCTTGAAATGACAGGCCTCAGCCCATGCAGCAGGTGAAACTTCTGGGGGTCACCTAATCTGGGAGAATGACCTCCTAATTAGCAAGCCTAAGGCTTCTAAAACTGGGGCAGCCTTTGAGCTGGTGGGCCCCCAGTGTTACAGGGCCTTGCTACTGGGTTTGACTCATGACATATGCCTAACAGGAGATTTGTAGCAAGAAAAGACCTTTGCCAGGCGTGTCACCCACTTCTATTGGCCCCGAATGAAGACAGCCTCAGATGGATTCTGTCACACCTGCCAGGCCAGTGGGAAGACAGGGAAAAAAGCAAAAAGCTTCCCTGTTTCCCTTACCTGTCATTGGTATCCCCTTTGAAAGTGTGGGCATCAACATCATTGGACCCTTGGATCCCAAGACAGCCTTAGGCAACAATAAGTCCTGGTCTTGCTTGACCATGTCACCCGCTACCCAGAGGCAATCCCTCTGGGGTTAGTGACTGCACCTGAGGTGGCCAGAGCTCTGATGGGGATCTTCACCCAAGTAAGTAGTGTCTGACAGAGGCACTAACTTCATGTCTGCATACATGAAGTCCATGTGGGATGAGTGTGGTGTAATTTACAAGTTCACCACACCCTATCACCCCAAAACCAGTGGTCTTTTGGAGAGAATCAACAAGACCTTGAAGGGCAGGATTATGCATCTACCTACACCATGAGTCATAAGTGGGACGTCCTCTTGCCATGTCTTCTCTTTGCCTACAGGGAGGGGGGCACAGAAAAGAGTAGGATTCAGTCCCTTTGAACTTCTCTATGGCCACTCTGTTAGGGGACCTCTGAGCTTTGTCAAGGAGGGATGGGAGAAAGCTCCCAAGAAACCACCCCAGGATCTGGTCAGCTACATGCTGGCCCACCTCAACCAGATGTACCGCTTCTGGAAGAAGGCTAAAAATAAACTTGAGGCCAGCCAAGAGGTCATGAAACTCTGGTATGATCAGAAGGCCACTCTGGTTGAGTTTTTGCTTGGCCAAAAAGTGAGGGTCATGGATTCAGTAGAGCCCAGGGCTCTCCAGGACTGCTGGACTGCCCCATACGAAATAATGGGGTGCATGGGGGAAGCCACCTACCAGGTAGACCTCCAGACCCATAGGAACTCCCTAAGGGTGCTCAATGTAAACCGACTTAAGCCTCACTTTGGGAGGTCCGGAGTGAGCATGGTCCTTGTGACAGATTGGGGGGGGGGAGAAGAGAGTGAACCTCTCCCTGACCTCCTTTCTGCAAAGAAACACAATGGGCCAGTGGAAGGTATCAACCCCTCTACCATCCTGACCTCAGAACAACAGGATGACAGTTACCAGTTGCTAGGACAGTTTGCCTCCTTTTTCTCACTCGACCCTGGACTCACACATCTGTGCATCTATGATATTGACACTGGAGACAGTCCACCGGTAGAGAACAAAATTTACATGATGTCAAACAAGGTAAGACGTAGCATCAAGGAGGAAGTCTCCAAGTTGTTGGCATTAGGGATGATTGAGCTCTCTAATAGTTCCTGTTCCAGCCCTGTGTTATTAGTACGAAAGGCTGCCCAACTGTGCACCACACCAGAACTTTGCTTCTCTGTGGACTACAGAGGGCTCAACTCAGTCACCAGGACTGATGCACACTCCATCCCTCGAGTTGATGAGCTCTTTGATAGGCTGGTAGCTGCCAAATTCCTCAGTACCTCTGATTTGACATCTGGGTACTGGCAGATCACACTGACTGAGGGGGCTAAAGAGAAGTCTGCATTTTCAACTCCAGAGGGCCACTTCCAGCTCTGGGTGATGCCCTTTGGGTTGAAAAATGCCCCTGCTATCTTCCAAAGATTAGTTAACAGGGTCCTGACTGGTAAGGAGACCTTTTGGTGCTATTTACCTAGATTACATTGCTGTATATAGTTCCAGCGTGGAGGAACACCTTCACCACCTCCAGGAGTTGCGCCAGGCCCTGCAACAGGCAGGCCTGACCATCAAGGCCAGTAAGTGCAGAGCAGAGTGAGCAGAGTTCCGTGGTGTACTTGGCACACCTGGTAGTTGTGGGCAAGGTGGAGCCCCTCCAGGCCAAGATTGAGACTATCATGGCCAGGCAACCACCTAAAAAGCAGAAGTGATAGTCTTCCTAGGCCTCCCAAGCTACTACAGAAGATTTGTTAAGGTTTATGACATCATTGTTTCTCCCTTAACTGAGCTGACTACCAAGAAGCAGCCCAGAGTGGTGATCTGGAAAGAAGCTTATGAGAAAGCCTTTGAATCCCTCAAGGAAGCCTTGTGCACAGCACCTGTACTCAAGGCACCTGGCTTCTCTTAACAATTTATCATGCAAACGGATGCTTCAAGGCATAGAATAGGTGCAGTTTTAGCACAGCAAAATGATGAAGGCCAAAACCAGCCTGTAGCCTTCCTTAGACAGAGGTTACTTCCACTGGAACAGAAGCGAAGTGCCACTGAAAGAGAAGCTTTTGCTGTGTTCTGGGCATTGAAGAAGTTGAGACCATACCTGTTTTTGACTCACTTCATGGTTTAGGCAGACCACAGCCCCTCAGATGGCTCATGCAGATGAGGGATGAAAATACCAAACTGTTGAGGTGGTCCATCTCCCTACAGGGAATGGACTTAATGGTGGTCAGACCACATCTATGCTGATGGTCTCTCCAGGCATTAGTCAATCCATCAAGCAGCATTTGCATAGCACTGCACTGTCACCCTCAGGGGTATCTGAGTGTTGGGGCTGTGATATCTCCATCGAAAAGCCAGATCTTTAGTTCTTTTTTTAAGTCATTCAGGGAGGCTGCTGTTCGGAGACAGAGGGTAGACTGTTCCAGCACTTGGCGACGATGTAGGAGAAGGAGTGCCACCACTGAGGCTGCAATGAGTGAGTGAGGCAGAGCGCAGGCGTCTTGAGGGTAGGTGAAAATTCAATCAATGGTAGATGTAGGATGGTCTTTGATCATGGAGTGCTTTGTATGCTTGAATTGGCATCTCTTTTAGATGGGAGATGGAGAGCCAGTAGAGGTCTTTTGGGAAGGTCCAGGATAAGTCTGGCTGTAGTGTTCTGTTTGATCTGGAGTCTTCTGAGGAGCTAGGTGGTGATTTCAGTGTAGAGGGCGTTGCTGTAGTCGAGGTGACTGGCAACAATTGCATGGGTAATGATCTTCCTGGTGTTTGTTGGGATCCATCTAAAGATTCTGCAGAGCACGGAAAGGATGTGGAAGCAGGTGTTGGAGACTGTGTTGGCTTGTCGTTTCATGGTCAGCTGGCCGTCTAGGATGACGCCCAGGTTGCGTGCATGATCTGTGGTTGTAGGTATTGGTCTGAGTTCTGTTGGCCACCAGCTGTGGTCCCATATGGAGGGGTTCTTTTCGAAGATTAGGACTTCTGTTTGTTGGAGTTTAGTTTGAGGCAATTGTCTCTCATCCATTCAGCGACGCTGGTCATGGCATTGCAAAAGTTGGTTTTGACATTGGCGGGATCCTCGGTGAGTGAGTTGTGTGTCATGTGCACAGGAGATTATGTTGAGTCCATGGGATCTGATGACGTCTGCGAAGGGGGTCATGTATATGTTGAATAGGGTGGTGCTGATGGATGATCCTTGGGGTATGCCGCAGATGTTGTCTGGGTGCGGAAGTAGAGGGTGGCAGTCGGATGCTTTAAGTGCGACCTGTCAGGAAGAAGATGATCCATTTCAGGGCTTTTTTCTCTATAACAATATTGTGGAGTCTCTTGAGGGTGTGGTGGGGGATGATGTCAAATGTAGGGAAGTGGTCGAGGAGGATCAGGCCTACAATTTCTCCTCAGTCGAGGAGAGTTCTGATGTCATCTGTCGCAGCAATGAGTGCAGTCTCCATGCTGTGGTTGGTTTGAATTCCTGACTGTGAAGTATTAAGTACATGGTTCAGTTCTAGGTATCAGGTCAGCTGTTGGTTGCTGGCCTTTTTGTGAACTTTGGTTGGGTAGGGAAGCAGGGCAGTAGTTCTTGAGGTTTCTGAGGTCAGCAGAGGGCTTCTATAGGAAGGGTCTAACCTCTGTGTGTTTCCAGCTAGCAGGGAAGGTTGCTGTGGAAATGGAGGTGATGAGGATGCTGTTATGTTGTGTGCAGTTTAGGTTGGATCTGAGGGGGGACAGAGGTCGGTGGAATCCCCGAGTGGATGGATGGCATGATGTCTGTGGTGTTCTGTATGGTAAACAGAGACCAGGCATTGATCATTGGGTTGTGTTCACAGGGAGCTTGAGGTTTGAAGGTTGAGAACCTTGGGTTGGGGGGGCAAAGTTGTTGTAGATGGTGGCAAAATTGCTGTGGAAGTAGTCTGAGAGGGTGTCTCAAAGTTCTTGCGAGGGGTGGATGGAGTTGTCTGTGGCTGTCGGGTTGGAGAGCTCCTTGACTATCTTGAAGAGATTTTTTGTGTGGTTGGCCACTGTATCAATGTGGGTTGTGATGGCTGCTCTCTTGGCTTCCGTGATGAGGTGGTGGTAGTAGCTGTGGGGAACTTTGTGTGCAGCTGCACAGGAGGGGTCTGCTGTGACTCACCATCGCTTCTCGAGTCAATAGCAGTTGCCCTTGATGGAAGTGAAGTGAAGAGCTCTCTCAAGGGGTTGGGTAGCTCTCCTCACTTTCAGATAGTGGGGATGCGTGTTAGACCTGACAGCCTTATGGTGGTATTCCCCCCAACTTTTTGCATACCTCCTCCACTTTTCTGACCTCACTTTTTCTGGACTTAGGACTCTGTGGACAAGCTAAAGTGCTTGTGCTCTTTCCCTTAAAACATGGTAACATTGGCTTAACCCCCAACTGGCATATTAGATTTACATATAAGTCCCTAGTGAAGTGCACTATAGATGCCCACGGCCTGTAGATTAAATGCTACTTGTGGGCCTGCATTACTGATTGTGCAACCCACTTAAGTAGCCCTCTAACCATGTCTCAGGCATGCAAATGCAGAGCCTTTATGTGTAGTTTTACACTGCCATGCTGACCTTGTAAAATAACCCTTTTACCAGGCCCACGCCTTCCCTTTTTATTTGTCAACCCTAAGGTAGGCCCTCGACAAATCTGAGGGCATGGTGCAATGTATTTAAAAGGAAGGACATGTACTTTTACGTTTTACATTTCCTGGCAGTGAAAAACTCCTGTTAGGCTTGGCATCCTTGGCGTGGTCTCCCCTAACTTTTTGCCTCTGTCTCCCAGGTTGTTGATGTGTGCTGGACTCTGTTTTTGCTGTTTTTGTCACTCTGGGCACTTTACCACTGCTATCCAGTGCTAAAGCGCAAGTGCTCCTATGTAAAATATATGTGTAATTGACCTTCCATGATTGGCATATTGGATTTACTAGTACCTCCCTAGTACAGTGCTCTAGAGGTACCCAGGGCCTGTAAATCAAATGTTACTAGTGGGACTTCAGCACTGGTTGTGCCACCCACATAAGTAGCCCTGTAAACATGGCTCAGACCTGCCAATGCAGTGTCTATGTGTACAGTTTTCAACTGCCAATTTGACATGGCAAGTGCACCCACTTGCCAGGCCTAAACCTTCCCTTTTTATACATGTAAGGCACCCCTAAGGTAGGCCCTAGGTAGGCCCATTAGCAGGGTACAGTGTATGTTAAAGGTGGGACATGTACTTTTGTGTTTTGCATGTCCTAACAGTGAACTACTGCCAAATTTGGTTTTCACTGTTGCAAACTCTCTCATAGGTTAACATGGGGGCTGCCTTTAAATATTATTTAAGTGCAGATTTCTTTAGGGAGCAGATAGAAATATGGAGTTTAGGGTCTCCGAGCTCACAATATAAAAATAGATCTTTTAGTGAAGTTGTTTTTTAGATTGTGTGTTTGAAAATGCCACTTTTAGAAAGTAGGCATTTTCTTGCTTAAACCTTTCTGTTACTCTGCCTGTTTGTGGATTCCCTGTCTGGGTCAGTTTTACATTTGGGCTGTTTGCACCTCTCTCTAGACAGTGACACAAAGGAAGCTGGGGTGTAGCCTGCATATCCTGATGAGCCATCTGTGCTGCGAGGGAGGGGAGGAGTGGTTACTCACACCTGGAAGGGCTGTGCCGACCCTCACACAATGCAGTCTGCAACCCTCAGTGTGTGTCTGGGGCTTGTTCTGGGCAAGGCAGGACCTTGCAAACAAGAGAGACTTTCCTTTGAAGTTTGCCTACTTCAAAGGCAGAAAGGGGTATAAGAAGAGCACCCAAAACCCCTGAAAATTATATCACTTCTGGATTCAAGAGGAATCTCTGCCAGGGAGAAGAGCTGCCCCTACCTGTGACCATGCTTTGTTGGGCTATCTTGCAGTTGCTGCTTCTGTTTGTGAAAGGGGGCAAAGACTGGACTTTGCTGTGGGTTCCTGCTTGAGAAGAATCTCTAAGGGCTTGAGTTAAGCTTGCCTCCTGTTGTTGAAGTCTCAGGGCCATCAAAGACTTCCCCTGCCAGCACCTGGCCTCATTGCTAAGACTCCTGCCAAGTGGTGCCCTATTCAGCTCCTGGGCCCTTGAGAGATGAAGCTGGCAACCAAGAACTGAAAATCCACTGACCTTCCGTGACGTGGCTGATAAATGATGCTCTGCCGGCTTTGCTGCTGAAATCAACCCTCAACCTGCATCGCACGGGAGGATCGATACAACGCGGCTGGAGAAACAATGTGCAACCACCGCTAACGGAGGCTGATAATGACACAAACCCCACACAGCGTGGTTTTGTGATACCGTGTGACCGGATTTTCAATGCAACATCGCTGGGCGTGGAAAATAACGCAAAGCCTGCCCGGAACCGAGGTGCCTGTCTGGATCAACGCATCGTTCCCTTGCAGAAGAGAAGAAGCGACGTACGCTGACCCAACCGGAGGAGAAACGACGCACCATCTCACTTTTGACGTGCAGTGTTATTTTGATGCTATCCAGGTACTTTTGTACGCTAACAACGTTCTCACTGTTTTCTAAAGGATTTAAGACTCTTGATTTTTAAACTCATAACTTGACTGGTGTATGCTGGATTTTTGTTGTTTTGGTCTTGTTTTGTTTAGATAAATATTACCTATTGTTCTAAACCTGTGTTGTGTCGTTTTGTGGTGTCTCCACTGAATTACTGTGTTTGTTGGTACAAATACTTTACACATTGCTTCTGAAGTTAGGCCTGCCTGCTCATGCCAAGCTACCAAGGGGAAAAGCGAGGGTTAACTGAAGGTGATTCTCCTTTACCGTGACTAGAGTGAGGGTCCTTTCTTGGACAGGGGGTAACCTGACTGCCAGCCAAAGACCCCATTTCTAACAACTCCCAAAGCCGTTTTTCACTGTAGCAACGCCTATCTCTCCCTAAGGATAACATTGGGATTACCTTATTACATCCTATAAATGTAATTTACAATCTGGAAGAGATAACTTTTTCTTGTTTGATGTTTCTGGACTCACAATTCAATCACTCTTTAAAATCACAACTTATTGTGAAGTCAGACTTTACATTGCAGTTCCAAATAGTCCACCTTTAAAAAGTTAGCATTATCTTATGTTGCCGTCTGGGTCCTTCTGCCTGTCTCCAAATACTTGGGTGGGTGGGTGACAGCTGAGCTTTGTGCATTACCCTTAGACAGCCACACACAAAAGGCGCTTAGGAGTGACTGATGGGATATCCACATCCTGATTGGCCATCCTGGGCAGAATGGGAGGAATGAGCTGACACACCTGAATAGGCTGTGTCCTGTCTCCACACAAAGGGTTGCATACCCCCTGTAGTGAGTCTAGAGCCAGGGCAGGGAGGAAGGACCTCTGTGCACTTATAAGACATTTATTTGAAGTTTCCCCCACTCCAAAGGCACTGGGGTAAACTGGGTATAAGTACTGGACCTCTGACACCACCACTTCAATACACTTCTGGACCTCTGGATACTCTGCCAGGAAGGACTGCTGTTTCGCTGCAAGGACTGCCATGCTGCAGGACTGCTGCTATAAACGACACTGCTGACCTGCTGTGCTGACCTGCTACTCTCTTGCCTGGGGAAGGAGAACTGGACCTGCAACCTCTGTCTTGCACCCATCACCCCAGAGTGACTATAAGAGCTAGTCTGCTGATCTCCTGATCTCTGAGCCTCAGTGACATAACCGGCTTCCTACACAGCTCCTGGACCAGTCTTCAGCAAGCTCCTGAACCCCCAAGAGGTGCCTCCCAGGTCCAGGGCCCTTGGAAGTATCACCCCTCCTGACTGTGAGGCTGTAGCCTGACTGTTTGCATTTCCCAGGTGAATCTTTGTGCTCACAGACCACTGTAAGTGGCACTCTGCCTGCTCCCTGCGAACGTCCACCCCTGGCCTAATTCTTGAGAAGGTAGAACTTCAGAGGGACTCATCTGGGACTGTATCCAGCCCATGCTCCTTTGCAGCTGGCCTGAACTTTTGGATTTAACCCAATCTAGCTCTACCAGATATCCCCGGTTGGCACATTATACTTTTAGACACTATATTACATTTTAATCTTTAAAAATTCATAACTCCGGTTCTACTTATTGGATTTTTGTCTTTTTGTTCTTGTTTTGTTCATTAGATCTATCTCTAATGTTCTAACTTGTGGTGTGTTTTTTGTGGTATTTTCACTTTTTTACTGCTTGAGGTGTTGCACAAATACTTTAAACATTGCCTCTTACATTAAGCCTGACTGCTCTGTGCCAAGCTACTTGAAGGTGAGTACAGGTTAACCTAGGGTGCATTTGTGACTTACCCCGAATAGGATTGTGGTTCCTGCTTAGACAGAGTACGTACCTCTGCCAGCCAGAAATCCAATTTCTAACAGCCCCAAAGCTTGGATTGATTACCAACCACCAGCACTGCAGTCTTATCGCCAGTCAGCTTAAGATAGTTAAGTCTCGTTCATTCTGCCATCTCCGTAATGCAGAGGCAAAAGTTGGTCACTCCTTCCCCATCCTCAGCATTAAGCGTTATCATGATCTGAGTGTCATCAGCATACAGGAACAGAGACAAGCCACAGCCCTAAAGGTGGGCCTGCAAAGGTCAAACATAGATGTTAAAAAGAGTAGAGCTCAATTAAGAACCCTGAGGCACACCACATGACAGATGGAATGTTGCGGACTCATAGGGCTTGGAAAAACCTTAAAAGTGTGATCTTGGAGGAATGAGGTAAGCTAAGAAAGGGCAGAATTCTAAAATGTTAGTATCTGTCACTCTCTGACAAGAACAGGATGTGATGCTGTATCGAAGGCTTCACTGAGATCTAGGAGGATGGGAGCAGTTTTGTCTCCAAGGTCCAATAGTTTTTTAAGATGGTCTAGTGCTCAAAGAAATGCAGTCTCCATACTAAAGCTGAAGCGAAAGCCAGACTGGATGGGATGCAGCAGTCCATGGTTCTCCAAATAGTTTGAAAGCTGGTTGTTAATGTGGTTTTTCACAATCTTAGTACAGATCGATAGGAGTGACTTTGGACAAAAGTTGTCCCTTACTTTGGCACCTAAAGTAGGCTTTTTAAGTAGAGGGACAACGTTTGCGTGTTTCCAGATTAAGAGAACTCTTCTTTCCCTTAGGAAGGAATTTAAGGGATTGAATACGGTATTAATCTTCCTCATCAGCTCAGGAGAAAAGGGATCAGGGGGAGAACCTGATTTGTAGGATCCAACATGGACTCAAGCATGATAGAATTTTGTAGATTGAACTTCAACAAGACAGATATTTTGCAATTACTTAGTGCTGCCTTCTGCCCCAGATCACCAGAGACAGCCAAGGAAGTATAGATGTTGTCTGATTTATTGTAGAAAATGTGATAATATCTTCGCAATTAGGCTGAGAAAGAGATATAGACAAGGATACTTGCACAGGACCCAGCAGTCATTTAACTATCAGAAAAAAGATGAATTGTGAGCATTGAAGATTTTATCACGGTAATAGTCCACTTGTGCTCCGTAGCAGGTTTTGGAGTATTCCTTAGTTGCTTACTTAAGTTTAAATTTGGCCCTCTCCCCAGTGAATCATTGAACTAAGAAGCAGGAACATGACACCTTTTTCTTTGCTCCTACTTTACATGGCAGGATACTATCAACGGAGGCATTAATTCAGGAGTCAGCAGCAGTAGATGGTGTTCCTGCTAGGGGATGAAAACACCTCTCTACTCCCATGCTGTTTTCCCAGCTCTGGGCATAGTTTTCATACCTCTTTCACATCTCTCTCAGGCTAAGTAGTATGGGCAGTGCCTGGAGGTCGAGTGCAAATTAGCCTCCAGAATCTTCAGGCAAGGTAAAGGTGATTTTCTAAATATGAAAGGCCATATTTATGACTCGATTTGCATCACTCTTCCACCACACAACTTGGTCCAATAGCAATACAAACCTTAAGTCAGATTTTTTAAGCCATGCAAAGCCATTTTGCGTGGCTTTGAGTAGGTGAGGGTGGCGAGCTCCGCTGGTGCAGCTAACAGAGTTTTTAGCACTTGGCGCTCCGCTTGGAGCATGGAGTTCACCCAGAAATTCCTCTAGACCCGCCAGCGAAGCGGAGCTCACCGTGTTCACACTGCAGCCGGTTATGTGCTACACAGCGCAATTGCAGACTGTCTGCATATGCGCTGTGTTGCCCATAACTGGGCTGCAGTTCGCACTCTCGGCCCAACCAATGTTGGCACAACAGCATGGAGCTGCTGCTGGCATGAGCTCCAATCCTCCAGGACTGGGTCCCGGAGCAGGGGACAGAGGGCGGCAGAGTGCCAGGCCACTGGCAATGAGGACCCAGGTGAGTCCTCATTTTTTATTTTTTATTTTGTGCACAATTGTGGACAAGAGGCCTGAAACTGAAGCTATTGTTGCCTACGTGCCGGGCCTGAATTCAGGCCAGGGCCGTAGGCAGCAAAATAAAGTGCACACAGGGCAGGCCGGTGCACAAAATGCCTGAGATTGCAGCGTTCACTGCCTATGGCCCTGGCCTGAATTCACACTGGGGCCGTAGGCAAAGAAAAAAAGCTGCTGTTTAAGGCCTCCTGTGCACCATCTGGCCGGCTGGTGCACAAGAGGCCTGAAACAGCAGTTTTCACTGCCTACACCCCTCTCCTAAATGCACCCGATCTCAAAAGCCCTAAACAGGGCCAGGCCCGATCCTGCTTAGTGCTTCCAAGATTGGGCACATTCAGGAGAGGGTGCCACTCCACAGCACACGGAACTCCACCTACGTGAAATTCCATAGAGTTTTATATCAGCTCAGTGGAATTCCGCAGAGTGGAACTCTGTGAACTCCACCCAGGCCTTACCTTGAGTGGCTTCCAACTTCCGGAATAATGCAAAGGAATGCAAATTGCTGCCCTAGGAAGGAGTTCCATGGGTATTATGTGGGTGTTCCAATGCATCTCCCATGGATTTACAAGAACTTGTAAACCTAGGGTTGAGCCAAAATCTTATGCCTAGGCAGGAGAGGTGTAACAAAGAGAAATATCTCTATTTCTCTTTGTTTCTTCCTCTTTGTAATTGTACTGCATTCTGCCAAAAGGGTGCCAGCCCCTGGGAGAGGACAGGAATGTGCCATATTGAGATAAATGTGGTGCAGTCCTGCCCTTTCCCTGTCACGCAGTCCATTGCAGCAAGGTGTCTTGCTGCGCTGCACTGTGTGACTTGGCTATAAATATGGCCCTAGAATTCCAATACATAAAATAGAAGTCTGATTTCACCATTATATTGGATTTTATTTTTATTTTATTTATTTTTTTATTTGTTTTTTATTTTTGTTTATTAGGTTTTTAGAAACATGCAAAAACCACAACATGCATAGCATTACATAAACTCATCTAATGATAGTGTACATTGGCAGTGACCTTTCATTTTAACATAGGTGGTACATACCGCCTACTGCTGCAGTGACGGCCGCCAACATACCACTACCGTGGCTACCATCCGTCCCCATTATTATTAGCACTGCCTGACTTCCGCCAAAATAAGGGCGGAAATCTGGCAGTGCTCATGGTAGTGGACGGTGGTAAGCTGGTGCTGCTACCAACAGCACTGCCACGACAGTAGAACACTGCCAGCCATATTCTGACAATTACTACAGCCTGGCAGTGTTCTTCTGGCGGGGCGCTGCTGGCTGTAGCAGCACCACTTCCCTGACGTAAGACCCTCTAGTCCAAGGTAAGTCAGGCTTCCTACAGGGCAGGGGGGTGGGAGGGTGGGGGGTGTTATGTGTATATGTCTGAGTGTGTGCATGAATGTCTGAGTGTGTATGTTAATGCGTCTGTGTGTGATGTTTGAGTGGGTCTTTGCATGGGAGTGAATGCGTGTAAGAATGGTGAAGTGAGTGCGTGTCTGCATGTCAGTGTGACTGTGTGTAAGAATGTGTGTGAGCATGTCTGGAAATATGTGTGAATGAATGCGTGTATGTCAGTGTGTGAATGAATGTGAGTAAGTCAGTTTAAGTGAATGGGTGGTTGCCTGGTGCGTGTGGGTGTCTGTGTGCGTGTATGCGGGGAGGGGGTGAGGGGTGCTGTGACTATAGTGGAGGTGGGGGAGGGGGAGTGATGTGTGCGTGCGTGGCTGTGAGGGGTGGGGTCAGTTGTGTGGTGTGTGCTTGTATGGGGGTGAGTGAGTGGATCTGAGGGGGGTTAGCATGTGTATCAGGTGGGTGGGTCGATGAGTTTGGATGGAGGGGGCATCAGGTGAGTGTTGGGGGGGTGGGAGAGCCACCTACCAGTGACAGGGAATTACCACCATGGTTTTCCACCACGAAAACCATGGTGGTAGGCCAGCTCATAATGCCATTGGCGGTATTATGCCAGCCACCATGGCAGTATGAGTGGAGAAGCCACCCTGCCAATCTCATAATGTGGCGGTTTGAACCGCTAGCCTGTTGGCAGTCATACCTCCATATTATCCCGGGTGGTCAGAAGACCACCAGGGACATTATGAGGGCCATAGTCTTAGTCATCGAACAGCAGTATGTCCACTGTTTGTCCTCTATAATGATATCCAGATCTCGTTGCCATGCTAATCGCGTTCTAGATAACTCCATTCTGCGTGCCTCCTGTGTAATGGTATACAGCCTGGATATAACATTACCTGGCACGGAGTTCTGCAGTAATGATGATAGAGCGGGGACTGTGGATGGCTCTTGTAGGTAATCCCCTAATAGTTACCACTTTGCAGCACATGCCCTGTGACAGTGGAACCTGATTAGAGGTGTGACCGTAGCCCCATCACCTTGTACTTTTTCCCAGCTTCGCAGCTTGCCCTATCCAAACATATCTCCCACATTGACGATGCCCAACCCCTGGAGCACTTTAGTTGCCCCCTTCTCTTGCGACATCGGAAACCAGGTACATTAGGCTAGCGGTGCGCCCGGTGTATGTAGCAGGGAGCTAGCTTGCCTTTCCATTAGTTTCTGCCAAGCATAGGAAGTCATGTTTATCGAATCCAGTGTCCTGGATCATCATTTCGGTTTATCAAATAGGACCCGAGGTAGATTAGACAAAGTCATCATCCCTCGCTCCAGCCGAAGGTGGGGTAATTCCGGCAGTCCATACACCCAATAGTGTGTGAACTGTGCTTGAGTTACCTGATAGTATGCTTCTGGTTCTGGGGCACCTAGGCCTCACATATCATGTGGTAGCGTGAGCATCCATCATCGTACCCTGGGTTGTTTACCTGCCCAGGCTAATCTACTCAGGAGAGCTCGTAGTCTATCAAAAATAGAACGGGTGAGGATGATCAGGATGTTCAGGAACAAAAAGAGAACACGTGGCAGCACCACCATTTTCATGTTAGCCACTCTTCCGGCAAGGGAGAGCGGAAGTTTAATCCAGTGGTCGACTGCATCTGACAGCCACTGCACAGCCACGCTGTAATTATCTCGGAGGACAATAGCTGGGTCAGGGTGAATTTTAATCCCCAGATAGCGCACCGACTCTTCAGTCCACTGCAGTGGGTATTCCATAGGTACCCTGTTGATGCCAGAAGTGAGAGGGAACACCATTGACTTGCCCCGGTTTACGTGGATTCCAGCATGGCCTCGGAACAACACCACTTCCCGGAGCACAGGAGCGTGATTTCGCATTGGCTCCCTGATGTATGGTAATGTGTAACCTTCTATGGGAATGGTATTCTCTCATTGCACATGCAGGCGGCTCAGCTACCAACGCGTAGAGCGTGGAGGACAGCAGGCAACTTTGCCTTGTTCCCCTCTCTATTGGAATTGGGGGAGTCACTATACCATTTATCCGTAGTCTGGCAACCGGGCCAGTATACAGCACCCCAATCAGTTTTAGGAATATCTCTCTGACTCCCACCCGCTGCAGAACTTCCCGCATGAAGCCCCACTAAACGGAGTCGAAGGCATTTTCAATATCTAAAAACACTGCTACTGTCTTAACTTCCGGATCTAAGTGCTGCATTGCCCTGAAAAAGGTTTGCGGATTATACGATAGGCCACGTCCTGGAACAAACCCACTCTGTTCCACACCTATCACATTGGGGAGAAGAGGTGCTTAGCATCCACATTCATAAGGGATAGTGGTCTGTATGAGGAGCAGCGATCTGCCAGCTTCCCGGGCTTCAATAGGACCACCAACAGGGCCTCCCACATAATAGGAGGCATACAGCCATCAGATGCCATCTCCTCAAACAGTGTCACCAGGTGCGGAATACAAATGTCTTGATAAGCTTTATAGAAGGCTACCATAAGCCCATCTGTGCCTGGTGCTTTACCTGTCGCCATACTCGCCAGAGCGACCCTGACTTCCTCTGGCTGCAATGGGCTCATCAACCGAACCCTCTGTTCATCTGTAAGCCATGACATGGTGATGTTTGCTAGATAGTCCGCGACCGCTGTCTCATCGAACTATGAGCGTGACCTATGTAAACCGGTATAATAATCATGGTACTGCTGTACCACCGATGGGGGATCACTCCACACAGCACCATCATCATCCAGTATTTGCGATATTGTATTATCTTTGCGGCGGGGGCGAAGAGTTGCTGTTAATGTGGGCCCAGGCAGTTCCCCTTCACCATAGGTACGGGCTTCCGCATATTTCCCCATGTGCGTCACCTCAGCTTCTGTTACCTCTTGGAATTCTGTCATCCTGTCCCGTATAGCTTGCACCACTGAATTATCCCCCCTCTATCTGCCTGGCTTCCAGCTCCGCTATTTCTGCCTCTAATTTCTGGAGACAGTTCTGCAGCGCCCTCAGTACTCCTGCATGCTTCTCTATGGCAACTCCCCATATGTAAACTTTAAACGCTTCCCATACTGTAGCAAATTTAGGCACTGTTCCCACATTTATGTAAAGTATTCCCCTATATCTTGGCTCAGTACCTTTCGGAATGCATCATCCAACAGCAAATTCGGAGGAAATTGCCACGAGAAGGCGGGCGATGGTGGCATGCACAGGTCGAGTTCTAATAAAATTGGTGAGTGGTATGAGTATGTGCGTAGAACAACCTCGCAAGCCTGAATCCGCTGTACCAACCACCGCGTGCACAACCAGTAGTCTGTATGGGTGTGTATGTCGTGTACCATTGAGTAGTGAGTGTACCCTGGGATTGTTGGGCAGCGATGCACCCAAACGTCAATCCAGGCTCACCTCTGTCTGGACGACACTGGTGGTCCCAGCGAAGTTCTCTGGTTCAGTCACTTGGGCCACTCTCCTTCTCGTCTCCTACTCTGAGGCCGGAGTCCTGTCTCATGGAACGTCCCAGGGCTGTGATGCACTCTGTCCGGCCCGTGAGGCCTCACTGCTCCCGGGAGTCACCCTAGACACCTCAGGGCTCACTGCTGCCTCTCGTTGGGTCACTGCGTGGTACACTCACCTGTCACTGCTCCACAAAGAGCCATCATGGACACCAGTGACAGCACTCCCCTCTGTTGCCCCCTGGAGGCTACTCCGTGCCACCCGGGGCTCTCTATATCTTTCCTTCGGATTATTTCTGGGCTCAGTCTCTTGTTTTCATTGCATGCCCGGCACCCCACCCAGGCTCACCTCTGTCTGGGCACCGCCAGTGTCCCAGCGGAGTCCTCTGGTTCGGTCAGTTGGGCTGCTCTCCGCTCGCCTCCTACTCTGCGCCGAGGGTGAAGTCCTTTCTCACGGCACGTCCCAGGGGTGCGATGCACTCTGTCAAGCCCTGTGATGCCTTGCTGCGCCTCACGGCCCCCAGGGGTTGCCCCAGACACCTTGGGGCCCACTGTTGCCTCTCGTTGGGTCGCCACTAGGTCCACTCACCTACCACCACAAAGAGCCATCGTGGACACGACTGACAGCACTCCCCCCTGCGGCTCTGTGCTCAGGCCGGCAGTCAGACAGGCCTCACTGTTGTTCTCCACCCTGGGCCTGCAGATTGTGAACTCAGTGGGTTCATCTGGATCGTCGTGTGCTGCTACACCACCATTGCATGCCTGTAGTATTTTCTTTAGTCCTTGGCACCAGGTTTTTATAGGATTGTTTCCTCGGCTCAAGGACCTCACGACCAAAGAGGCCATTTTGGTGCTTGGCAAACTCCGCCCCCCTTGGATTTTTGATAAATGTTTAGCATTTGTCTATAGCTGAGACTTTGACTTTTCCTATGTGCAAGTAACACTCTGACCAGTGACTAGGTTAACATCCCACTTATAATGTCATACGTGTTCCACTCTTAAATATTATGTACCCTACCTTGTGAGAATTAAGGTGTCCTTTGCAGTGACTGATATAATATGTAAAATCACTTTTTTTTCAAAACTGTGATTTTGATAGGTCTGTGCACCAAGGTTCAAGCTGCTGCTGCGGGGCTACAGTGGATAGGCTTGAAGCCATGTTTTCACTGTATCTGATTTTACAATAGGTAGCATTTAACTTCCAATGCCAGAGATGTATTTCAGCATCATATACTATGGCATTATCGGCCTTATAGGAAAGTTAATTGTGCCAATCAGGTTGAAGTAATTATCAACAAGTTTAAAGGGGGAGCACAGACATGTTACTCCTGTTAAGCCGGTGTAAACTGCACAGAGTTCTAAAGCCAGAAAAACATACAGTGCAAAAATTAGGAGGAAACCACACAAAAAGAGGGGCATTTCCTACAGCAATAATAAAGGTCCAGCAAACGTCCTCTTCAAATTAGTTTAGGTCAAACACAAAACCCCAAAGACAGAAAAATGGTGAGCCTGAAAACAAGACATTATTTTGTCATGAAACCATGTTTGAAACAGATGTTTGAGAAGAGTCTGAATTAAGAGCCATTGGCAACAAACAACACTATTCTTAGAAAAACTAAAAAAAAAATATTAATCTGCTGTATCTTCTCTGTTACCGTATTGTGATCTGCTCTCCTAATCCCAATGCCTAGGTATAACACCTTAAGTTGCTCATGGGTGGGTGTGTGCTTCATAAATTTCTTTACTTATATACATGATACCAGTTCATATATTAGGCCAGATTGACTAAACCACTGAAGGTTCACAACCTAGTTTGCACCCAAAATTGTGTGATTTGCATATTCAGAGACCTGCTCACATTCAATTTGCACAAGAGTACCTATCAAAGATCTAGGTTCGGACTGGGCTACAGCATAATCAAGCAGTGCCTGAAGAGCTGGTGTGGTACATCAGTGTGTTTTTCTGGCTGTTTGTGGGCCTCTTGTATAGTGTGGTGGGTCATTTTAACACCTTTATTTTGAGTTTTAAAGTGCAGAGATGTCATAACATTGTTACATATTATTTGGTTAGCTTGTCAGCAAAGTAAAGGATAATATGGAACGTGAAAAGCAAAAGTACAGGGGAAGGAACTTTTCATGTCCATAGTGCACAGGGGACCAGTCCCCAGCAAGATACACATAGAAACAGCAGAATACAGTGTGTCGGCTGTGTTAAAAGCAGTAATAATTCTTCAGAATCTGAGGCATGTCGTAGTTGAGCTGGCATAATACAGCATCAATGTCTGGAAAACCCAGCCCCCCTTCTATTGTTGGCCAATATAAAGTTGTCCTTGTGATTCGCGAAGATCTATCCCTCCAAACAAAGTCGATAATTGTTTTCAGATTTGCGTTATCACCATTTTAGTGAAGCTAAGGGGCATTGTTTGAGTTAGTTAAAGGAGGCGAGCACTAAATTAATTTTGTGGCTTATCATCCTGCCCATCTAAAAAAAAGGTAGTTTATCTCAGTGGTATGAGTCCATAAACAGCATTTGCAAGAGAGGGGACATTGCCATGTACAATCTTTTGTCTGGGCAGGTAGCTGAATGACTAAATAGCTGATAGAAGTGTTTGTCCAAGGGAAGCCTACCTGAATTAGGGTCTACTGAATTTCTCCCCATGGGTCTACAAATGCCCATGCTCTGAAACTTCATGTAGGTGACCCTGAACCCTGAGACCCTTGTGAATTAATCGAGCTCTCTAGGTAAGGCTCAAGAGAATAGCCATAAATAAGGTAAGTTTGTAATAATTACATCCAACTTTCTACCCCGTAATGCTTATGCTATAGGATATTTTGGAGATCAAAGGCTCCACCGCCAGGCAAAATAACAAAGGTGAGAGGGAACACCCCTGCCTTGTCCATCTTGAAATAGTTATAATGGTGGAGTATTCCCTATTTAATTTTAACTTGGCTGAAGGGATTTTAATAATGGGATTAAATGAAAGTTTTAATATTTGGGCCAAAATGTGTTTAAATTAAGATCTTCATCAGGTAAGGCCCATCAAAAGCCTTCTCTGCCTTTAGTGAGAGAAGGACCATCAGGTGCTTTTGCCATTCTGCCGCCTCCATTAAGGTCAGAGCCAATCTGGTATTGTCGATGGCCTGTTGAATTTTGATAAACCCAGCTTGTTACATAAAAACTAAGATAGACAAAAGTCAGTGGAGCCTCTGAACTAAAATGGAGGTGAATGACTTCAAATCACAGGAGTCACACTATATGTTGTTTTTGTATGGAGAGGAGCAAGATACGTATGATGATAGCATGGTGTCAGTGACTGTTTGTGAGGCTAAAATGTGATTAAATACTTTTGCTAGAGGTGCAGCCAACAAGGATGCATAGGTTTTATACAATGAAAGTGGAAAGTCATTAGGCCAATGTGCCTTTTGGCCTGTCATTTTGTGCATAGCCTCCTTGACCTCTGCTTCTGAATATCTTTCTCCAACTCCTTAAATTCCTCTTTAAGAGCCTGAAGGGTATATTTACTAAGACATTCATCTTGTGCTGTCTGATCCAGGTCTTTATGTTGAATAACGTCAGAATAGTAAGTCTGGAATATTGTTTAAATGTGTGGATGGATGAGTATTAATTTATGGCACTGTACTCTATTTTTTAAATAAATTACTGTGTTTTAGCTTGCCTGAGTTTATATGCAAGGAGTCTATGAGCCCTGTCACCTTTCTCATAATTGGTTTGTTTTATGTGGAGGAGTTTCCTGGCAGCATAAAGCTGTTCCTGCTCCTCCCTAATTTTTCATAGTTCCTTGAAGTATTTAATGGAACCTCCTTGCTTATACCTGTGTTGAGTTTCAGCCCTAGATAGTTGGAGCCCTAAATCCACTCTCTTTTGTTTGGCCAGGTTGTCAAATGCAGCCAAATGGGAAATTAGTTCACCCTGGATCACAGCCTTAGCTACGTCCCAGAGTATGGAATGGTTAACCTTGCCATTGTCATTTTCTATAAAATAGTGCTCAGTTGCTTCATTGATATGACCTCTAAGCATTGAATCTTAGGGGCCAACTTTGTTGACCAACTTTGGGCAAGATAGGTTTTTTCTGGGGAGGGAGGCAACACATATGGAGCCATATGGGTGTGTGGTTTGAGATCCAAAAATAGAATCCACTAAGTTGGAGAGCAAGCCCCTAGAGATCAGGAAAAAGTCAATCCTAGGATATGTGGTCATGGGAATAACGAGTGTAATCCCTACTCATGTTGTGGTGATGCTGCTAGGTATCCAGTGGGTTTGGATCCTCGATTTCCTGGACCAACTATGGGGCCTGGAGGATAGAGTATTGTCATAAGTAGGTTCATTTTAAAGTCCCCTCCCATGATCACATCTTCCATTTTAAACTATGCTATTCAGGGGAAGAGGTCAGCAAAGAATCTCCCCTTCTCTTCGTTGAGAGCACAGATGGAGATCAACACCAGAAAATTTTGACCCACGGTGCCCTTGATGCCCACTAGGAAATTCTCTGTATCTTAGAGTCAAGCTTGTATGTTGAAGTCCAGAACACTATGAATCAGGATTGCAAACCCTCTGGTTTTACTTGTATGAGAAGAGTGGGCCTGAGTGGGGAACCAGTAGGAAGAAACCAGCGATATCCTCAGTAAGTAAGTGGGCCTCCTCGAGTATGGTCCCATTGACCTCCTTAAGTCTGAGCCAATGGAAGATTGTGCTATGTTTAATTGGGGAATTAAGGCCCTGGATATTCAGGGAGACTAATCATATTGGGGCAATCTAATAAGCTGAAAAGAGTGATTATTTTATAGCATATGAAATGCAACCCAGTCAGGGGAGCAAATTGAATGTGGGAGTGTCAAACTTGACCCCTCGGACCATTGTTGAAAGTGGGTCTACGGCCACAACAAGGTATATGAGCATCTGTGCATTAAGTGGAGAGAACTTTAAGAACATAACAAAAACATTTACTAATAGCCTTAACCACAAAATTGACTTTAAAGTGCCCAGAGTCCATCTAGCTATCAGCTTGAGTGAAAACATATTGTAGGTATCAAGTCCCTTAGTGAGAGGGAGGGGGTAACTCAGAAGACAGAGTGGTCCACGCCACCCCCTTGTCTTTTTCCTTTGTATAGTTTCATAGTTGGCTTGGGAATCAGTTTGCTGGTGGTGTCTGTGACTGTCATGGTAATGCTTAACAGCAGTGCAGATTTTTTCCAGTCATCATCCAATGTTTCTGGATGGGTTTTGCTGTCATGCTGCTGGCACAGTTTTGGATTATTCCTGTGGGATGGTTTCATAGCTTGAAATCGCCAACCACTGCCATTATTGAGTGGCTGAAGCCCTCGGCTTCTTGTTGTGAAGCTGCAGCCATCTTGAGGCCCCAGACCTCACATGCCTCCCGCACCTAGGGCACCACATGCCATTAATTGTGAGGAGTAAGCGGATCTGGAAGACCCAGCAATACATAAATTTTTCATGTTGGAGATGAGAAGTGATCTCTTTGAAATCTTTTCACTTTGTGGCTGTGTGAGCTGAGACGTCTTAAAAAAGGGTTATTGTGTCACCCCTAAACATCAACGGTTCCTGCTTGCTTGCCTCGGCAAGGATTTTCTCCTTTTTCTGGCAAAAGTGGACATGGGTCAAGACATCTGTTGGAACGTTGCATTGTTGTTGGAATGTCAGGAATACCCTGTGCGTACGATATAGTTGGTTAGTTTATCATCAGGCAATTGAAACAGATGTGGAATAGATGTGCAATAGGGCCTGTATATGGGACCACAATTCATCTGCCAACAGGTCTTTGGAAAACCCCTAGACATGGATGATCTTCTCTAGGAGGATCTTCTGTTGCTGTTCTAGAATGTTGATGTGGTTGGCACTCTGTTCACATTGTGATATCACTCAGGGAGTGTTCAAACCTGATCTAGTCACAATTCAGCTATCTGTAGCAAGTGAGCCAAGTCAGAATAGGCTTTGTTGAAATTTTGTCGCAAGGTGATGATGTCCTTAATGAACTTCAACAAAAGAGATTGTGTATCCCTGTGCATGTTCTGAAGACTCTATAGCTTCCAGTGGCCGGGAGGAGCCACGACCCCCTAAGATTGAGGTAGGATTTCAGATTTTGCAGTAGGTTTTTGATTGATGGTGCTTTTGGGGTTTTGTTCCAATTTGATGGCATGGTTGGGAGGCACATCTTCTCTATACAGGACCACCAAGTTCTGCAGGCAAAAGCAGTCAGGATATTATTGTGCTCCTGGATGTTATGCCAATGCTTGAAGTGAAGGCTATCAAGGCTGAGCAGGTGTTGTGTTGGGGGGAATAGAATCTCTACCCCACAAACTCCTGGGTTCTAGACAGCAGGTGTGGCCTCAGTTGTTGGGGCGCAGAGGCCTCGCTCCACAAAGTGACCAAAGCTTGATCCACCTCAGAGGCACCCCCTACTTGAGGCTTTGCAGAGTATTATGCCCGTTCTTCACTCTGGGGGGAACATGCGTGACAGCAGTGTCATCCCAGGTATTTGGGCTCAAAGGGCAAAGGATTCCAGCCCAAGTAACTGATGCAGTGCAACATCCTCTTCTCACAGGCAGTGCATCGGAGAAACAATACTGCTGTCCTGGGTGGATAGACCCATTCCTCCATCTCCACCTCAGACTGGCAAGCCTAGTGGGACCAGTAGGAGCTGAAACTGACTGCAGTTGGCCCTTTTGAGGCTCACAGAGTACCTCCTTCGCAGGTGGGGTAGGAGGGCAGACACAAATGTTAGCATGGGCTTTGGAAGGTGCCACATTCGCTGTGGGGCAATTTCTCCTCTGGCTCTGCAACTCAGCACTTACGGCAGCCATCCTGAGTGCCTCCAAGTGGCTTGTTTAATCACTGAGGGACTTCCATCGTCCTGATCAGTGAGGACTGGTCCAATCAGTGCCCCTTCATGCCGACAGCCCTTGGACTGAAAATAATCCATTTCATGATCAGTGGCCAACTTGAGGTACCATTCGAGGGGTCTAAGGGAAGCCTGTTACTTGGAGCTCAGGGGAGGTGCGTCTTTGCCTACACCTGTGAGCTGGTTTTTACTGTTGATTTCACTGATGTTATCATAAACATTGGCTGCAGCAAGCACAAATGCACACAGTCACCTAACCCCTGCAAAACCACTATACAGCTTGTCTTTATAACTTTAAAACTGCAGTGGTTTGTTAAGGTATTGCACTTTTTAAACTATCAAACTAGGTAATGGAGGCACTTGTAAGTTGGTGACATTGCCTCACATAGCACCTCATGCCCAATTCACTAAGGCTTAGAAGAGTACACCCCTGAAGGCCACATGCACAACAGCAATTCCAAATTACATGCACAAAGCACATATATGTCTATCATGATGTATGTGTGCACCCATGCACAGCTTAAGAGCAAAATGTTGATATTTATTTTATACTCTTGCACAATGAGCCATAGACCTTTACTATTTACCTTTCTTAAAAGCTATTTATGCAAATTAGGCTTCAGCAAAGGAGAAATAGAGCCAGGTACACACCCTCTCTTGCGTAGTCATGTGTAGTCAGTGTAGCGCTTTAGGCCGATGAGACGTCTCACTGAAAATCACCAGTCTACTTAGAGCAGGTGTCTTCAACTAGTAGCTCACAAACACCTTCAGAGTAGCTTGTAGATTGTGTTCATTTTTAAATAAGCACTGCAATAAATAAGTGTTCAGTATTCCTTTTAAATCTAAGGTAAGACTATTTATTTTAAATTATTATTGGGCTACAGAAAGCAGGGCCTGATAATGAGAAGTGCTAAACTCATGTTTATAGCCCAGGGTGGGGTGCAGAGGTGAAGAACTGAAGTACTGAGGTATTTAACACTTAAATAAAGTCATTGTCAACTCAGTATTGGAGCAGAAGAACAAAATGATGCTTCTGAATGCTTTTAAATGGGAGGAAATTAAAATGAAGAATAAACTAATGATTAAGTTACCTCTTCATTTTAATTTCATCCCGTTTCTAAATGTTGCATTTACAAACAGCAGGCATTTTGCTCCCAGTGGCCAGTAGACATAGGCCCTCATTATGACATTGGTGGTAATGGTCAGCCATGCTGGTGATGGCAGTCGGCCGGTGGTGCAGATCGCCATATTACAACCATGGTGGTTAACCCACTGAAACAAAGCCAGTTTGCCAACAGTACGGCCAGTGTGGCCAGACGGCTACCGACGGCAGTTGCCATCCCCTGGCCAGCGGTAGCCACTGCACCGCCCACCCTATTATGACACTGCAGACCGCCATGATTACCGGGGCGGGATGACTGCCAAACAAATCCTGTCAGAAAAGCAAGTAGAAAAGGACCCACTCACCTCCAGGGACACAGACAACTCAGCGGAAGCCATGGAACACCACCTTCAAATCTTTCCAGTGCTCTTCCTCACCTTCCTCCTCTAGGACCACTAACACCAACACCAATGCCATCACACACCTGCAGAGCACACAAGAGGGGGAGGGAAGAGTTACACGCCCACACACAACATAGATACCATGCACATACTCCAACGTGCACACACGCTCACACACAACACACCCATACCGAGACACACATACACACACAAAACACAGCCACACCAAACACACACATCACATACACACACCCCAGATCAAAACTGCACAACCACACCAATAGCACCAACAAGCAGAGACACACAAACCAATACAAAGACACAACAATACATAGAATGGCCAAATACAAGAAAGAACAGTGAATCTGAATAAAATAATGCTTAGAAATACACATTGTACAGCACATGATAGATGGATGGATACTCACCAGTAAACAAAAAGACTTGACAAAAGTATGTTAACTAAACCAACAGGAATCCTGTTGTGTAAATATATTTCCAACAAATGGAATACAAATGTGCAACAAAACGCACCAAGGCTCATGGGCCATTCCAATGTCCAATAGGCATAACTGTGCCAGGCAAACGCCCCAACTTGATTCCTGACTACCTAATGTCCTCCACACGGTAGGGGCATCACTAGAGCTGGCAGGCACCTCAAGGGTCTGAGGGTGGGGGTTTGGGTTTGGGAGAGGGGTCCTTTGTCTTTGTCTGGGAGGGGGTGGGAGTTTCATCTTTGCTCTGGATGAGGGGCAGGGGCTTTGGAACTATGTTTTGGGGCAGATGTTTTTTTGGGGACAGGGGAATGCAGAGGTAGACAGGGGGTCATGGGAGGACTTGGAGGTGGAGGGACTTGGCCTGGGGAGGGAGCCATGACGGCAAGGGGCAACACAGGGTTGGACAGGCTCATGGAACAGGTCAAGGTGGGCAGGGAAAAATGTCTTAAGAACAAGGGGGATGGATTGGGAAACTAGTTTGGGGGTGGGGGTAGAGGGAGTGATTGTAGGATGTGTAGGTGTGCTGGATATGGATGCAAATGTATGCAGAGTATGTATGTGTGAGTTCCAGGAATGTTGAGTGTCTGAGTGCGGGGGTTTATGTGTTTTGGGAGGAGGGGGGAAGAGAGGCTGGGAGAGGACAGACAGGTCATGTTGGATGTATGTTGGGGTGGTGTCTGCATGTAAGGTGGGTGTGCTGCATGTGTCAGTGATGGTGGTTGTGGTGAGTGCGGATGTGGTGCATGCAGTGCATGTATGGGTGTCTGCTGTTAAGGCGACTGAGGGTAACACAGAAGTGGTGACAGGAACTGGGAGTGAGGATGCAGTGCTGGCAGGTGTGAGTGGTGATGTGACTGTAAGGGAAGAGGTGCTGCGGGAGACAGGGGAGGTAGTGGCTGATGTTGTGTCTGCTTTTGTGTGTTGAGTGTGTGCATGCTTGTGATGTGATTTGTGGTGCCTATGTTTGACTTTGCGTACATTGTCTGTTGATTTGGGTGAGTGCATGTCTGTATATGTGGCTTGACTGGTAGAGGGGAGAGGGCTTTGGGATGGGGCCCAGGTAGCAGGAGGGAGGACGGAAGTACTAGGGATACTGGCTGCCATCAATGAAGAGGCCAGAGCCTGAAATGATCTCTGTAGGCCAGTGAAGGCACCGTGAATGCCCACCAGTTAGGCATTACTCTGCTGCATTTGGGATGCCAGGCCCCGGATGGCATTCAGGATGGTTGACTGTCCTACAGAAATGCACCTCAAGAGGTCAATAGCCTCAGCATTGAGGGCAGCAGGGCTGATTGGGGCAGGGGCAGAGGTGCCTGCAGTGAAGGAGACGCCCACCCTCCTGGGTGAGCGGGCACAGGCAAATGGGTGGGGAGCTACTGGGAGGGCAGTGCTGGTAAGGGGGATGGTGGACAAGGATGGTGCTGGGATGGTCCCAGAAGGTGCCACCACCACCAGGGAGCTTCCATTGGAGGAGGAATCAGTATGAGTGGTATCTTCTCCTGTCTCCCTCTTGGTACTCCCCTCACCCTCCAACGCACTGGTCCCCTCAGCTTCGGTGGTCTCTGCCACCTGGGTCACTCACCAGTACCCCTACTCCTGCTGATGCTAATACACACAAGGACAGGATAGTACTAAAGTGATGGGAGGGGGTGAAAAAAATGGGAGCATAGGGTCAATACCAATTCCCATTGCACATGTGGACATATCAACAACATGACTCTGAAAATTCCTGAATGCACTCTCTACAGGTCAATAGACATTTCTCCACACCCACTGTGCATGCACTCTGATGTGTATACACAATCATGAAACCTCTAATATAACACCCAGGTGCTACTCTACACTGTCAAGGCTCTTGTATACAGGATCATTACTGTGAGAAGTCAGTCCATGAGTGACCATTGTACATTGTCATACCTACCTGTGTTACCCATAATGGACATTAATAGATATGTATTTGAACCAACTTAAGCTCCTGTATGTCCATGTCATATCCTACAATTTGGCACTCTACATATGCCATGGCAACCTGTTGCACAGATACTCACCTATCACAGCTACTTATGTTCACAGCACAACTGTATCCTACCTACATTAACTGTGATAGCTACACTAAACATTCTTCATCCCTTGGCTAACTCACCCTTTCCAGTCTACAGCAAACAGTACAGGACATGTACTCTGTAACTCACTCCCTTGTGGCTGCTGTGTTTCCCTCATGCTCCCATCCAACTCCTGGTAGGCCACCGCCAGTATGCCGGCTATCGGGGGGGGGCAGGGTCTGACGGGCACCCCTTCCTCATTGGGAGGCTGTCCCCAACTGGGCCTCTGCGGTTTTCAGGGTCCAGCGACTCAGGTCTTCCCACCGCTTCCTGCAGTGGGTGCTTCGCTGGCTATAGACCCCTAGGGTCCTCACTTCCTTGGTGATGGCTTTCCAGAAACCCTTCTTTTGATGGGCGTTGACCTGCATGGGAGACACAGAAGGAAGGCACATTAATGTAGACCCAACTACCTACGACATTCATAGGCCTACTAACAGTACACATAACAGCATCGGACACAACTTCACACTTACACAACATTCCCAGCAGTCATATCTATAGGTACACCCTCCACTGGAACATCCTACATACACATACTACCAAACTTACATACCCATGTAGCAACAAAAATGACAATAATGCCACCTACCTGCTGTTGTGGAGCCCCATACAGCTTTGTGTACAGGGGTAGGACCCCATCCACAAGTTTCTCCAGTTCTTCCACTGTGAAGGCGGGGGCCCTATCCCCTATCCCCTGTAACACGCACCATTGTGGCTCTCGGGAACACAACACAGTAGCACACTCAGTAGAGGTCTTGCTGGCTGGAGAGTCAGGAGTCAAGTGAGATACACTGTAGAAAATGGCAGTCACGGCCGCAGCAGTCTGCACTGTCACCGCTGGCAGTAATCGTCATTGGTCCCTGTTTGCCATAGACATCAATGTTAACCAATGAGGAGTTGCACGGCGATTACGACTGCCTACCGCCATGATGGCATATGCCAGCGGAATAAGCTAAATAACATCTGTCCCCTGCATGCAGGACAGGCAGCAGCCATTTTACACTGTTACTGTTATAAAACATAATACAAAAGCGTCAGTACACATTTCCATCATGGACATGTGATTAGTTACGCTCTGGGACTATGTACATTTTATTCAGGCAGTAGAAACTTTCATTGTGCACAGATACAGAAAATGGCATCATGACAGATTGGAACAAAACTTAAATATGAGTGGTGACTGTACCAATGTAGCAGTGACAGACAACCATCTTTCTCATGTCATCCTTTGTACATCCCAGATGTATGTGCAACTAACGTGTATTTCGATAGCTCTACACTTTGAAGTCTGCTTTGCATGCAACAAGTGGTAGCAGGTGTGATATTCATTCTCCATTTGTGACCATCTAGTAGGATGCATAAAGTGTAATCGTTGACACTTTTGTGTTATATGCCATGTGTAGATGCCGACCACCGTGGAGGGTGAGGCATGCACCTGTGTAATGGCCCCTGGTTGACTTGGAAATGATGGAAGAACCTGTATAAATCATGAAGTACACTGTTCCCAAAGAGTGTACTTCATGATTTATAAAGGTTATGTTGGGAGGCTATACACTGGACCGTTAATCTCCCTGCCCCCCCTTTTTTGAATTAATGATGGAAGAACAACACATCATCTCCCACTATCGACTGAATCATGCTACAATCAGGGTGATGTGTACCTAGTTGGGTCTGATCTTCTGCTAGCCATTCGACAACCTACAGCCATTCCTCCAACTGTGCAGGTGCTATCTGTCCTCCAATTCTTGGCCACATATGGAAAGCTACCTCCAATTATCCCACACTGTTGGTTTTGGCCAGTGTGAAGGCTGGTTTCTATGCTATGGGACATATCCCACATGTAATTGGAGCCATAGATGGCATCCACGTTGCATCAATACCACCCAGGCTTGATGAGCAAGTATACAGGAACCGTAAGAGCTTTCACTCCATTAATGTGCAGATGGTCTGCTTAGCTGACCAGTACATCTCCCAGGTGACTGCAAAGTTTCCAGGGTCTGTCCATGATTCATACATCCTCATGAATAGAAGTGTCCCACAGTTGGTGGTGCTTCTACAAAGAGTGAGGGCCTACCTCATCGGTGAGTATGATTAGTGTATATGTAATTACTGTTACCCCAGCCTTCCTAATCTGTCTGTATGTGACATTGTGGATTGTAAATGTTAGTTTACCCTATCTACGGGTGATTCAGGTTATCCCAATCTCTCCTGGCTACTGACACTGGTGGGGAATCCAAGGACCACGGCTGAAGATCAATACAATGAGGCTCATGAGAGGACAAGAAGGGTGATACAAAGGACATTTGGTTTGTTGATGGCAAGGTTCAGATGTCTGCACATCTCTAGGGGTTACCTCCAGTACTCACCACAGAAGGTGTGCCAGATTGTGTTGTCCTGCTGCATGCTCCACAATCTGGCACTAAGGAGGAACATCCTATTCCTGGAGGAGGAAGGAGTAGGGACAATCCGGTGGCAGAGAAGGGAGGAAATATGAGTGACAAAGATGGGGATGAGGAAGATGTAGGCACAAGGACATAGCTCATCCATCAGTACTTCAGCTAACATTCTGGTAGGTAGATCTCTACATTTACCATGTCTAATGTTGGAGTAAAGGTTGGGTGTACATCCTTATCCATTCCTGATATGAGTAGGTGTTGATCTCATTTGGGTATCAGAGGAGTGTATTCAAGAATGGTCTGACAAGTTGGTCAACAGTCCCACTGTGATGTTATTTAGTTCATCTTTCTGTGTTGCATATACTTCAGACATCCTATCTAGTTCTTCACACATTTGTGACTTCTACATTCTGGTATTATATGTTCATTAGCATGGTTTGCTGCCTCTTTTGACTTCAATTGTTATAAATACCTGGCATACAAGGGTGTGAGCTGTGCATTATAACTACAATGAGTGTCTCTTACTCAGTTCTTGTTAGATGCAACGATTAACTTGTCTCATAGTACCTGAACAGGGTTGTGGTCATGTGTGCAATAGCATTTTATTGTCTATCAGTGTTTATACCTACAGTGTAAATTGTATAACCATCATGATGTGCAGGTACATGTTGTTGCCAATAGTGCAATTTATATGTGTTGTACCTTCTGTGCTATCAATTGCAGAAGTGCTGTGGATGATGATTGACTACTCTTCCCTCTCTGCTGCCTGAGGAGCATGGGATGTGTGGACACTGACTTTGCTGCAGGGAACCGGATGTCAGGATGATACATTCACATGAGTAAACACAAAACACCATAACTTGTGTGTAAGTGTATTTATTGTGTATACCAAAGGATGGATAGGGTGCAAAGCAGTGGGACCATGGCGTTCAATCACATCAGTCTGTAAGGCCAAGCAGTTGGTAGCACAGGTCCACTATCCATGTGGCATTTGAAACTGGGGCTATTGCAGTACAGTCGACAGGGTGTCTCAGTGACACACAAGGGAGACAGTTCTGAAGAGGTTCATTTCCTGGCAGTGGGGTTGGTCTTAGCTTCAGTCCCTGCAGGATGTCTGGCTCTCTGAACTTGTTTGCATGGGGGTTCCTCAGCTACAGGGGTGCCTCAGTAGTGGCTTGTACGTCTTCAGGCATGGCCACCATCCCACTAGCTGCAGCAGATGTAGAGGGCTGGTCATTAGGTTAGCCAGTGGTAGGGGCCAGGTGGTGGGTGGTGGGTGGAGGACTCATGCAGGACTGTGATGAGCTTCTGCATCAAGCCTTTAATGGAAGCCATGGTGGCACTGAGGGCATGCCACTCCTGCATGGCCTCCTGGTGGTGCTCCCTCTGCAGCCTCAGGTTTTCCCCCAAAATGTCTATGATCTGGCCCATCTTGTCCTGCGATAGGTTGTATGCTCCCAGGACTTGTGCTATTGCCTCATATGCAGGTGGTTCTCTGGGTTTCCCCGCCCTATGTACCTTAGGTGCCCTCCCACTGGCCCTAGCCCCCTGTACCTGTGTCTCTGACACGGTGTGCCCACTCCCACTTACACCAGGACCTTCGTTGTCTTGTGTGGTGGGTGCTGACTCAGGTCCCTGTACAGGTGGGCACACTATGTATTGATGTGGCCTGGCGACACTGGTTTGGGGGTGTTGGATGACAGGTGTTGTGGTGGTAGAGGTTGTGGGGGCTCTTGTAGTGTCCTGGGTGAGGCTAGTGGGGGTGGACTGCCCAGAGAGCTCCGATGGGCCAGGTAGGTCTTCCAGTTCCAGACATCCTGTGTCGCTGTCATCACTGGGGTCTTCTTCTGGTGGAGGACTGGCTGTACGTGGCACTGGTTGTCTGACGACATTCTCAGTGGCACCTGTGGATGACAGGGATTGTTATTCACATCTGCCTGATGTACTTTACAGGGACAGCGAAATGAGTGCTATATGTCATACCTCGGTACTCATGTGTAGCTATGCGAGGGGAATGTGCATTGTTCGATGGCTAAAGGGCGATGCATTGTGAAGTTGCAGTGCCTCATGCTGTACATGCTTTGGGTGCATTTGAGTGTGTAGACTTAGGGATTGGTGTTAGTGAGGTAGGGTGGCCATGCAGGGGATGGGAATGCATGCATTACAGGTATACTTGTTACAAGGAGCTTATAGGTGACTTACCAGTTTACAGTACTCCAGGGATTCCTGTGAGTCCCTCAGGGTGCAGGATCGCCAAGACCTTCTCTTCCCATGATGTGATCTTCAGGAGAGGAGGTGGGGGTCCACCGCCAGTCTTCATGAGGGTGATTTGGTGTCTGGATGCCATGGATCGGACCTTCCCCCTCAGGTTGTTCTATCTCTTCCGTATGTCATCCTTTGTGCGGGGGCTTCCCACTGAGTTCACCTTGCTGATGATCCTCCGGTAGAACTCCATCTTGTTTGCCATGGAAGTTTGGTGGACTCGCGCCCTGAACAGCTGTGGCTCTACCCTGATGATTTCGTCCACCATGGTCCTTAATTCATCATCAGTAAAACGGCGGTGCTTTTGTCAGGACATGGTGCGTGTGATGTGTGTGTGAAAAATATTTCGAGTCAAGTGTGCAGTGCGATCTTCAGTGTGGTCTTGCAATGTATGTCAGTTGTTTTTCATAGCAAGGAGTGGTGTGTGTGTGTTTTATAGTGGGTGTGTGTGGTGTGTGTATGTGTTTCAGGTGTGGGGTATTTGAATTGCCTAATGCGGTGTTGTGTTGTAGTGGAGGTTCTATTATGGCTGCTGCGGTCCCGCCCACCAATGGATTACTGCCACGCTATGACCATTGTGCTAATTTGTGGGGCATATTGGGGAGTGCGGTCTTTCTCTGCCATGGCAGTGTGGGTGGTGGGACCACCTCTCTGCTGCCGCCGTTCGGCCTGACGGTGTTAGATTTGTGGCTGTGTTCTGTTGATTTTGTTTTTGTGTCGTAATTGGGCGGGCGGATTACCGCCGTCACTGCGATCTTATAGCGGCTGCCAGCCAGGCAGTCTTCGGGAAAGACCGCCAATGTCATAATGAGGGCCTTAGTGTTATATTTATAACTAAAAAACGAAGTCTGTTTTTATTGGGAGAAATTTAAAGTGAAGAAAAATGTTTATATGAAACATTAAGAGCCTGAGGCAGAACTTGGCAGACGGGTTACTCTATAGTGGTCACTGAAGGCAAAATGCCTGCTGTTTGTAAATGCAACACTTCGAAGTTGGAGAAAATAAAATGATGACGTTTATGGAATGCATATAAACATAAAGTTAATGCTTAAGTTTAACTTTCTCCCATTTCAAAGTGCCACATTTACACACAGCAGCCATTTTGCTCTCAGTGACTGCTAAACATGCTGCATAATCAAATGAACAAAACTGCCATTTTTTTTTAATGGAGAAATTTAAATTGAAGAAACATGTTTCTTCCATATTATGAACATTTTTGCAGAACATTATTGTGGACTTTAAATTTCTCCCATTTTAAAATATGGTTGTATGTTTACTTTATACATGTAACGGTGCCACATATAGCAAAAGTTATGTTCTGCACCAAAAGTACATTTGACACAGGCTCTGGGTCAACCAAATATATTACATTCATTTGCACACATATTCATACAACCCCAAAGACCACGCTCTCACTGACACACATAGCAGCCTTGTCATATTGCCCTAGTCAATACTTGTTTTTTTCAAACCATACTATCCAGCTCCATGGACATTAGACTTAAAGTCAATGAAGCTGGGCATGGGGGTGTCTAGAAACAATGCACGAGTTGTTTGGCCTTCAGTAGCTCACAATGATTTTCACTGATCAGAAGTAGTTCTCATTACAGAAAAGGTTGGAGACCCCAGCCTTGCAGCATTTGATGACTTGCACATTTGGTAAGATTTTACGATTGATCAAGAAGCCCACGTTTCCTATTGTGCTCTCCATTACAAGCATTCCTAATTCGTCTCTCTATATTTACTCTAAATACTAAACCCTATGCGATCTTTGATTTCCAGACCAGGAACATTTTTCTCTAAAGCATGAAAACATAGGTCTGTCTTATCATGAGATGAGAACCCTCCACGATGCTCAAAACTCACCTCAGATAAGCAGTTCCCTCATAAAACATTCGAGCAAAACCAGATTTGTTAATTATTAAAATCAATGAAATCTCCCATTCTCTAACTAGAGTTTTCCTCCCAACATTCACCTAATGAACACCGTTAGAGATAATCAATTGCGTAAGTGATAATCTTTCCATGTGAAGTGTTCACAAATTTAAAGAACCAATTCATCCCCAAATGCCTGGTTGCCATATTGAAATGGCCATGATTATGTTTCTACCTTACACTGGGAAGTACATTATTGTCAATTAGGATCATGGTGGTTCACTGGATATACGCCCATGTAAATTATTAACCTCACAATCTTTTAATAAGAGTACAAGGTTCACACACTTTCCAGATATCAAGAGGGCAAAGGTTTCTGCACTCGCAGTATGAGTCATGAGCATGGCCTGATATGACTGCTAAGTCAGTATTCAAATGTATTGGCAGTACTTGCTTGAAAGAAGGTTTTGCCTGATCATATTAATCAATATAAATTCATTTTGTTTGTTTTCGATTTGTTGTCTTTTATCATCAAGGTTGCCAGAGAAGACCTGTTTCATAAGGTGTATCTATCTACCTAAAGCACTGATGCAGTCCCATTGCATTTTACAACACATTCCTTCTACAGTGACCTTTGCCTTACTGTGACAAACAGCCACGAAGTAGTACAAAGTAAAAAAAAACACGTGGATTGTATTTCGTCACAAACCACTTAAACATTCTAACCTGTTAATGCCTGATTATAAGGCCGTAACCCCTTTTTCGCAGAAACCTTGCGTTTCTAAAGCAAATTAGTGGGTGCACCATTTGGGCCAACATTTGGCAGCCCTAACATGATCGGGTCTGTCAAATGAAGAAAGTAGGCTGTCTCTGTATCTCCAAATTTGTACATACTTTACGAAGCAAGTACATCAACTGGTAACAGGTCAAAATTGTGGGAAAAATTCTGTGGGGAATGTGTCATTGCAGGTTTTTTTTATTTTGCCGTTTCATAGTCTACATTACAAGCATTCCTTTTCAGAGTCACATAATTATTGGCTTCGGAACATGCGTGTCATGAAGAAGAACATAACAGCAAGTAGGTTCTCATCTCCCCATCCACTTCCTCACCGCTCAATTTGGAAAGTAAGTTTTCGCAGAAGCCAGCACCGACAAACGTAGGGATTGCTCCATACCACGGCTGGGTTATCTTCATTCCCCCTCATGCCTCTTTCTTCACTCTTCAGTCGTGCAGGCTTTTTTCTTCCCTGTTTTCTCCTTTATCACAATTTTTTCTGCCTTTCTTTTCTTCCGCGTTTTGTGATCTTCTCTTTCTTGCTCAGTCAGAGCCTCAAGTGTAAGTCCTTAAATGAGTGCCAATTGGCCACGCTTGCAATCATTGGCTCAAATTAAGCACTGCACTTCTTTCTGGCAAACCCATGGAGTAAAAACTATTGTAATGGCTGTACGATTTGATATGACATAATTTAAATTATCAATATATACTCAAATTACAAGTCGTCCTTGTGCCCAGCTGATGGTAGTGCATATTGTACACGAGTCATGAACAATTAATAAATTTACACCCAGAGGTTCATGGCGTTGCATTGGTGTACATTTACTCCTCTTTTATTAATTCACAAAGGTTTCCCAAGTTACACATGTAAACCTGCAATTGTCACTCGCTTAAACCCATGTTAATACATATTTATTTTGAATTCTACTTCAGGTATGCAAATTGTATATTTGCTCATGTGAAAATCTAACAAATTCAAATACACCAGTAAAATGTGCTTTCTCGTGGACAAGTCCCTTCTGCTATACATCAACAATGCCCTTCAGAGGGTTTTATCCAACCCTTTTCAGAAATACATTCCTGACTTATTCCTGGATGAGAAAGATTTAGAGAGGAGTTGTGAATACCAACAAATGTTTATGTTTGTGAGAGTGGACATAGTAGCAGGGCATTCCAACCCTGAAACACGTCCTTTGCAACTCAGAAAATAGATTTGCTAACATAAACACCTTCTGAGAAAGTGAACTATTAGTTGGGGTGGATGGTACTCCACCACCAATAATAATTTGACTATTCTTGTTAGGTCCAGTAAAGTTTTCAGTAATTTAAACCTGAGCTCAACCCTTGGTAGCTATGAAACGGAGGCTTAACTTAAGAACATGTGTAAAGTACTGAGACGTACCAAAACAGTTAAAAAGTTGAAAACCCAACACAATAAAAATCCAACTATATTTTGTTAAAAATAGAGAACAACTCATCAAATGAAATGACCCCAAAACACATAAATCCAATAAGGGAAAACGGAGATATGAATTTGTAAAGTTTTAAATAAAAATAACACCAAAATGCATCAAGAGCCAACCATGGTCCATCAGTTGCACTTGACGGGTACCTGTTAGAAATGGGGTCTCTAGTTGGCAGTCGGTTTTCACTCTGTCCAAGTAGGGCAGAAGGCTGTCTCATGGTCGGCAACCATGAATGGTCAGTGGAATGTTGGGCAACAGAGTGGCAACTTTTTGAAGTTGCTATTTACTTAAAAGTTACATTAAATTTGACAAGGACATCAAGTTGGGTTTAATTCAATGATTCTTTTGATACCCTCAAGTACCAGTTTAGTAGTCCCATTCAGAAGTTAGCAAAGCTAATTTGTCAGCATGGAACTCTGTGCTCACAACGGGGCTACTCACCTTTCTACAGCAAACATGACAATGAGGGGATTTTACTGTCAGAACATGTAAAAATACATATCATCTTTTTTAATATACAGCACACTGCATACATATTAAAAAGGAAGGCTTGGGCTTTGCCATTATTTTAAATGGCAAAGTTGAGTTAGTAGTTACAGGCTTGAAGACATGCTCTACTTTGTCACACTTGTGAGGGCACAATAATTGCTGAAGTCCACAAAGGGCACATTAACGTACAGGCCCTGAATACTACTGGCACCATCTACTAGGGATTAATAAGTGAGGCACCCTATGTTAATTAAGTATAAGCCGATTAAACATACACTTTTAAGGGTCAGAGCACATCCGCTGATCCCTGGTCAGCAGGGTCCAGTGCATTACAATGTTTTTACACCAGTAAATTATAGTCAAAAAGTGGGGCAAAAAGTGGGTGTGAACCAGCAAAAAGCCATGGTAAAGGGTCACTGAGTTTTTGGAGAGATAGTAGGTGTTAGAACAGACATCCTTGGTGAATTTTCCCCCAAACGTTTTGCTTTCACCCCACTTGCTTCCTGGATTGTCTTTTATTGGTATTATGGCTCTGTGTACTTTACCACTACAAACCACTGCTAAAGTGCTTGCTCTCTCTCCCTAAACATGGTAAAATTGGCCTACACTAATTGACACATTTTATTTACATCTATGTTACTAGTATATGGTACTACATGTGCCCCTGTGAATTAAAAGTTACTTGTGGACCTGCATCACTCATTGTGCTACCCACTAAAGTAGCCTTTTTAAACATGTTGCAGACCTGCCACTGCAGCATGTAGTGCAGTTTTAAAACTTCTATTTGACCAGGCAAAATAAGCCTTTAACCAGGCCCAAGCCTTAATTTTTAATATATCCAAGTCACTCCTAAGGTAGTCCCTAAAAGCCCACAGGGCAGGGTACATTGTGTTTAAAATATATGGCATGTATGCATATGTTCTACCTCGCCTGGCAGTGAAAACCATTTGAATGTATTTTTCAATACTGTAAAGCCTTTCTCACCCATGGACTAACAATGGGTTATCTTATTACACTCAACAAGTGATCATTTTTGATTGGATGCAGATAAAAGTATGGTATTTTCACTCAAATGAATTGTAATTGTAAATCCTCTTTAATGGTAAAGTCAGATTTTAAGTTCCAATTCCAAAAAAGCCACTTTTAGAAGGTTGGCATTTTCTTGTCTTAACCATTTGTGCCTTCAACCAGTGTCCTGCGTTGCATGTCTGGGAATGGCTCTGTTGTTTGGGTTTATGTATTGCTTCCACACAGTAACACAAAGGGGGCTAGATGTGGGCTAGAGGGGATGGCACCATAACTGGAAGGGGCTGTACTTGGCCCCATTTACATTTTAAAGGGCTTTTCCTCCTGCACAGGCAAAGGAATCTGGTGTCAGCCCTGCCCTTTCTTTTGTCTCCCTAGAATTTGTGGAGTCTTGACAGAGGAAAGGAAATAATTTTCTAGAACCAGATGTGGTGGTTTTTGGAAAATTAGTAATTGGTAAGGGCAGGTTAGTACCTACACTTAGCAATAGGCCACTAACTTCCACTTAGGTCTAGTTAGGTCTCAATAAATTAAACCCAGCTCAACCCTTGGTAGCTTGGCAATGAGCGACAAGGCTTAACTGAGGAGACTAGTGTGTAAAGCATTTTAAAATCACAAAACACTAAGGCCCTCATTACAACCCTGGCGGTAAATCCTGCTTACCGCCGTGCCAACGGCCGGCAACATACCGTGACCGTGGTGGAAATCCGCTACGGGTATTATGACCCACACTGAGAAATGCGCCACTATACAGACACCCACACAAGTCCGCCACACCAAAGGTCAGTGATAAACTGGCAATAGCAAAACTCACACCGTCACGGCAACAGGAATATGCCCACAGTATCACGACCCACTAATCAACGCGGCGGTCTTTCAACTGCGGTATACCATTGGCAGTACACACTGCTGCGCTCAAAATACACACACACTTACAAAACACAATCACATTGGACAATTCAAAATACACACATCTGACACACATACACACACCACACCCACACAGCCACACCACTATAAAACACCCACCCACATTACCCACAACCCCTTACAGGCAACAATTTTGAAGGAGCAGAGAGAGAGAAAAGCAAAGGCCACACCATCATCCAGAGGCACAGAACAGCATCACACATACACCATCCACGCACCTCACACCACACAACTCAACACATCACCCCACACATTACATCACACATCACCTCACACCACATCATGGCACCTCAAAGACACCCCAGGTTTTCTGAGGAGGAGCTCAGGGTCATGGTAGACCCTCATCTGGGTAGAGCCACAGCTATTCGGATCACAGGTGCAGCAGACCTCCATTGCAAGGAAGATGGAGCTATGGCGGAGAATTGTGGACAGGGTCAACGCAGTGGGACTGCATCCAAGAACAAGGGATGACATCAGGAAGAGGTGGAACGACCTACGGGGGAAGGTACGTTCCGTGGTATCAAGACACCAGGTATCCGTACAGAGGACTGGCGGTGAACCCTCACCTCCTCCCCCACAACTAACAACATGGGAGGAGCAAGTCTTGGCGATCATGCATCCTGAAGGCCTCGCAGGAGTAGCAGGAGGACTGGACTCTGGTAAGTCAAATCTTAACTACTATATCCCCCCACCCTCACTGCATGCCATCACATACTCCCACCCTCACCCTCACTCTCATGACTCCACCACCTCCCACACACCCTACCATCACAACCCACCACTACCACAACCAAGCCCTGCGTGCAACAACAATGCATGGACACCCATCACAGACATGCATGGACACCCATCACCAAAGCATGTCCAATAGAGAGACTCACCCAGGCCACAAAATCACCACTCACACAAGGGCCAAGGCGATAGTGCAAGCACATTAATACAGGGAAACACACCCATTGCACAAGATGGCATACACAGATGCTATAACAATGCATTTACATCCCAACAGGACCCCTACCCAGCGTCACCGGACAGGAGGTGCCAGCCATATCCAGTCCCCCCACAGAAGAGGCCCACAGTGATGACAGCAGCTCTGCACGCCTGGATCAAGATGACCAGCCTGGCCCATCAAGGACCTCTGGACAGTCGGTTCCCCTGCCACAGTCCCAAACCACCATAGAACCTCCCCCCTCAGGAAACACCACCACAGCACTCACCCAGCGGTCCCATGCCGCTGTCCCCAGGACACGTCAGTCAGCAGTGGGTCCACCACTACTGGGACCCCATGCAACCCCACAAACCCAGGATGATCAGGGACCTGGGGTCAGTGGGCACACGGTTCAGGGGACAGAGGCACAGGACAACAGGGAAGCTGGGAGGACTCTGTGCGACAGGGGGAGGACAGGCCCAGGGAACCCACCCTCCACGAGGCACTCTCCAACATCATGGGAGCATACCACCATTCCCAGGAGACCATGGGCACGGTACTGGCCAAGTTTCAGGAGACCCAGCGGCTGTAGGAGGGACAATACATGGGGATCAGGGAGGACCTCACCAACATATGCACCATCCTGGTCACCATAGCGGGGTGCTGGCTGACATAGGCAAGACCATGAGGGAGGCAGTGGCACAACAAAGGGCCCCTGACACTAGACAAATCGAGGAACAGCCCTCCACCTTCGTGGGCGTTAGTGGACAGGAGGCCCCGCCACAGGACCAACAGGCCACCAGCACCTCACCCCCTGCAGAAGGAGAACCACCCCGCAAAGGGTCCCTGCAATCCAGGCATAAGACAGAGAACATTGCCAAGACCCCGCCAGGAAATAAGTCTCGCCTGATTGTCACCCTTCTGTCCCACTATGTCATTCTGTCCAAACTGAACTACCATTACTCCCTTTCCTATGCCCCATTGGACAATGGGACAATGCACCTGTGATACCAAGAGACTGGACTCTATCCTGGACATTTCTCCACCATCACCCCAGCCCCTTGCACATACCCCAATACTCATTAGCCCCTAAATAAACACCCTTTAAGAACAAACCAATCTGGAGTCAGTCTGATCTTTCACAAATGTATAATGACAACATTAGTAACAAATAGCAATGTAAATGTTCATTTACTCATACCAATGTATGACACTTGTTGGGCAGCAGTACATATAGCAGAAGGCAGAATGGGGTACCCAGATCTGAAAAATGGAAATCCAAAGTGAACTGTCAGCGTCCATAGACAGAGGTTAAGAGGCTGACTTATTCAATGTCCTACAGTATTCTGAGATGTGAGGAGGATTTACAGTCTCTTACCTGTGTGTCACTGGAAGTACTGCATGATGATGTTGGTTTGGTTGTCAATATCTTCTTTCTCTGCCTCCTCTTCCTCACTGTCCACAGGCTCCACCGTTGCCACAAAACCATCACCAGGTTCATCCTCCTGCAGAAAAGGCACCTGGTGTCGCAATGCCAGGTTGTGCAACATGCAGCATGCCACGATTATTTGGCACACCTTCTTCAGTGAGTAGTATAGGGAGCCACCTGATAGATGGAGGCACAGGAATCTGGCCTTCAGGAGGCCGAACGTTCTCTCAATAATACACATAGTTCGCCCATGTGCCTCATTGTAGCGGTCCTCTGCCCTTGTCCTGGCATTCCTCACTGGGGTCAGTAGCCATGAGAGGTTGGGGTAACCAGAGTCACCTGCAAATGTCAAGGGATACCTGTTAGACACACACTAACCCTTAGGGACGACCCCATACCCAGACACCAACTCATACTATGTGGAGACCTTGGCCTCCCCTATTAGCCACACCCGGTGCCTCTGGAGTTGGCCCATCACATAAGGGATACTGCTATTCCTCAAAATGTAGGCATCATGCACAGAGCCAGGATACTTGGCATTCACATGAGAGATGTACTGGTCTGCCAAACACATCATCTGCACATTCATCGAATGGTTGCTTTTTCTATTTCTGTACACTTGTTCATTTCTGCGGGGGGGACAAATGCCACACGTGTACCATCAATGGCACCAATGATGTTGGGGATATGTCCCAGGGCATAAAAGTCAGCCTTCACTGTGGGCAAATCCTCCACCTGGGTAAACACAATGTAGCTGCGCATGTGTTTCAGCAGGGCAGACCATACTCTGGTCAACACGTTAGAAAACATTGGCTGAGACATCCATGATGTCATGGGCACTGTTGTTTGAAAGGAGCCACTTGCCAGGAAATGGAGCACTGACAGGACCTGCACTAGAGGGGGGATTCCTGTGGGATGGCGGATAGATGACATCAGGTCTGGCTCCAATTGGGCACACAGGTCTTGGATTGTGGCACGATCATGTCTGTAGGTGAGCATGATGTGTGTGTCTTCCATTGTCAACAGGTCCACCAGGGGTCTGTACACCGGAGGAAGCCGCCATCTCATCATCTGCCCCAGAGGTTGTGGCCTATGGAGGAGAACGGTGAGCAGAGGGTCATGTACCACATAGGTTGCACAAGTGTGTCTGCAGTAATGTTAGTAAATCTGTATGTGACGTAGTTAGTCCGTATATGTGCCAAAATGTGCTGTGACGCAGTTAGGTGCCATGGCATGTGCCCCCCTGAAATGGCGGCTGCCTGACTTGTGAGGAGGGCCAAGGGGAAATTAGGTAACTGTGCCTGCGTTGTGCTGCATCGTGGTAGGCGGTCGAAGACCGCCGCGTAATTCAGCATTGGTTATCATTGGGCCCTATGGGTTCCAGGAGCCAATGGTGATGTACGCCGCGGTACGCACCGCCGCGGTCATGACCCCCATTTTCTGTCTGTTCACTCACTTGATACTTGATACCTGACCTTCAACAGGAGAGGACCTACACTGCAAGTGCTGCTGTGACCTGTGTCTGGAAGCGACAATGGCTCGAGTGTCTGGGGAAAGGGCCCCTGCCTTCACCGCGGAGGAGTTGGACAAACTGGTGGATGGGGTCCTCCCCCAGTACACCCTACTCTACGGTCCTCCAGGCAAACAGGTGAGTTCACTGTGAGCATGATGTGTGTTCAATGCCTGTTTGGAGTGGTGTGGATGGAAGATACATGTGGGGGGGTGCTGAGGGCTGCATGTGAGGATGGTCAGTGTATGTGTGTCAGGGCATGGTTGGGAACAGGTGGGCAATGAGTCTGACGGTCCGGACGGGTGAGTAATGCCCTTTCCTCCTGTATCTTTCCTCTAGGTCAGCGCCCACCAGAAGAAGGGTATTTGGCATGCCATCGCCAAGGAAGTGCGGACCCTGGGGGTCTCTCATAGACGGAGCACCCACTGCCACAAGAGATGGGAGGACCTGCGCCGCTGGAGCAAGAAGACGGCGGAGGCCCAGCTGGGGCTGGCCTCCCAACGTTGAAGGGGTGCTGGTTGCACCATGACCGCCCTGATGTCCGCATCCTGGTGGTGGCCTATCCGGAGTTGGATGGGTGCTTGAGGGCATCACAGCAGCCACAAGGGGGTGAGTACAGTATCATAAAGCTGACTCTGCGCTGTTTAGGAAGTATCTGGGTGGGGGATGTGGGCTGTGGGTGCCCCTAGGCCAGGGCGAACATGGCAGTGTAGGTCCCTTATTGGGCAGGCTCTGAGACACTCTAACCCCAATAGTGTTAGTGGGCATCTACTACTGGGCAGGCTCCTGTGGGTTTCAGGTGTGCAGCTAATGGCGTTAGGCATTGTACCCCATGGGCTGGTGACTTTACTACTAACTGGTAGTGCATGGCCTAGTGCATAGGGCTGCTCCCTGTGTGTTGTGTCCGCCAACGGTAGTGGTTTTGCTGGCATTGACCATGTGTGTTCTCTGTCTTTTCCCCTTCTTGTTTTGTCACCCTGTCATTGTGTGCATTAGCATCATCTGGCGGAGGAGCAGAGGCACCGGCGACGGAGGGAGCTGCATCCCACATGACCCAGGAGGGTGAATCCACAGACGGTGAAGGCACTAGTGGGACGGAGGGTGAGGGGTGCTCCACGACAGGGACAGGAGAGGATACCACACCTCCTCCTCTGATGGAAGCTCTCTGGTGGTAGTGGACATCTCTGTGCCCACCCCAACAACAGGTACAGCCGCCACCCCCCTACGAGCACCGCACTCCCAGCAGCCCCTCAGGGAGTTTCCCGTGCCCGCTCACCCAGGAGGGTGGGCATCTCCTTCGCCCCAGGCACCTCAGGCCCTGCCCCAGTCAGCCCTGCTGCCCTCAGTGAGGAGGCTATTTACCTCCTGAGATCCCTCACTGTTGGGCAGTCAACCATTCTGAATGTCATCCAGGGTGCTGAGAGGCATTTGCAACAAGCAAATGCATACCTGGAGGTCATTCATTCTGGCGTGGCGGCCCAACAGAGAGCATTTCAGGCTCTGGCCCCAGCACTGATGGCAGCCATTGTCCCTGTGTCCAGCCTCCCCCCTCCAACTTCCACTACCCAGACCCAATCCCCTCTACCTCACTCTATCCCAAGCACACCATCAGACCAGCATCCACACACATCAACACACAAAAGTGGCTCAGGAAAACATAAGCACCACACATCCCAAAGGCACTCACACAAGCACCATACCCATGCACACATACCAACATCCACTTGCTCCACTGTGTCCCCTTCCTCCACGTCCTCCACCTCCCTCCCTGTCTCGTCTCAACTCACACCTGGATGCACTACATCATCAGCCACTGCCTCCATCACCAGCACGCCCCTCACAACACACTGCTCACTTGCAATCACCACCCCCACTACCATTCACACGTTCCCTGTGTCCTCTCCCAGTGTGTCTGTGAGCCTTCCTCCCAAAGTACACAAACGCAGGCACACACCGACTCAACAGCCATCCACCTCACAATAGCCTCCAGCCCATACACCTTCCCCCAAACTCAGCAGACGTACACCTCCTACAACCATTACCTCTTCCTCCACTCCGACACCACCTCCATCTTCCCTTTCCAGTGTGTCTAAAAAAACTTTTCCTAGCTAACATTAACCTCTTCCCTACACCTCGCCCCCCGTCCTTCCCCTAGGTCCAGGAGGTCCAGATCCCAGCCCAGCATCTCAGCCACCAAATCTGCATCCGCTGTGGTCCGTGCTAGTCTAGTACGATCGAAGGGGGCACCCGTCAGAGCTGCCAGTGTGCCACCGACAGATATGAAGGGCCACCCTTATCCGACACCTGCAAAGGTCAAAAAGGGCCCGGCTTCCAGCAGGGGAAAGTCACACCACCCACCCAGCAAGGCCTCGCCCAAACACAAAGAGGACAGTGCCAAGGTCCCTGCAGCGACTGCCCAGGTGGGGAAGGGCCACAAGCCAAAGGGCAAGTCACCTCAGGGCACGATGTCTTCTGGTGAGGGGCTGGTGACCACCATATCATCAGGTATGGCAGCCACCTGCACCACAGTCACCACCGCTGCTCCGACCGTCACCTGCACCGCCACCTGCACCGCCAACTGCACCGCCACTGCCACAACATCAGGCTGCAGCATCCTCCCCAAGGATCAGCCATCCGAGGCTGCCGGAGACGGTATGATGTCTCCATCCACCACAACAGACACTTGCACCACGGCCAGCACTGGCAGCATCTCCGCCGCGGCCACCGCCAGCTGCACCACCATCAGCACCGCCACGTGCACAGTCGATACCACTTTGTCGGACGTCAGCACCATCCCCAGTGGGTAGCTGTCCGAGTCTGCAGGTGACGTCCTGGACCCTGGACACGCCACTTGAGACACCACCTACAGCACTGACACGAACCAGCAATTGGCAGCCTAAGTCACCGCAGGATGGAGTGTGGCTCTGTCTCCATGGAGTATCATGCTACCTGTTCCAGGTACATCACGTGGCTAAGACATCCAGGTGAGAGGATGTCAACTGCCACACCACAGGTGCAGCATCACTGGGCACAAAGCTCCCTCCAGAACCAGTGGAGAAATGCATCCACTCCCCCAATCCTTGGCAGGATGAAGCACTCTGGGCACAAAGCCCCCTCCAGAACCAGTGGAGAAAAGCATCCACTCACCCAATCCTTGGCAGGATGAAGCACTCTGGGCACAAAGCCCCCTCCAGAACCAGTGGAGAAATGCATCCACTCTCCCAGTCCTTGGCAAGATGAGGCACTTTGGGCACAAAGCCCTCTCCAGAGCATGTGGGCAAACCACCCACTTGAGAGACTTGAGAGACTGTGGCTATGCACTCCCTAGGACCAAGCAGTGGGCAAAGCACCAACTTGAGAGACTTGAGACACTGTGGGTTTGCACTCCCCAGGACCAGGCAGTGGGCAAGCCACCCACTTGAGAGACTTGAGAGACTGTGGCTTTGCACTCCCCAGGACCAGGCAGTGGACAAACCACCCACTTGAGAGACTTGAGAGACTGTGGCTTTGCACTCCCCAGGACCAAGCAGTGGGCATGGAGCCCCCTCGAGGAGCAGTCGCGTCTTACCATCCTCCGGCTGAGGTGCACCCCCTCCCCTTCCCCCCGAGGTGCCTGTTTTTGTTTAGGACCTGATGCCCCTGCAGTGTTCTCTCCATTTTGAGGCAGGTGTCATGTGTGGGCTTCGCCCATGCTTTTTGGGACCACTGGTCCACGGACATTTACATGGGGCAGTGTACGGACTTGTGTACTTGATGTAAATATTTGTGTATACTGATTATTTGCTTTTCTCTTGATCTATCTAATTGTTCCAATATAACACTAGTTAAACTCATTTTGGTTTGTTCTTCCAGGGGGTGACGGGGTGTATCTGTGATGTTGTTGGATATGTGTGTGTGTATGTTGTTGTGGGTTGGGGGTGGGGGTGTTGCGTGCTGCAGGTGTGTGTGTCACTCTCTTTTCCCTCCTCCCCTCCTCTGTGTGCTAGGTGCAGTACTCACCGTCATCGCCGACACCGCCTTCTTTCTACTTCGTGGTGTATTAGTAGATACACCAACATGGGTAGGATCTGCAATTCGGGCTCCATGGCGTCCTGGTTCTTTGTGGAATGTCAAGAGGTGAGTGGTTCTCCTTCGTTGTTCAGTTTCCGCCGTGCTTTTGATGGCGTTGGTACCGCCCTGGAAAAGCTGGCAGATTGGTGCCTTGTAATAGTGTGAGTGGTACATTGTCTTCCGCCTGTCTGTTGCCGGTTACCGCCCTGGTGTTTGTTGCTATCACTGTGGCGGTTGGAGTGTTAAAGTGGCTGTCTGTGTTGGCGGTTTCCGCCACGGTCGTGATCCCATTTTTTTTAACCACCGGCCTTTTGGCGGTATTACCGCCACTTTAACACCGACCGCCAGGGTTGTAAGGAGGGCCTAAATGAGTAAAACACAAACACAATAAACATCCAACACCACTTATAAAATAGATTATATTTGTATCTTTAAAATGACACCAAAATGATTAAAATCAGATAAGGGGAACCGGAGATATGAATTTTTAAAGAATTAATGATCTCTAGCGCATAGAAGCAACTAATGCTCAAAAGGTTACACTGGAAAAGGACAAAGTCCAGATTTTAGGCCACCCACGAGGTAACACTGTCATACTTACTTTCAGAAGTGTTTCTTGATTCAGGAGAGTGGTCCACAGCACTAGCCAAGGGTTCAGAGGCTCTTGTTTGCCTCTTGGGATCTGGGACTACAACTCCCATAATGCTCCTTTTCAACTTATGGAGTTGCTCCAAACATCTCCAAACTTCTGGATCTTCTTCCAGAGGCCTTTTTGGGTCCTTGAAGTGTCCACAACTTGATCCAAGAATCCAGAAGCTCTGAGTTGCTCCTTGGGAGTTGGGGCTACAATTCCCAGAATGCACCTAGTCAGAATCCTCAAATAGCCACTGGACGCTGGTAAGCTGGGCTCTGCTTGCAGGACTTGAAGCAGGGGACTCTGGGCAGCTCCTTTGTACCTGTAGCAAAGAGGGAGTCCCTTTGTGAAGCAGTAGAAGACAGGCAAAGTCCTTTTAGTGGTGAAGCCCAAGTGTGCAGCTGGTGCAGTCGTTCAGAGTGCAGTGTCCAGATGCAGGTCAGGGGTCCAGCAGGGCAGTCCTTCTTCTTCTGACGTTCTTCCTTGTTGGGATCTGGTAGGTGTGGGTGCAGGTCTGCCATTTTATCCTTGCTCCTGGGTGAAACACAGGGTGGTCCTGGTTCTCCAATCAGATGCAGGGTCCTCCCCCTTTTAAGGCCACTTCCTGGGAAGTGTGGCAAAAATCAATTCCAGGGAGCAACCTTCCTCAAAAATCCATCATGGCTCCACCAGGGCACCATCAGAGTCAGGAAAACACCAGCAAAAAGTGAAAAGGGGGGAAAAAAGCTAGGGGGCCTCTGCAATCAGCCCTGTTTTCTTACACAAGCCTCCCCCAGCCTACACACCCAGGAGACTCAGTCCAACCCTGGGAGAGTCTTCCTGGCTTGTCATACAAGGAGGACAGTGAAGAAAACTGGCTGTCCCTTTGCAAGGCCTACTCTGCCTTATATCCTCCTGTCACGGTCACTTCTTCTGGGTAGTGAACCCATCCCCACAGTGAAAAGACCCATCTTAAACTGAAACTTCCCAGTAGGGGGGTCTTCCTCCTCTCTCTCTGCCAACTTGGGTAGTGCACCTCACCTATCCCTAACTTCGTTAGGGCAACACCTAGCTTACCCAAAGAGGTCACCCAACACTTCAGCAACCCAACCATGACCAACAAGGTCAGGGGTCCTACTTTGCTTTTGGCCATGGGGTCTGCCTCCCAGGCCAAGTGCAGTGCTGCCATGAAGGCTTGCACCCAGTAGAGGCTACTGACAGCTGTCAGCACCCAGAACCACACCCTAAGCTCTCCACTGACAGGGGGCTGAGCTGCTTTAGGGGCAACTGTGGGGTCCTGGGACCCCTCTTGCTGTCTAGAGTGAGGGGGCTACCACCTCTTGTGGCAGACACCCTCCTTCCACTCTCCCTTCTGTCAGTGTAGGTACAATACCCTGCAGCTGGACAGCTGCCTGACTACTCAGGACTTCCTTGGAGTCAGATGAGGCCTCACCAGTGCCAACTCTGGGCTCCCCCCCTCTACTGGGGCAGAAGGTCTTTGGCTCACTGGAACTGTTTAAGAGTGGCCTACCCTTCCTTTTCCTCTTCCCTTTTCTTGGGGACCCCTGTCTCCTAACTGTAGGGACTGACTCCCCAGGACTTTAGGTTGGGAGGCACCCTGGGCGACCGCCCCTTCTGGCACCAGAGTCACCTCTGGGAGGTCATTGCCCAGGATACAATCCAGGGGGAGGTCAGCACTGACTACCACCCTAAACCAGTTAAGGACACCCTCCCTCTCTAGGGGCACTATGGCTACAGGTTTGGAGGTGACCTCCCCTGTGGCTATCCTGACTTTCCTGGTCTCTCCTGGGACATACATGTCTGGGGTCACTAACCGGTCACTCACTATAGTATGACTGGCACAGGTGTCCCTCAGGCCAGTGGTAGGGATCCCATTCACCTGAATGGGGTGAAAGTGCCTACTCCCACCCTCAGGAATCACCGGCTTACCATCTGGTCCTGTCTCCCAGCCCAATGCTAGGAGGACTTCATCATCTGAGGAGTCCTCCTCCATGGCTACACTGGACAGCCCAGTGCTAACCACCTTCTTTGGACAGGCTGCATCTCCTCTGAAGTGACCTGTCTGCTGACAGTCAAAGCAAGCCTTACTGTCCAAGAGCTTTTTCAACCCTGGGTCTCCCTGCCTCTGCTTGTCAGAGTGGGAGTTGGATTTACTCCCCTCCTTCTTAGGGTTCTTTGGTGGTTCTTAGGGTTCTGACGTTCTTCCTTGTTGGGATCTGGTAGGGATCTGAGCTGTGGGTGTAGGTCTGCCAGTTTTATCCTTGCTCCTGGGTGAAAGTTTGTGGGTCCTAGTTCTCCAATCAGGTGCAGGGTCCTTCCCCCTGTGATGACCACTTCTTGGGAAGTGTGGCAAAAAGCAGTACCAGGGAGTAACATTCCTCAAAAATCCATCATGGCTGAAAGTGATTTTTGGAGGTTACATCTGGTTGAGCCAACCCACTGGTGTGGCTAAAAATCTTAAACACACCCCTCTCCTGCCCTCTCCTAATCTCATCAAGAGGGCACCTAATTGTCCGGGGTTGCAGGATGTGAGGAAGGTGCTGGGCTACTCCAAATGTCCTTCCCTCTCTTTGAAGACCAGTTTGGCAGACCTTCCCCCTTCCTGCTTCTCCATCTGCTGAGGGAAGTTCTCCTCCCACAGGCACATTCCTTTGTGTTCAGTCCAGGCTACTTCACATCTCATCAAGGCAGCCTGGCCAGGCTGCCAAAGGCTGGCCAATCAGAGCAGAGCACTACAGGGCTGAAGTTGGCAACTTTTAAGGTAGAGTTTACAACTCTTTACCTGAACAAGTTATATTAAATCCAACAATTGTAAGTTGTGTGATGTATCATAACAATTAATATGATACCAAACCTGATGTATCTGACACTTGAGGGGGTCTTATAAATTAAAATAAAGTCTCCCCATTCTAGCCTATGGAGGTCATTCACTAGAATGAGGGAAAATCAAATTTGGCTGTTTTACCTCACCAGGGCTTATAAAACTATTTTTATAAGGACCCGGCTAGGGGCACATAGGGCACACCCTAGGGGTGACCTATATGTAAAAGACGGTAGTTTAAGACTTTGGAAGTACTTTTAATTCCAAAGTCGAATTTGCATATAACTTTAATTTAGAAGCAGCCAGCAAGGCAGGCCTGCCTTTAAAATGACACTGGGCACCTCAGCAGTGCACCTATGGATGCACTATCTATGCTGGGGTCCCTAAACCTGCATGCCCTACCATATACTAGGGACCTAAAGGTAGGTTGACATAGCTTATTATAATTAGCCTAATTTTCATAATGATTTTACACAGAGCACAGGCCCTGGGACTGGTTAGCAGTACCCAGGGCACCATCAGAGTCAGGAAAACACCAGCAAAAAGTGAAAAATGGGGGCAAAAAGTTAGGGGGCCTCTGCAATCAGCCCTGCTTTCTCACGGTGTTGCTATAGAGGAAACCCCCCACACAAAGGTTGGCAGCTGGTATTAATATTGGACCTCAGGAGATACTTTTCAACACACTCCTAGGCCTAGGGACATTGCAGAACATCTTCTGCCCTGCTGCTTGAAGACTGCTGGACCTACTTCTTTTCATCCCAGGCTAGCCTGAGTGACTCCAAGGGTCAGTTGGCTGACTCATTGTTTTTCTACAGTGACCGAAGAAGCACCAGAGGCCTCCCCGCAACTGCCCACCTGACCTGCTGAAATTGGACCTGCCAGGTCCTGCAACAAGAGCTGTCTGACCCCTGCTGGACTCTGCTGGGGTGCGTTCTTGCTCCCCAAGAGTTGCCCCACAGGTCCTTGACCACTGGCTGGCATCATTCTGACTTACTGCCAAGAAGAAAAGGTGAAATCCTAAAGTTTGGGCTCTTTGCAACTGCAAACAGGCCCCTTCGCACTGAGATTCTGCTGTCCTCCACACCCAACTGTGCGAAGCTCTGGTGAAGGCAGGCTCTCCGCGCTAGAGTGACCATCTGCGACAACGTGGAAGGCAAGATTTGCCATTTGAGCTACAGCAACGACTGCCCATGGTGACCATCAATATGAAGGTACAGCAGCGACTGTCTGCGACACCCAACTGGCACTTCAGGTTACAGCAATTACCTCATGCAATGCTCTACCTGCTGCTTGCGGCCTCTTCCACCGTGAATGGAACTCTTCATGTCGGACTTTGACAGGGTAACTTTTTCACCTGAACTAACCTGGTCTCTGTAACTGACCTGTGCTCCATTGCGTTCGGCCTGAACTTGTGACTCTACCCCTCTCTAGCACAACCAGATGACCATGCATGGCACTTATGGCATGCTGCCCTTTCACAAGGAGCACACACACACACAACGTTTTTCCCCTCAGTGCCAGAGAGTTCTATGTTTATGTATGCTTTTGAGTCCAAAAACATTTCTACCTTTACTCAATGTTCATTTTAGAATGATGAGTGCCTGGTATCCACTTGAACAATAAAGTTTTGCAAAAATCAGACCTACTGGTTTAGGCAATGCTTGTTCTAAATTAGCTTAGGATTTTTCTTGTGTTGTGCTTTTTATTTATTACTGTTTGTGTGCTGCATAAATACTTTACACATTGCCTCTAAGTTATGCTTGACTGCTTAGCGCCAAGTTAAGAGAGTGTTAAGCACAGGTTAATTTAGTGACATTTGTGGTTTATTCTGGCAAGGACTGTGGTTGTTGTCTGAGTGGGGCTTCTACCCCCTCAATAAATAACCCAATTTCTTACAGCTGGGTCCTGAAAGTAGAAGTGAACTGTTACAGCATCATGATGTAGTGTTCCTTAAAAAGGTGTGTTTTCATGTCTATTTTCAGTTGGAGCAGGGTTGGAGAAGTTGTGTTGGATAAAGGGATGCCATTCTAAACCCTAGGTGCTTTGATGGAGAAGATCTACTTTACAGTTTTGCTCTTCTACATCTCCAGTGTGTTTGCTGCAGGTATGTTGAGAACCACCAGAGATGGTGAATGTGTGAATAAATAGGTAGAGGTGGGCACAGAGAAGGCTTTGTAGATGATGCAGTTTATTTGAAAAATGTTGCAGGCCAGGAATGGGGGCCCTGGAGATCCTTCAGGGTAGTGGTTTGCTCAGGCCCTTGAAGAGATGTGACGTAATGAGTATGAAGCCCTTAAAAGAGGTGAATATCGAGTCTGGGTGATGGAGAGCAGAGTGTTGCCACCAGCCATACAGTATGTGAGAGTACAAGTCTTGAACAGCAGCTCTTATGTAATTTTCTAGGATGAATGGTTTCAGTTTCTCATGCCAATTTTTAGGCTAGTGCACTTAGGCATTTTAAAGCTACTTGTGATTCTTGCTCCTAGGATGGTTCTTCTATGGTTAGTTCTCCTTTTCTAAAATAAGTCCACATGTCAATGTCACCCTTCGTTATGATTTTTTTTGCTGTAGTTGGAGTATGAAATCTACCATCTTTTTCTGACAAACTGGTTTAACACGTGACCACATTCTATTATCTTCAACTGCTATACTTGAATTATATATGCAGCCTTTCCATGACAACTGCTACTAAAGAACTAAAGATGTGACCCTTACTAAAAATGCACTTGAATGTATATTAAAGTCAAATTAATCTTAACTTGGAACTATTAGTTTTTAGAGCTAGATCATCAGAATGATTCAGATTTAATTATTACATCTGTTAGCCTGAAGGTAAGATAATGGTGACTAATGCTTAGTTATATAAATAATTGAATAGTCAGTATAACATTCAGCAGACCCATTATCTCACTGTCACTCCCTCATCCGAGTCGGTACACCATGAAGATCTACTAGAGCAGGCAGGGCAGCGTTGATTGTCACCACAGCATCTATGATGGAAAGGCTAGCTCATGAAAAAGAAAGGACTGAGTCAAAAACTAATCTGTTCAACCAAAGAGAAAATTAAATGGGTAAAAGTGACTACATACAATGCATCGCTCAGTTTATTACAAGACTCTACGGGTGGAGTTTTTAAAACATAAAAATGTGTTGTCATCTCTACTGCTTGCTGGAAACTAGAAAGCGCTCACTGACTGTAAAAATCTATGATATGAGGGATACATTCTGCTGCATTTAATGAAACACCAGTGACATTAGCGAGTGCCTTCTGATCGGTCATGCTACCTGGCAATACCCCGCAACCGACAAACATGCGTTTTCTTTTATTTGTTCCTTTAGTAACTAATTAAAAAAAACAATCTTATTCTCTTGCCGCTACATTGTCAATTTGATACTACCAAAGATCCATGGTAAGTGCTAACTGAGGCCTACATATTTCATATTGGTACCCTCTCATACCAGCAAGGCGTTGCATTCATAATGCACTTACCAACGCTCTGAGGGCAAGCCTTGTTTATTTAAGTCATTCCGAGAGTATGCCCCTACTCCTCAAACAGGAATTTACAATTTAATGTTGAAATGACACCAATCAGACATTCAACAGAGAACCACAGGGTCTCTGTATAGAGGAGTCCTGGGTGTCGGACAAGGTCATTGCAGCACATCTCTGATGACATTATGATGACCTTCAGAAATAAACTATGCTTCCGGCAGTTTTCAGGTGATCACTTAAACCGGATGTTGAGTAGAATTAAAAACTCATTTAATGTGTAAAGTACAGCAGTTTAAATTAAGCCGGATTTCAAATCTGTAGAACTGTATGAGGATTATTGAGACCACTTCATATATAATAATATTCAAGAGGTCCACAGTGGGAAACAAAGATGCACCAAGTTAGCATTAGCAGAGAACTACTTCAACCCTGTGCAGAGATGAATGAGGTGTTGGGAGAAGGAACGAAGGGCATTCTTCCAAAAAAACATTTTTGAAAAAACAGAGCTAATTGCTGTACTTTCAATTCAGCAGCAAAAGCAAGCACATCTTATCTACCCTATGGGAGATTTCCGTCCTCCCCCCGCTCAAGTCCGACAAGCCTGTGCCCAGGCCTGGTAATCGTGAGGTAGTATCGGCCCATGATTCAATCAGGGCTTCGTCCTGAACCCGGCGTAGCCTTTCTATTAAATTCAAGATGTTTGTTGGTTTAGCTAACATTGCGGCCCAGTGGGAACAGTTTGAAAGGCTCAAGCGATGTTCTTGAATACACACCTGTACACACACACATAATTAGATATAAACATCAGATTTTGGAGATTATGTTCAGCTTGTAAATTGGCACTTGTTATACATAAATTTGAAGAATGTATGGATACTCTGAAAATGTAACTTGATTATTGTAGCTGTGTGTATTAGGAATTAGAATCGACCCAAATGTACATATGTGTATGGCAGTACTAAAACTATGCTTATATTTGATCACATATGTGAACACGCCTTTTGAGTCCTCTGTTCTATCAATGTGAAACTTTTCCAAAAAGCAATAATCAAAAATAGACAGTACTCTATAAACCTCTTAAAATACATAAATAATAAACCCGTTTCATGGATATTATCACTTACATACGTTTAAAATGCGCTGTTTGAACTGCCATTTACGGCTCAGTTGTTTCGTCGTATGAAATCATTTTACTCAGTGAGGTGAGGAAGTATTTTAGGGCTACAGCCTAATGCAACACCTGCAGGAAAAACTCATAGAGGTTGCCAAGTGTAAAAGAGTAAACTGGTAACAAAGTTAATGCAAAACAGTGCACTCCAACTACCTATTTACATTGTTGGAGGATAAATGCCACATAAAAGTGAGTATAAAGGTACAGAACAAGCCAAACAAACTTTTTTAGTAACATTGTTGACAATCCAAGTTCCTATAAAGCCATTTTCTGCCGTCCTAAAGTGTAGACCTCGGCCTATGCCTTCCCTTTACCACCAGGGACCCAGGGAAACACGTGATATACAACAGGGCCCTAAGGAACTCGTTGAAGTGGATTTGTATTTACTTTAACCCAAATCTGAACTTTTTGCCTCCAAACCAATTCCATCCGTTTTCATAACTGGTAGAAATGTTTTCATATATCACATATAAAAATAGTATAAAAACAAATCACTCTTTTAAATTTGAAAAATATGCTGAAAAATTATAAAGATGTGACAGTGTTCATGTGCATAAGGTGCAGAAATCAGAAGAAAGTGACAGTGTAAGCTAGGACACAATGTGATGTTTGGAGAACACTGTGGCAGTCCTGTAGCAGTGAACTTACTTCAGTCAAATGACTTTTTCAAAAGAACATTCACCCTAATTCATTTTGGGTCATTATCCTACTTGATCTGGAGTTGGAGGGATGATTAGACGCCGCTATTTGACATATTAGCAGGCAAAATAGCACATATGGGTTAAAGAAAATAAGCACCCCTTCACCCTAAAATCATCACAGAGTTACTTGGGACCTGTAACTAAATGCCTCTTTCTGCATAATCACTCCCACATTTTGGACTGAGGCTGCACGTTTTTTAACTCTGAAAGTGTAATGAGTCCTGCCATCCAGTCCTCAGTGCCTGTGCTCAAAAGGTATATGTCTAATTAGCTCAACCAACGTTGGCATATGATGACTTACTTAAAAGACCCTAGTGTTTGGTACAAAAGGTACATAGGACACCATGGCGGTCATTCTGACCGCGGCGGTCCCGCCCGCCAAGCGGTTCCCGCCGAAAGACCGCTCCGCGGTCAAAAGACCGCGGCGGCCATTCCGGCTTACCCGCTGGGCCGGCGGGCGACCGCCAGAAGACCGCCGGCCGGCCCAGCGGGACAGCCCCTTCAACAATGAAGCCGGCACGGAATGGAGCCGGCGGAGTTGAAGGGGTGCGACGGGTGCAGTGGCACCCGTCGCGATTTTCACTGTCTGCACTGCCAGTGGCATGGGCAGTGCAGGGGCCCCCAGGGGCCCCACGGCACCCGTTTCTGCCATCCAAACAGGCTGGCGGGAAGGGGGTCTGAATCCCCATGGCGGTGCTGCAAGCAGCGCCGCCATGGCGGGTTCCCTGGGCCAGCGGGAAACCGACGGGAAACCGCTGGCTCCCCTTTTCCGACCGCGGCTTTACCGCCGCGGTCAGAATCGCCCAGGAAGCACCGCCAGCTTTTTGTTCCAACAGACAGGCTGGCATCTTGGAGAGGGAAATGCCATTGCCAAATTGCTTTTCCAAGGCATGTAGTCACCAGGCAGTCACAACTCTGGGATGGGCTAGGGAGCAACACACACCAGAAGAATGGTTCTGCCATGTTGTGAGTGGGCAGAATGGTGCATTCTGGGCTAGTTAGATGGCACACTTCACAGGATGGTCTCATCAGACAGGAGGAGACCTGGTAGCCCATCGGCTAGCTAGTTGCCACATTCCCTGGGCAAGAAACAAGCATAAAAGTGGCACCCAGGGAACCCAGACCTAGGATTATGTCTGTACTTGAGAGGGTACTGATGGAGGACTGCCTTGCCTTTCTCTTGGCCCAGCAGAGGCTGCACCGAAGACTGGACTGCACCTGCTGTACAGTGGGTTAGCAAAGAAAGAGCAGTGCCTGTGGTGTCCAGCTCGAGGAAAAGTCATCCCTTACCCCAGGCAGAGAAGGTGACTCCAAGGGTCAGTTGGCTCACTCCCTGTTACATCCACAGAGCCATAAAAACAAGAAGCCTGCTCCTTTGTAAGCTCAGCACCAAGAAGCCTGATCTTTGCTGGACTCCAAGATCCACCAAGTCTGCTGGACGCAGGAGAGTTGCCAGAGTGGTTGCCTAGCAAGGAAGTTACAACCAGTTAAAGGGTTGTTCTGCATTTCAGGCAGACTTCGTGGGGCATCGACCCCTGAGGCCAAAGTCACCCCTCCATGTTTGTAGATGAAAGGGGGCCAGAGGAACACCCCTGACACAATTTCAGTATCCTCAGCGTCCTCGAACACCACCAGCACTTGCATCCCTTGTATGAGGACCACATTATTGATTACTATGGTGGATTTTGTCAGAGTTGGTCTCCACAAGAGTGCCCTAATAGCCGTGTTAAATTCACTTGTCATGACTAACACTAATCTACAAATTCCAATAGGTTACAAAGATGTATTGCACTAAGTGAAAAACTGTGATTTATTGTTGCATTAAAAAATCATACCTCTGCAACACTCCAGTGGATTTCTGAAATGTCTATGTCAAGTAAAGAGCAACCTTAAGAGATGTTGAATCTGAAATATGAATCAGGAAAGCTTTCCAAACTTAGACAAAACAGATTTTTTTTTTTTTTTTTTGCGGGGGGAGTTTTCTTACATTCACAAATAAACCGCTAGGTTGATGGGCGGCAGATAAGAAGCTTATCTCACAAACAGACTGCAGGTACAGCATCTACACCGTCAGCACAAGTTTCCCTCAAATATAGTATACATATAGTATGAGCAGCAGAAGTTGAAGCTTACATTGCACCCACATCCAAATCAACGAAGAGAGTATTTAACCTTATGTAGATAAGAGGAAGCAAAAGTCGCAACAGTCAGTCGCTTTAGAGCAGCGTGACAGTGCCATCACACTGGGTTCCAAACTTTTGGGGTGCTGTATTCTGAAATATCTTTTGAAGTTAAAATCTCCTGCTGCAGAGTTCGTTGTGTGCTCAGCAATTTTTCTGGAAATAATAAACACGTTGAGATAACTCAACATGGTAACGCAGAGGGTTAATCTGCCTACTGGGTGACATGATGTTGTTTTATATAGATAACTCAGTGGTTACTGTTTTTTTCACAGAGATCATTTTGTTACTTGCAGATTATAAATTATAATCCTTCTAATCTTAGCCAGTGAGCTATAAACTGGCATCAAAGAACTGCATGAAAACTGCAAGGCATAGGTTAGAACATTGTTTTCCCCAGTCTTTTGTTATCTTACGGCTGCTCAAACCGGTTAATTTGGGTATAAATAAATTCTTATTAGTAAAGTCAAACCCCAAAACTGTGTTTGTGCTTTTCCATACCAGGCACTGGTGCCTACCAGTATGGATGGCATGCGACATAGATAACATGACATGTGACTCTTACACTTTGTAGTCCTCCTTGTCTTATTTAACATTTCTTGCACACTGACATACACTTGTAGAAAAAGCCACAACAGCATACGTTTACCACAGAAACAGAATAGCAGTGCGTGGATGGGTATTTATAGCAGGCATGCTCCGATCTTAGTATGATGGAGTCACAGATCGGGGATATGAGTTACAGTGGCTTCTACAAACGACCACTGATGGGTTCAGGCTTACATTCAAGTGCAAGATGACCCACCCTTCTTAAGTCAGTTGTTCAAACTCATCCATATTATTACAAGACTAGCCACTACAACCGCTGGGCATAGGATATGACCAAGCCCAAAGAGCCACACACACTCATGATCACAACTGAAAGAGTAGACATTTTGAAGTCTTCCTATGGGGGCACTAGTGAAGGCAGATTCAAGTAAAACTCAGCGCTAGGTTCTGTACACTCACGAAGAATGGCCATTGCTGGGCATTTGCATGACTGCCGCAAAGCTTTCTGTTGTCATCCATGTGGTGCACACCAATGATTCAACTCACGTCTGTGATCCAGCAGGCAATTATGTTGAGAGTTTTGTAGTCAAAGTAAACCAAAAAGTCAATATTCAATAACGTAGTAGCACTTTAGCAAAACAGATTCCAGTATATGGCACGTAGCTACAGAGACAAGAGTGGGGTAAAATGTATCAAACTGTGTTTCATGGCCTAACCCATGCAAGTATTGCAGTCGACTGAGGTGTCTCCACTCTACTCAGCAAAGGAAAGAAGAAAGACTCCTGCTCTTTTTGAAGTTATCTTTTTTTCTGCAGAAGTGCAATTACACAAAAGCCACCACCAACCCGTGCAGCTGGACTATGGCAAGCATATTTTCACTGTCTCTGAAAGATTTCTTCTGTTTTGCTTATTTGGCAACAGTTTATGAGTCCCTGTTCTTGAGAAACCACTCAAACTGCACATTGGTGCTGCTCATGTTCACCCTTTTGGTGTACCCTTTAAGACAAACCACTCCAATTGGTCTCCTCATCCTGAAGTCAAAAGGGACTATTCCTCCTTAATCCCCTTTACACAAACCCTGACTGATGACAACAAATTGGCACATTTTGTGGTACATAATTGCTTCCAGGTGAGCTTCTACTTACCTTCACAGAAATAATTGTACTCAGTGGTTTCCAGTAGATGCTTTGTGTTTCTTGTTTTTTGTGTGCTAGAGATGTTTGCAAAGATTTTGAGCATAACCCTGGCAACACTGATTGTGACTATTAGAGCTTGTGACTGCAATAAATGCTTTCTGAACACTACTGGTGCACCTGTAGTATGGGTTAACTCTAGTTGAACATGAACAAATATGTTTCTAAGAATGTTGAACACAAGATTCGGGATGGATGATCCTGGGAGAGTCTAACGTCATTACTTGCTTCCTTTTTTTCTTCTGTTGTTTGTTTTCTAGGGTTGTCTGAAAGGAACACTCAAGACAAGATCTTCTGCTACACCAGCTCCTCAGAAGGGTATGGAGACTTTGGACCTCATTGTTTCTGGCGACAGACATTTCTCCGGGTGCACTGCGGTACCAAATGATTAGCGCTACAGTTGTAGGTGGGGAAATGCTTATCATCAGGTTGGAAAGGGGCAGGGGAATGCAGGGGCCACTGCCCACAAAAAACAAAGAAAACTTTAATCACCGCAGGACAAACCCCAACGTCGAGAGTCAGTTGGTGTTTGCTACATATTGAAATGCTGCAATCCTCTAGAAGGTGTACTTGGTCATCTACACATAGACATGACCCCTAAATTGTATTTTGTACAGAGGATATTACCAGACTCCTCTTTGAGGAGGCAAGCTGTGCCTCACCTGCTGGGCTCGATACTTTGAATGTAGAAAATACACTAAAAAACAAAACACTACAAAATATACAATATGCAAAGTACATAAACATGTAATAGTCATAAACACAAGACAAGTTTATCAGTATAAACAAAAAATCACGGTTAGCAGATGTGAGATACATAGGTATAAGCATCTGTTTGCAAGCAAACAGATTAGTTCAACAGCCTTATGTGCAAACTACCTATGGCAATATACAAATAGTATTCACAAACAGAAGATCTTAACAGCCATCTTTAAAAAACGAACCATACCAGGATAGGTCAAAGTAGAAGATAAACATTTTTAATATAAAAATCCACTCTATCTCTTCCACATCGCAGTCTAAATACTTTATTTTTAGAGTTCTCTTAAAAAATCACAGCATCATAAAGTGGACAAATGAATCATCACAGGGACATCGTTATATAATTCAGCAAAATTCAGTCTTCAAGAAATAGCAGCAAGCTAATATGCTCTAAATCTAGATGGAAGTTTTCACGCATATACATAAGAGGCCAGATTTAAATTAGCCTCCAGACCAAAAATAGTTTTCAGTAGGATAAATTACCTAATTGTAGGCTTAACAAGTTTGTTAAACCCCTTATTGTTTTCTTCTCTCTAAAAAATGTGTTTGACCAATGCTTTATCAAATTTCGAGATGCTCCATGGGGTGACTAAAAACTCAAGGGAACCTAACTCAACTTCTTTATGTAATCGGACTATATAATCCTTTCAGAGGCATCCAATTCAGTGTTCAATTAGCTCAAGGGTTAAGCATCCAGCTAAGCAGGTCCAAATGAGGATCCATAGAAGAACAAGCTCTAACTTTATTATATCCACCAAAAAACGTAATTGCAATTTCTTATGGCAAAAATGGGAAGTGCCTGAAGGCAGCGATTCTTTTTTCAAATAATGAGTGCTGGTGCCAAAGCTCCTCTTAGAAGCCTGTGGCTGGCGCAATTGAAAGTTGGTGCCCTCAATACAAAGGATATGAAGTCCTGAATCCACCTCAACCCTTTTTAATCACATCCCACACACCCTTTTCCCCTTTATCTCAACCTTGCAGGTCCCTCTTTACCCCCTTGGTGACATTTTGGGCCTCATTACGACCCTGGCGGTCATAGACCGCCAGGGTGGAGGCCGGAGGTAGCACCGCCAACAGGCTGGCGGTGCTACATCAGGTATTCCGACCGCGGCTGTGAAGCCGCGGTCGCCCAGCCGGGTCCGGCGGTTTCCCGCCGGATTTCCCCCGGCTGGGGGAATCCTCCATGGCGGCGCTGCATGCAGCGCCGCCATGGGGATTCCGACCCCCTTCCCGCCAGCCTCTTCCTGGTGGTTTACACTGCCAGGAAGAGGCTGGCGGGAGCGGGTGTCGTGGGGCCCCTGGGGGCCCCTGCACTGCCCATGCCACTTGGGAGACACTGAAAATAACGACGGGTGCAACTGCACCCGTCGCACCCCAGCAAATCCGCCGGCTCCATTCGGAGCCGGCTTCATCTTTGCTGGGGCATTCCCGCTGGGCCGGCGGGCGATCTTTTGAAGATCGCCCGCCGGCCCAGCGGGAAAGTTAGAATGGTTCCCGCGGTCATTTGACCACGGGGCGGTGTTTGGGCGGTTTCGGCCCGGCGGGCGGCGCCCGCCGCCCGCCGGGGTCGGAATGACCCCCTTTATCCCGTTTGTGTGTTTTTCCCTTCCTTCCTCTACTACTCTCGGGAAATGTCTGGTGAGTAAGAATAAGTGCTGGCCCCCAAAAATAATTTCTGATGGCCCCCATCAGCAACCACCACCTTAAATTAGGCAGTGTCTGTGGGAGACCCAAAGGGCAAACAAAGGGGGTTATTACAACTTTGAAGGAGGTGTTAATCCGTCCCTAAAGTGACGGATATACCACCAGCTGTATTACGAGTTCCATAGGATATAATGGACTCGTAATACGGCTGGTGGTATATCCGTCACTTTACCGTCACTTTTGGGACGGATTAACACCTCCTCCAAAGTTGTAATAACCCCCAAAGTCTGTTTTCCCCTACTTGCAGGCACTAAACATTGCAATTAGCCCAAACATCAGCACCTTAAGAGGCAACATTGATACACTTACTGGTGTAGAGAGTCTCCATAAATTGTAGGGGTTTATTACCTAACTGTGAAGCAAAATTAAAGACTACCTCCATAGATTCAATAATTCAACATTTTGTTGAACAAAATTCGGAGCTGGACCTGCATTTTATTTTTATTCTTATCAATTTTTGTGTTTTATAAAGTGAGTAGCTACCCAAAGGGGTTTCCCTGTGCTAAACCAGGTAGAAAGAATGAAGCCTCTACAGTAACACTAAAACTAAAACAGCCAGGTGTTTGAAACCTCGCAAAATGCCATAAAAGAAGGGCAGTTCCGCAGGGACTCTGGGATAATGTTCCAAAGCTTGGGACCTAGATATGCAAAGGAACTGCCCTCATGCATGTTCGATGAAGTCTTGGCACTTTGCACAGGGACCGAGAAGATGACTGAAGCATGCTAGTGGGGTGATAAGGTGACACCAGTTCCTGTATGAACCGCAGTGCAGAGCTCGATATAGCCCTGTGCATATAGCACAGACCTCCAAACTAAATGACCTTGCCTATGGGCATCCAGCGAAGTTCCCAAATCAGATGAGACACAGATGCATATTTTGGGAGACAAAAAAGTAGCCTGACTGCCGCATTTTATGTTATTCCTAGCCTAGCCTTCCTAGCCCTCAAGTATAAGATGTTCCATAATCAACTCTAGACAGGTTCAGGGCTTAGATCACTATTTTTATAGCAGAAAAAGGTAGCATAAAACTGATCTTTTTAACCCACCTCAAAACTGCAAAGTAATTGGAAGCTACCTATCTTACCTGGGTCTTCATAGTGAGTGTTGCATCCAACCTGAAGGATTTGGTCTTTACCTGCACTGAAAGGTCCAGAAGGTGGCCCAAAGCATCTGGCCAATGCTGAGGGCCTAATAACTGGGGATTCTTCCCCTAGGACCATAACCTCAGTCTTACCTCCAATCAACTTGAAAGAATTTGTGCCTATCCGGATGGAGATCCTGATCAGACCTAAATTTAGGGTGCTAGAATTATTTCCCTGTGCTGACGACAAAGCAAAAATGATCTGAATGTTGTTCGCATGCGAGAACAAAGTCAAACCACAGCTCTCCACCAACTCAGCAAAGGGGCGAACATAGATGTTAAAAAGCAATGAGCTCAGCGCCAAGTCCAGAGAAAAAACCTCTCTTCAATGCATGTGCCTTTGGTCTCATACTGCTGGAAAATACCTGAAAAGAGTGTTTCTCCAGGAATGAGGAAAGTCATGCTAGCACCATGCCTTGCAGCCCCAGAGGCTCTAGCCTTTCCAGAACAGTAGAATGGGACACAGACTTCAATGCTGCACTGAGGTTGAGTAAAATCAGTGCTGCCTTACTACCCTCATCCAGGATCCATCTAAGATGCTCTGTGACCCCCAGGACAGCAAATTCTGTACTATGTCCCGCCCAGAAGCGCAACTGTGATGGATGCAAACCATTATTATGTTTCCACAAAGGCTGTTAGCTCACCCCCCACCCCCTCCGATCCTCACAGACATAGCCCGACCTCCTCCGATCCTCAGACACACACACCCACCCCCTCCGATCCTCAGACACACACCCCCTCTGATCCTCAGACCCATCCCTCACCCTCATACATGCACACACCTGCAGACACGCACCATGCATGCACCCAATCACTCACACTGACATACACACATTCATAAACACTGGCATACACGATTTCATACACGCATACATCCAGATATGCTCACACACATTCTTACAACGATCACACTGACATGCAGACACGCACTCACTTCACCATTCTTGCATTAATTCACTCACACGCATACAACCACGCAAACAACACAACACACACAGACGCATCCACACACTCATGCACACATTCATGTACACACTCAGACACACCCACATAACATCCCCCACCCGCCCACCCGCCTCCCGTGTCGGAAGCCTGACTCACCTTGAGTGAGGAGGTCTTCCAGCAGGGAACAGGAAGGTGCGCTGCAACCCCAGCAGCGCCCCGCCAGCAGAACACCGCCAGGCTGTATGAATTGTCATAATAAGGCTGGCGGCGTTCTACTGATGTGGCCGTGCTGGTGATAGCAGCGCCACCTTGCCACCGTCCACCATCATGAACACTGCTGGATTTCTGCCCTTCTTGTGGCGGAAGCCCGGCAGTGCTTATAATATGGCAGAAGGATGGTAGCCGCGGTAGCAGTATGTTGGCAGCCGTCACCACAGTGGTAGGCAGTTATTACTGCTGATGTCATAATGACCACCAATGTGTTTTGGCCCTTTTAAGAGCAAAAAGGAATGGGAAATGCACCACTGTGGTTTAAGTTTGCTGTAGGTAAAGAAGCACTGCCATATGCTAGCAACCAAATGACAAGACATAATTGAGGGCTGGTCTTTCTCTACACGGACTCACAATCTGACTCTAGTAATGAACAAAATCTGATAAAAGAGGTTTCTGAACAACGAAATTCAAGGAGAAGGCAATCAACCAAAATTACTCTTTAAAACTGTACAGGCTTTTATTTACCTCCATTCCTCGCCTTCTGTCTCACACCCACCCTTTAAGAGGAAATGCTGAGGATTTCAAGCCTTTTTTTAAATCAAAACCAATTTGGGATATTTCACAATCTTACTCTAGTAATAAACAAAATCTGATAAAAGATGCAATGTAAGGCTAAGCAAGTTTCACATAATTGCTTCTAGGTTTAGCTACGTTCAACCAGAAAGGGCATATTGTGTCTTTCATTACCAGTGAGCTAAACAACTGGGTGTTTCTTTTGTAAAATACGCTTATTTTAGGAGCCAGAGGTAAACAGGACAGCACTGGAATAAAGCCAAAACAAATGACAGTGACATGGGAGGAGGTGGGAGGAATGGAATACTGCAGTAAAATGTAGACAACTACCAGCCTAAAACACCCACAGTGAAAGGGGAGCACCAAAGAAATGAAAAAAATAGTCAGTCACAGCAACAGATAAAGAAACCAAAGTTGAATAATACAGTAGTTGGTCACTGCTCTGATACAGAAAATGGAGGCAGAAAGAGGTAGAACAGACCACTAGCGAGCAATAAACAAATGAAATCGCTTTAAGCCATAAGAAGATTAGTAAAAGTATACACAAGGTCTAATGCTTTCGCTTGACCTAAAAAGTGCAAAACAGAGCTTGTGCCCAGCTGTCAGAAGTGGGCGGCTGCCTGTGTGGTAGAAGCTCTGCATCTATTCTCCAGCAAGCCGCTGCAGGAGAGCCGTTAGGAGAGCCACTGTGAGCCTGCTAGAGATCCTGGAGGGAGCCCACTAGAAGCTGTATTTCATGGGCTACATCCGCGGAAGTGAATGGTGTGATGTACTCACGCCATTGTACAGCAGTATCTCAGGTCAGTCCTGCATTGAGCACTGTAGCCAACCTCGGCCGAGCCTCTTTTCTGCCTGCCTTCCTAAGATTCGAGTAGTGTGATGGATCCACTTGCGGATCTGGTGAGGTTGGTGCACTTGCAGGGTTGGAGCCGCAGTGGGCCTGTGTGGCACAATCTAGCTCAGCCAGTGATCTTTCATCGTTTAGCACCTACAACACTCCCATCATTTGCCTGGCATAATGGTGACTTTTTTATTCCTTTTGATTTTTGGAGGCCTCCACATTTATTTAATCAATTGATTGCTCAGACAGTGCTCATTTCCATCATGAGAGTCCCTGGGTTGCTACCTTTTAAATGAAGGCTGACATCTTTGTTTCAGTTCTGTAGCAGATTAATCTCATTATAGTACCGTAGAGAGCAGAGACTGGAATTTCTCTTCTCTTTGGTCCTCGGGCCAAGGGGTTAGCAGCAAGGGTTGTGAATGAGAAGATGTGTGTGGACACAGTAAGATAGCATGATGATGAGGACATGGGGATCATAAGGAGAGCCTGAGGTATGTGAGACCCGTGCCTTACTGGTAGATATGTTACTTTATTATATTTTGCCCTCTTTGTCTTCTTTCTCCCTACATGATTTAGCACAGAAGTAGCCAGGGGTGCTTGTGCCCCATGCCTACAGCACACTACTTTTTCACCATCTTTCTGGGTTTCTATCTCAATCTTAGCAGTGACAGGTGTCTGGTAGTTGATGGTGTTTGTGGGTAAACCTGTGTGAAGGTGATCCCATCTGCAACTTGCAGAAATCGATAGGGGCTTCAAAAGAGAAGAGAGTAATTGTCCTTCAGCTGTTCATGATACTTGGATTTTTTTCCAGTAGTAAAATGATCGCTAGAACTCTTCATTCTAGAAAATTAATTAACACAAGTTAATGCAAAAACCTAAATCAAAGCACCTGAAAAATTAAGGCTGCCACATGGGTGTTTTAAAGGATTTGGATTTTATCTCAAATTATTTTCTAAAATGGAAGGAAAACAGGAGATGGAGATACTAAGAAGTTAACATTTTTGTATTGGGCACAAAATTTCTGAAATAACCTATATGAAATCGACTTACATTGGCCCTATTAAAATACAAGACTTTGGTAATGCAATTTTTTACCGGGTACTGCAGAAGTTACTCTTCCTGATACTGATATTTTCAGCCACATTGATACTAAAGGGATGGTAGAGAAACCTACTAAACCAATTAATTGAAAAAAAAACCTATTAACATGTTTAACAGTACTTTAACATGTTTAACAACCTCCATACATGAATTATCTGCTGTTCCCGAAATCAATTTGCATCCAAATTAACAGGAGCTCATGTATAATGTTGTGATTCCTTTCATACGTTAGAAATAATTTTGTCTTCAATTTAAACTTACTAGAAAGGTCAACTAAAAATTCCGATATTAACAGTGAGACTTTAGTTACTTTATAAAATCCTGCCCAACATCAGGATTAAACCTCCACAGAGCCAGAAGGAGGGATTTAGTTCTGAAAAGGGTATGTATCAATCCACAATATTACATATGGGAGTACATGCTCGCCGAACTAGTCCCTCGATGACAAGGGAAAAAAAGAACAAAAAACTTTTTAAGACTTTGAAGGTCAAATCTATCCATTAAGAAATCTCTTTAAAGAACCAGGTGACAACGATAATACAAACTCTGTGCAATGTTCTCAAGCCTTCAATCCTATCTTTCAAAGAGCATTGAGAAAAGTAGAAAGTGAAAGTAGTAAATATTCTGGTCAGAAAATTAAAAGAAAAATGAAATGGAAAAATCACAGAATTAAAAAAAACTGTATGAAAGAAAAATTAAATTTGATCCAATCCTGACTAATGATATTTCTTCATTGGTTATGCAACCAAATAAACACCGCCACAATTACAATCTGTCAGCCATCATCTTATAAGTAATAGGCCAAATAATCCTTTCAATCATTCAGTGTCAGGAGTGCAGACCCCAAAGTATGGTTGCCCAGCCTTGACTAAATAGGTAAGTGGTGAAATAACTAATTTTGAATTAAACCTGAATGCAAAACTTTTACACAATCTGTACTGTTCCCTCATGAAAGAACAAACCTTGAACTAAATCCAAATGTAAAAAATGCATTCCATCTAGAGTTTTCCCTCACCTAAGTAAATCTGAACTATATGCCTGTTCTCACTAAGTGGTGATCACTCTTCTAGTTTTTCAACCACGTTAGCCTTTCTTGTACTTTTTGATGAACACAGTATACATCTTTATAAATCTTACTTACTCAATTGTTTGAATGAAGTAGGGGGATTGAAAATGGTGAAAAGTTGTGATATAAACAATGTTGTCATCCTTGAATCATACAGTGGTAATTGTTCTAGAGTCAGCTTTTTCACAAAAGTATTTGTGAACTTCATACTACAAAACTGTTCATAGTAGAGTAATTGATATTATTCCTTTTTCCCCTTGCACAAATATGCCAAATTTATGGTATCACGAAAACAAGAGAGTTAGAACGTAGTGATGATTTTAATATGAGTCAAGCAGATATGTTAAAAATGCAAAAGTCGGAGTAGCATCTATGAGGCCAGTAGGGACGGTTGATTCTATTTTACAAGAAAAATAAATGTCTTGCATTTGTACTGAAGATGATGATCTATTATGCTGGAACTGGTTGACTGGTACACTTAATCCAAAAACCAATAAGGGGCAAATGATCATCATAAAACTTAACAATTGCATAAAGGTCTTTTCCTGGAATATGCCAGGATTCTCACAGATAATTAAAAGTTGGGATTTTAAATAGTTTAAAAGCAGTCATTATTTAAATTCAAGAAACATGGTCTATAACTGACATTGAGGTTGAAAATTACTTTGACACCTGCTGCCCGCAAAGAAATCCAGGAAAGGACATGTAAGTGGGGGTATAGCACCCTTAGAAAGTAAGAGTTATAGGTGGTCCTATTGTATTATTTCCTTTCTAATTTAGCATAATGTATAAAAGTTATTGGGAGTCTATCTACAACCCCAGAAAAACCTCCTGTATTGTCATTCAATATGTACATACCACATGTGATAAGAAATACCTCCTTGACAAAATCTATATTGTTATGTAAGTCTCAAACAATCAAAGAGGAAAGTTTCTGTCATTTAAATATGTTATGCGGCTCAGTTGCTAAAGTGTCTAATCAAGCAATAGAAATGTAAGCTGATATAGAAAGAGAGGAAGCCTTTCATGTCCCATCTTTATAGCCTGCATGTACCAAAGCTGCAAAACGGGGATTGTTACTTTTAGATTTCTTAAGGGAACATGATTAGCTCATCATATATGGAAGGTCTGGAAGGGATTACACCTATTGTTGCAGCATGGGGTCATGTAAAATAGAATATGTAGTAACCGCATTCCATACCTTTTGTTTATTGTCTAATATGACAGTCATTTGATGACATCTACAGTGGAATTAATATAATCTTTTATCTTGATATCCCACTTGAAGACCAGTACTGAGTCTCGGAACATGGCAGAGGATACAGTTTATTTCGCAAAAGGCCAAATGGATTGGAAAGAAAGAAAGATAACCTAAAATTGCTATTGAGGAAATACCTAAGTCAGAATCCAATCCAATTGTACAGTATGTGAATTATACAAAATCATTTTTGGGGAAGAGATCTCAAGTACCTCTAGAATCTAAGGTAACATTAAAAATGAGTAAATCATCCCTCCAATACAAGTTCACTAGGGAAATAAATATGCGGATTAGACATCAGTTTATAAATATCTCCCAAATGTGGAGTAGTTTAATAAAAAGCAATATAACTAGACATTGAAAAAACTACCTGCATATTGAATCTGGATTGACTTGCAAGAGGTTGCAAGTGTAAAAAATCCTAGGACATATTGAAAGTTAATCACTGAGTCTAGCAGCACATTTCTGAGTCAAAGCCAATCCCAACTAGCGTTGGTGAATGGGTCAAATACTTCACCATAATATATCCAACAAATTGTAAGGATTTGGTAGATACCTAGGGCCTGATTTATACTTTGTGCTGCATAACTGCGTAAATGCAGTTTTACAGCAAAAAGTATAGCGCCAGCTTGCGCAGTTCCACAGCACCAGCCGGGTACCATATTAAAGGAATGGCGCAAGCTGGTGCTAAATTTGGGCTAGCGTCTTAAAAGAAGACACTAGCCAGGTGGGGTTGGCAGTAGGGAAGGAGGGGGTAGTGCGTCAAAAAATGACGCTAGCATGGATAGAGGAAAAAAAATGCCTCTAACCAGACTAACCCCATTTTCTGGCGTACAATCACTAAAATCATGACTCCTGTCTTAGGAAAGGCCTGGCGAAATGTGTATTTTCAAAGTTGAAATGGCAGTTTAAAACTGCACTACAAGTGCAGTGCAGTGACAGAAGTGTGCTGTTTTAAGAAGCCACTTTAGTGGGTGGCACAATGAGTGCTGCAGCCAACTAGTAGCATTTAATTTAAAGTCCTTGGTACACGTAGCACCATATGCTAGGGATGTACATGTACATTAAATGTACCATTAAGGTGTAGGCCTATTTTACCATGTTTTGAAGGGGGAGAACAAACACTTTACCACTGGTTAGAAGGGAAAAGGCACATTCCTAAAAGCCAACAAAAACAAGTTCAACAAAGCAAAGGCAAAATCTGAGATGATCGTGCAGAAAGGGCCAGGCCCAACATATATTGTTTTACCAGCTGTCAATTTGTACCTATGTGTAATTTTGCAACTGTTTTCATGGCAGTTGCCAGTTTATGTGCTCCTCAGAAGACCTGTGTTGTATATAATGTCAAGAAATTGGTGAAGGCTAGCGGCCTTACCTGTTTACTGGCAAAATGTATGTCAGATTCCTTAGGTGTGATCTGTTTATAAGGAAAAGTTATGACAAAGGAAGTAGTGCTTAATTACTTATTGTGAAGAGCATGAGTTAAAGGCAATAGGCTTTTAACAGTGAATTATGATCACACTGCACTAAAGCATAGAGGTAGGTAATTTGTTACATGGAATCTCATAAACTGCATTAATAGACAGGGGTTTTAGTGTTAATAGCCCACCCGAACAAACCATGGCAAAAGACAATTTGCACAATAGTAATCCTTATGAGGTTCTATAGGTAAGAGTATTGTAATGTTTTTCATAACTGCATTTCGTATAGTTGTAATTTTATTATGGCGTATGTTAGACTTTTCATCCTTGGTGTGGTCTCCCTTAACTTTTTGCCTCTATTCCCCAGGTTGTTGATGTGTGCTGAACTCTGATTTTGCTGTTTTTGTTACTCTGGGCACTTTACCATTGCTAACCAGTGCTAAAGTGCAAGTGCTCCTTTACAAAATGTCTATGTAATTGGCTTATCCATGATTGGCATATTTGATTTACTAGTAAGTCCCTAGTAAAGTGCACTAGAGCTGCCAGGGCCTGTAAATCAAATGCTACTAGTGGGCCTGCAGCACTAGTTGTGCCACCCACATAAGTAGCTCTGTAATCATGTCTCAGACCTGCACTGCAGTGTCTGTGTGTGCAGTTTTAACTGTAAATCCGATTTGGCAAGTGTACCCACTTGCCAGGCCTAAACCTTCCCTTTTCTTATATGTCAGACATGCCTAAGGTAGGCCCTAGGTAGCCCCAAGGGCAGGGTGCAGTGTATGGTTAAGGTAGGACATATAGGCCCTCATTACAAACTTGGCGGGCTGTCACCCAGGCCCTCAGCGCCTTTTGCAGCTCCTCCTTCTTCGATGAGCTCCTAATGGGACAGTCAAAACTTTTACAGAACTGCTTTACCTGAGCCTTGGTATAGCTATCCAATTTCTCCAGGTCAAAAGCAGCTCCAACTGATGCATCTCCAGATTGGGACATGATGAAAAGTCAACAAAAGTGAAAAGTTCCAAAAAGCAGAAAAGTTACCAAATGAAGTTCCGAAGTCAATCAAAGATTACCACAAAAATGGATGTAGGGAAAAATCCAAGCAAAAGAGAAAAAATCAAAGATCACCAAACAAGTGGTATGTGGTCACGTAATGGTCTGCACTAAAAACAGTAATGTACACTTAATTACTGTATGTCAAGTACAAATACAAGTCCAAATCCCAACCGCTGATCACCAGTGTTAGAAATAGGGTCTTTGGTTGACAGTCAGGTTACCCCCTGTTCAAGCAAGGACCCTCACTCTAGTCAGGATAAAAGAGAATCACCCTTAGCTGACCCCTGCTTACACCCTTGGTAGCTTGGCAGAGCAGTAGGCTTAACTTCAGAGTGCTAGGTGTAAAGTATTTGTACCAACACACAGAGTTTCTTATTGAAAACACTACAAAATGACACAACACAGGTTTAGAAAATATTTATCGAAACAAAACAAGACCAAAATGACAAAGATCTGACATACACAAGTCAAGTTATGAATTTTTAAAGATTAAATAAAAAAATAGTGCTTAGAAACACAAAATGCTTCGATGAAGTGTTAACACGGCGTCGTGACGGAGTCGTTCCCAACAATCCGACACCAGGAGTGCCGGCAATGGAGTCACGCAGACCACCAGGTACAGTACCCTTGGTGAAGAGTGAAAACAAGCCAATCCGCAAAGTCGGGATTGCGGCGTCCGTGCGAAACATTGAATCCGCGCACTTCGAGCGGCATCGGTCACGACTTGGTGCAGCGACTTCCACGGAGTCGCGGACTTCAGCGGAGCTGCAGTGGTGTCAGGCCTGCGAAGGTCGTCTTGTTCCTGCGAAGATCACGGAGTCAGTTGCAGGCGGCGTCACCGGATTCAGCAGCGACTTCGGTCCGGAGTTGTCCGAAGTTGATTTCATTGAATTTTCACCAGCTTTTCCTTTCAAGGGCCCAGGGACTGGATAGGGCACCACTTGTCAGTGTAGGAGTCTCAGCAGAGTCCAGGTGCTGGTAAGGGAAGTGTTTGATGTCCCTGAAACTTCAGAACAGGGGGCAAGCTCAGTCCAAGCCCTTGGAGAGTCCTTCTCAAGCAGGAATATACCACAAAGTCCAGTCTTTGTCCCCTTGCACAGGCAGAAGCAGCAACTGCAGGATAGCTCCACAAAGCACAGTCACAGGCAGGGCAGCACTTCTCCTCAGTTCTTCAGCTCTTCTCCAGGCAGAGGTTCCTCTTGATGTCCAGAAGTGATCTAAAGTCTGTAGTTTTGGGTGCCCTTCCTATACCCAGTAAGCCTACTTCAAAGCAAAGTCTCTTGTGAATGTGAAATCCTGCCTTGCCCAGGCCAGGCCCCAGACACTCATCAGGGGGTTGGAGACTGCATTGTGTGAGAACAGGCACAGCCCTTTCAGGTGTAAGTGACCACTCCTCCCCTCCCTCCTAGCACAGATGGCTCATCAGGAAATGCAGACTACACCCCAGCTCCCTTTGTGTCACTGTCTAGTGTGAGGTGCAACCAGCCCAACTGTCAAACTGACCCAGACAGGGAATCCACAAACAGGGAGAGTCACAGAAATGGTATGAGCAAGAAAATTCTCACTTTCTAAAAGTGGCATTTTCAAACACACAATCTTAAAATCAACTTTACTAAAATATGTATTTTTAAATTGTGAGCTCAGAGACCCCAAAATCAACATGTCCATCCGCTCCCAGAGGGAATCTACACTTTAATCAGATTTTAAGGTAGCCCCTATGCTAACCTATGAGATGGACAGGCCCTGCAACAGTGAAAATATTTAACTGTCAGGACATATAAAACACATTACTATGGCCCTCATTACAACCCTGGCACCGCCAGGCTGTTTTGGCGATCGGTCCGCCAACAGGCTGGCGGTACAAATCTCCATATTTTGACAGCAGCGGTAGCGCCGTGGTCGCACCGCTGGGACCGGCGGTTTCCCGCCCTCATTGTCCCGGGGGTTATAATCCACCAGGGCAGTGCTGCTTGCAGCGCTGCCTTGGGGATTATGACTCCCCTTCCCACAAGCCTGTCCATGACGGTAGAGACTGCCATGGAAAGGCTTGCGGGACGGGGAGTCGTGGGGCCCCTGGGACAGCAGACAGTGAAAAGCGCGACGGGTGCAACTGCACCCTTCGCACGGCTGCAACACCGCCGGGGCACACAGAGGATGAGGAGGATGAGGAGGAGGAAGGGCAGTCTATAAACAATGGTATTGTGGGTGAGCCTGTTATGTCCAGGAAGAGGGTCTCCAGGGCAGGTAGCAGTGTCAAATCTAAGGGTCTGACCCCTGAGGAATTGCAGGACAGACAGACAGAGAGGGAGCACCAGAGGGAGTTGGAGAAAATGAGGATGGTCATTGAAGAGAAAAGGTTGTTGTTGGCTCATGAGCTTAGCTTGAGGGAGCTGGATCAGAGGAGCCAGTCTAGTAGGGATGGTGGCAGCCACATCACAGTGCAGCCTGAAAGGAGGGTGCACATTCCTAAATATCTTGTGAAGGATTATAAAAGGGAGGACAACATATACTTGTGGTTTAAGGGGTATGAGTCTGCTCTCCATATGAATCCGGTCCCTGAAGCTCATTGGGGGGCGGGTCTGTGGAAGCACTTTGAGGTAGAGGGGAGGGATACACCGACAGCCTTAGGGGATGCTCAGAATCTCACCTACTCTAGCATGAAGGATGCCTTGCTTATAAGGTATGGTCTTACCCCTGAGCAGTACAAGGATAAGTTTAGATCCTACAAGAAGAAGGAATCCCAAACATGGTTGGAATGTGTTGGTTCTTATTGCAGGTCACTGGATGGTTGGGTGAAGGGCAGTAAGGTAACTACGTATGAGGGGCTTTACAATCTGATTGCTTGGGAGCACTTGTACAGTTTATGTTTTCCAAAGCTGCGCCAACACCTGATTGACAGCATACTGACTGACCCCAGGAAGCTTGCGCAGGAAGCGGACCGCTGGGAGAGCACCAGGGTCCAAAAGAGGTATGGGGGAGACCACGCCATGGGTGGGCAGGGTCCCTCTCAGAAGAAAGGGAGGGTAAGGGTAAACAGGGGGAGTTCTCTAAAGGGCCCCAAACTGATTCCCAGGGAAAGGAGTCCCAACCCCCCAGTGAAAAGAAGCCCTGGTTCTCCAAAGGGAAGCCAGTGGCAGGTGGTCCCCCACGTAAGTGCTATGCATGTGACCAGGTAAGTCATGTGAGGGGGGACCCCAAATGCCACAAAAGTACACTGGCACCCACTGGTGCGCCGTCCCAGGGTTTGGCCAGTGTAGCGCTTGGGGAGGAGTTGGTTTCAGGTGGGTGGGAACCAGCTGAGATGACCTTTGTCTAAATAGGGGACAGTGAGATGGTCCAGAGAACCCTAGTGCCTGTAAACATTAAGAAATACATGCAGTGGGTGACCATTAATGGACAGAGGGCGGAGGCTCTGAGAGACACAGGAGCCAGCATGACTACAGTGAGGCATCAGCTGGTGTCTGAAGAGCATATTGATCCCCGGGTACTTCACCAAGTAGTTGCAGTGGACAACTCAGAGCGCCTGTGCAGAGTGGCGCAGGTTCCCTTTGAATGGGGGGGGGTCTCAGGTTCCATGACGGTAGCTGTGAGTCCAACCATGCCTGTTGATTGTTTTTTAGGCAATGACCCGGAGTATTCCCCTTGGAAGAAGGTGGAACACAGGTCTCACTTGGAGATGTTGGGTCTGCCTGGGTGGGTATGCGTATCCACCCGGTCAATAGCAGCCCGTCAGGGTAATCATGAGCCCCTGGATCCTGAAACAGTGGCCCAGGGGACCGCCAAGAAAAGGAAGGGCAGGGGGCATGGGAAACTGGCCCCAGAAGTTCCCAAGGTCCAGGAAGAGGCAGAGCCTGAGAGTGACGTCCCAGAGCCTACAGCGGAACGGGTGGCTGAACTGGGGGATGTCCCTGAGCTGTCGCAGTGGCAGCAGGAAGGGGGGCCCACTAGGGAAGCATTCTGTGCAGCACAGAAGACATGCCTTACTTTAGATGGTTTGCGGCAGCAGGCTGCAGACCAGGCGGCTGGCAAGGAGCCAGGATCACACCTGATCTATTGGGAGGATGACCTCCTGTATAGCGAGCCTAAGGTTCCTGAACTTGGGTCAGCCTGTGTGCTTGTGGTACCCAGTGCTTCAGGGCCTTCCTACTGGGGTTGGCTCATGATGTGCCTTTAGCTGGACATTTGGGGCAGGACAAGACCTTTGAGAGGCTTGCCACCCACTTTTACTGGCCCCTAATGTGCAGGCACTCAGATGCACAATGCAGGTCTTGTCATACTTGTCAGGCAAGTGGCAAGAGTGGGAAGAAATGTAAGGCTCCCCTCCAGCCTTTGCCTGTTGTCAGTACTCCCTTTGAGAGGGCAGGCATTGACATTGTGGGGCCTCTGGATCCCAAGACAGGAATGGGCAACATATTTATCCTGGTCTTGGTGGACCATGCCACCCAGTACCCAGAAGCCATTCTTTTGAGATCAATCACTTCCCCTGTGGTGGGTCGTGCTTTGATGGGGTTTTTTACCCAAATTGGTGCCCAAAGGAAGTGATATCTGATAGGGGTACCAACTTCATATCCACGTATATGAAGTCTCTGTGGAAGGAGTGTGGGGTAACCTACAAGTTCACACCTCTTACCACCCCCAAAGTAATGGTCTGGTTGAGAGATTTAACCGCACCTTAAAACGCATGATCATTCGCCTGTCAGAGCCCTTGAAGCGGAAGTGGGAATTCCTCTTGCCATGCCTTTTGTTCGCCTACAGGGAGGTGCCTCAAAAAGGACTTGGGTTTAGTCCCTTTGAGCTGATTTATGGCCACCCTGTGAGGGGACTTTTGAGTCTGGTTAAGGAAGCTTTGGAGAAAGCTCCGAGTAAACTCCCCAGGATGTATTCAGTTACATGCTAGCTCTGAGAAACCACACTGCCCGCTTCAGGAGTCTCGCTCAGGAGAACCTGGAAGCAATCCAGGAAGACATGAAACACTGGTATGACCAGAATGCCACTCTGGTCGAGTTTCAAACTGGACAAGTGTGGGTAATGGCACCAGTGCAGCCTAGGGCATTCCAGGATAAGTGTACTGGGCCATTTGAGGTGGTGGAGCGCAAGAGTGAAGTCACCTACCTGGTGGACTTGCAGTCTCCAAGGAATCCTTTAAGGGTCCTGCATGTCAACCGCCTCAAGTCACACTTTGAGCAGACTGAGCTGCAATGCTCCTTGCAACAGATGATGGGGTAGAGGAACAGAGCAAGCCTCTTCCTGACCTCCGGTCTGCAGGAGAAAAAGATGGGTCAGTGGAGGGAGTGATCCTCTCCCCCTCCCTGACTGAGGAGCAGCAAGGTGACTGTTGCCATGTGTTGGGACAGTTTTCCTCACTGTTTTCCCTAATCCCAGGAGTCACACACTTGTGCACACATGATGTGGACACTGGGGACAGTACACCCATTAAACAGAAGGTTTACAGGGTGACTGACAGTGTCAGGGCATGCATTAAGGATAAGGTATCCAAAATACTTGCCCTAGGGGTTATTGAGCACTCCAGCAGTCTTGGGCCAGCCCAGTGGTATTGGTCCCAAAGGCTGCTGCACCTGGTGCCACTCCAGAACTCAGGTTTTGTGTGGACTACTGGGGACTCAATGAGGTCAGCTAGACTGACGCACACCCCATCCCCCGAGCTGATGAGCTCATTGACTGATTGGGTGCTGCCAAGTACCTCAGTACGTTTGATTTAACATCTGGGTACTGGCAGATTGCCTTAACTGATGGGGTCAAGGAGAGGCCAGCATTCTCTACCCCAGATGGACACTTTCAATTTAAAGTGATGCCATTTGGGATGAAGAATGCCCCTGCCACCTTTCAGGGGTTGGTCAAACAGGTGTTGGCAGGACTGGATGAGTTCAGTGCCACCTACCTGGATGAAATTGCTGTGTTTAGTTCCACATGGGAGGAACACCTGCAACACCTCTGGAGAGTGTTAGAGGCCCTGCAGAAGACAGGCCTCACTATTAAGGCGAGCAAGTGCCAAATAGGGCAGGGTTCTGTGGTGTACTTAGGACATCATGGGGGAGTGGCCAGGTGGCACCCCTACAGCCTAAGATTGATACAGTTCTGATTTGGGAGCCTCCCAAGACCCAGACTGAAGTTAGAGCCTTTTTAGGTCTCACAGGTTATTACAGTAGGTTTGTTAAGGGATATGGTACCATTGTTACCCCCTTAACTGAGTTGATTTCAAAGAAGCAACCCAATAAAGTGATCTGGACAGAGGCTGCCAGAACACTTTTGATGCCCTGAAGGCTGCCATGTGCACATCACCTGTGCTGAAGGCACCTTACTACTCATTCATTCATTCATTAGCTTTATTTCGGTAGTAAAAATACCATCAAAGCACATCCTACGATACACATATAAAAAATAAAAAAAATCATGAATTAAAACACTACAGTTTAAAACATTCTGCCTATAAAATGTTCAAACAAGAAATACAATATTATTAAAAGATAAAAAAGTGTAACAATATTAGCGATTGATATCAAATATTCCCTATAAAAAATGACATTTCCATTATTATCTATGAACATACGTTTATTCAGAAAGTGCCTCTAAACGTTTTGCTCTTACATGCCAAAATGCATCTAAGAATCTGGCCAGTGCACATACCACTATACCATGGGTATTCGTTTTGCATATCCTAAGAGCTAAAAGCCGATTATTGAGGCCCATGGATCTGCAAAGGGGTATAATCCATTGAATCCGCTGTTTATCGTAAGCGAAACAATGGAATAATACATGCGCAATACATTCTGGTGAGCCACAGCCCATAGGGCATAGGTCGTGTTGGGAATCCTGTTGAGACCATTTACAGGTAAAGGTGCGTAGCAGTAGCGATCCCAGCCTAAACCTGATATAAAGTGCACGTCCTCGAGGAGATAAGATCAGATCCATGTAATTTTCAAATTCATAATGGCATTTGGCTGATGTAAACTTATCTGTCAAGCTGAGCGGAGACACCTCAGCCAATTTGCCTACTTTCAGTTTTAACCAGTGTGCGTCCTTGATAATTTGTGCCGCATTTTTGGGAAGACCAAATGGGGCTGTCCAAAAATGGGCCAATCCTAAATTAATCAAACCATCTTCGACATGGTTGCACCATGGGATTTTCCTTGTTACATTTTTGCTGAACAAGACACTCAGCCATATCCTAAAAGGGCCGAAGGTGTCCGTAGACCAAATTCTAATCCAAAACAATATTGGCCTTAGAGCGGCTATATAAGCAATAGAGTCTAAATTCAGGTCCATCCGAACAGGCAACGTGGGAGAACTAGTAGGTATTTTGAGCAAAGCCTTTTTAAATGAGTTTTCAGTGAGCTCTAGGTCCCTCAAGTTGCCATGCCCCCATAGCTCTGCTCCAAACAGGGTACTCCCTCTTGCTTGTATTTTATATATTTCCATTGCAGGAGAGATTGCAAATCTGGGAGACCTATTGGCAAATCTCAGTACACCCCCCGAATTCTGTTTCAATCTCATAGGAGCCTTTAGTAACTGGGCCTGCCATTTATGCATATTCTCTAGTCTAACCCCCAGATAATCAAAATCAGCAACTCTCTCCAGTACTTCCCCTTCCATTACAACTGTCTTCCTTACTGTACATTTTTTGTCACCAAAGATCATGTATTTACTTTTCATAGAGTTGACTTCAAGACCATAATCTTTATAGAAGGACATAAACTTCACAAGTAAATTGGTAAGGCCAGAAGCGGTTTGGGATAATAGTAAGGTATTGTCCGCAAAAAGTAAGCACAGGGTCTTTACCCCATCTAATTTGGGTGCATCATAATCACAGGCAAGTAAGTAAGGGATACATGTGTTAATAAATATTAGAAACAATGTCGGAGCCAAAACACATCCCTGCCTCACCCCCCTTTGATCGGGATTTCGCTTGTTACCTCCCCATTTCCTCCCCATCTGATTTTTGCGAAACTCTCAATATATAAGCTTTTGATTATGTTTAATAAGGGACTCGGAAGTCCGACTCCATCCAGTACCTCCCATAGGTAGCAACGCGGGGCCAGATCGAATGCAGATTTGAGCTCCACAAAGTTCCACAAAGAGATTCCCTCCATCCAGTTCTACAATCTTCCATTTGATCGTAAGAAACCTAAATATCTGGTCAATTGTATTGATTTTCTGCCTGAATCCTGCTTGGAGGTCACTGAGGACTTGAGACTCTTCTAACCATTCCTTGATCCTTGTCAGGACCTGGTAGCAAAATATTTTTGGGAGATTATCCAAAAGGCTAATTGGCCTATAGTTTGCCGGGGTGGCCCTATTACCCTTTTTATGAATGAGTACAATAATTGCACCATTCCAAGAGTGGGGGTAAATTCCACTAGCCAGGACGGCATTTGATACATTATTAACATATGGACCCCACATATCTAAATCAGATCTATATAGATCGGCGGGTATGCCGTCTAGGCCAGGGGCTTTTCCTGGTTTTTGGGCCATGATGGCCATTTTAGATTTGTTCAATGTGAACGGAGTGAGGCTATTGTTAAAGGAGAAATCTGGTCTAGAAGCCACACTATCAGCGACTTCAACTTCATACAGCTTTGTGAAATGGGCCACCCAATTCTCCAATGAGATATTTTAGACAATCAGGTCTAAAGTTTTGTTTTCTCCCATTAGAAGCCACCAGGGACCACCAGGCAGCAAATCCTGCCATGACTCTGCTTCCCAATTATTTTTACAGATCTTTATTGTTAGGGCATACTCGCACCTAGCGCTAATTATCAGGGATCTATCATTAGATTTGATTGCCTTTATCAGGCCACTCTTAGGCTCCCTGCATGCTTTGCCAAACCACCTATGATAGGGACCCACTAATGGGCGTTTGGATTCTTTAACAGTTCTAAGAAAAAGATCCCTCAAGGTGGAGAAGAGATCCATATGCAAACTCATAACCTTATTTGGGGAATATAAGCAAGAATCTTCCACTAGTTGGTGGGTTGATACGAGGTCAAGCATGGTCCCCCACAATTTTCTTGAATTTTTAAAACATTCCCATTTCAAGGTGCGCTTGTTTGAGGAGACTACTAGGGGTAAGGAGATACCCTTACTAAGATGTATATCTGTTCTTTTAGCAGTGAGGCCATCACATGTAACTAGGATTGGAGCATGATCACTGTTATACTGATTTCCTACAAAGATATCTTGGATAATGTTCCATATCCTCACATCAATTACTACATAATCCAATGTGCTACTGTAAAGCCATCTAAAAAACGTGGGTTTGGCAGGGGTATCCGAGAGAAAAAGCCCATTCCCTGGGCGAAGACCATGCATTATCATAAAATGTATAATCTGGAGCGCCCTAGCGCTTAATTTAACCTGTTTCTTCAAGGAAGGAAAAGGGGGAATGTTCCATGATGCATCTTCTAACTGTGTGACCTCAGAGAATACACAATTTGGTTCAAGCGACACATTTAAGTCCCCTGCAATGAAAATTAAATGTGATGATATATAATCTGACACCAAAGCATTAAGCACCTGAAAGGTTTTGGTCAATTGGTTCGGTGGACCTGGTCTATTGAAAACATTGACACACAGCAAGGAAAAACCATACTTCTGTTGTATAGATAAAGCCAATATGTCTTCTGAGTCCACTAAAATTTCTCTAATCTTTCCCAGATCTGAGATCCTTGTCCATATAACAAGCCCCCCGCCGCTCTCCCCTCCAAGGATGGTCTAGCTTCTTTACAAAAAGAATTAAACCGTTGTCTAAAAACCTTGATAGTTGACCACGTTTCCTGAAACAAACATATATCAAATTTGTCAATAAACTCCCCCCAGTCTGGATCGTCTAATTTATTGCGAATTCCAGCCAAGTTCCATGTCAAAAGCTTTGGAGTTAAAGACTCCTGGATCACAGTGGCCTTCCTCGAGGATGTCCAGCTACACGGGCTAGCATTGGGGTTTCTAGAGGGCAATTTGACTGGTGGTATATCTGTAGCAACCAAGGGGGATCCCTCCATCCCAAGGGAGGGGAACTCTGGATCTAACACCCCTTCTGCCAATAAGTTTATAGTACAAGAGGACCCTCTATTATCTCAATCAAGGGGAAGTCAATCAGTATCAACTGCCACGGACGCTTGAGCAAGCCTCCTTGGAGTAAGCAACACATTCTGGGAGGCATGCTCCTGTTTATTAAGCAAAACAGGGGTTTCCTTTGGGGCAGGTAAGTTCAACCTTATCGAAGAGTCCTCTGCAGGCCAACAGCTTTTGAGACAGATGTTTGACCATTTTGCAAGGGATTCCGCATTTCCAGGGATAGGAGACCCCTTACCAACTCAGGGGTAGATAATACTAACTTTATTGAATCCAAGTGGCCCTCAGACTTTAAATTGCGCTGTGAAGATATTATGTCTGAATGCATAATGGAGCCAAGCCACAGCAAACACTTTAGGTTTTGGCCGCGGGACCTAGCAGGCCCTGCTGTCAAAATCCAACATTTCTTTTCTGTCCCCTGCACGTGTGCAAGTAGCAGAGATGCAATGCTTCAGCAAGCATGGAGCTGCTGTCAAAGCAGCTCCGTGCTTGCTGAATCACTGGCACTGCACAGTGCCAGGTAGCCCGTAAGGGCTTTGTTTTAAAAACAAAATTAAAAAAAGTAGGGACCACGTGCGGAGTCCTTGAGGGCTCCCTCGTGGTCCCACATAGCCCACAAACGGTTAAAAAAAAAGAAATAAAAAACACTATAGCTCAGTGTGAAGGTCAAAGACCTTCACACTGAGCAATAAGGATTTGAGTCCAGCTGGACTCATTCCCTTTTTTCTTTTTAATTTAAAAAGCTTATCCTTTAAAAAAAATATTAAATACATTTTTTGTAAACAAAAATATCTCATTCTAAGTATATAAGATATTAAAGCCTAAAAAAACTCTCTCTTTCTGGCTCAGTTTCTCTCTGTCTCTCTTTCACATAATTTCTCCCACTCACACACCCAGCTTAGACACTTACGCACCCACTCACAGATTCACTCAGACACTCATGCTCCCACTCACAGACCCACTCACACACCGACTCACAGACCCACTGACACCCTTATGCACCCACTCACAGACCCACACACAGATTGACGCATCCACTAAAACAACGGTGTACACATTCTCACACCAAGACAGACAAACTAAGAGCCCATCTCATCCCCAGATATACCCTCTCACACCTATTCTCACACCCAGAGAAGCTGCGGCTAACTCCCACCGCGCATGGCGAAAAGGCTGTGCATAACTTGGGTTTGGGTGGTTGGGGATGTTGGCTGCAGGGTCTGGCTGCAGGCCAGGTGTTGCGGGCAACCCTCCCCGGGGCATGGATGAAGGACATGCATTGTTGGGTGCTTATAGGGGGTTGGCCTCAGGGTGCAGCAGTGGTTGGATTAACATATAGTAATTAAAATTACTATAGATTAAAAAAACTAAAGAAAATCACTGGACAAACCAAAGGTTACAGGGACGTTATCGTTACAAAACAGAATTTTTAAAAAACATAGAAATTCACTCAAAAATAAAAGTTACAGGAAAGTTTTAGTTAGGCTCACATTTTAAACGTACAAACTGTAGAATTTCTCCAGTTATGGTTAGAGTTATCCTTAATTAACTATAACTCGTGCCTTAAGGTAACTATAACCCACTCCCTCACCATGCACCCTCAAATTAATCTACAAAGTACGACATTTATGTCATCTTTCATAGCATCATAGATAATATCAACATAATATTTGCAGTAACATTTTTTATGAAAAAAACTGTACATGGCAGGAGTGCAAGTTATAGATACCTTAGGGCACGAGTTATAGTTACTAGTTACAGGAGCCTGTATGGTTGCAGCCACTGGACCTGGTGAGGAGCAACTGGCAGCACGTAATGGTGAGCCACAATCGCATAGCAGTGTGGCAGATGTGCAACAGAGGGGACACCTGCAGCATCATGGCACATGGGTGGCCAGAGGAGGTATAGCAAATGATGGCATGCAGGTGGACGTTTTAAACTCCGTACAACAAGTCGCTCTTGAGCACCAATGCACACACAATCATACTCTCACTAGTAAGGCAGGACCATGGCATGGGGGGATTAGTACCAGGCTAGCGGACACAGCCATCAACACCATCCATAGGCAACCCGTGGTGGATATGGCTAGTACCAGGGAACAGCTTTCGTTAGTGTTTCCCCCCATTTTATTGGCCTGGTGCGAACTCTTGGCAGGGCCAGGTGGGGAGAGGAGCAAACTCAGATCAATCACTAGCAAAAGGGAGGAACCAGGTGCAATACCAGCCAAAACCAATGAAGCCACAACCCCTCAAGTGCACACTGCATAAACAAGCGAGGGGGACAAAACAAGGATGGACGCAAAGAGACGGGACAGGCAACAGCTAGTGACAAGGCCCTCTCTGGGGAAACCAACGGCACAAAAGCGTGGGCAGGAGAGGCAGCCCACAGTGTTGGGCGAAAAGCCAGCAAGCGAATATATTCAACCCTCCCCAGGCAACCCCCTCATAACAGCATGAGAAACAGGCTTGGCCAGCCTTATTGGGCTGGCAGTCAAAGAAAGGATCTGGCATAAGGAGTTCACTGATATATTCTCCCTCCTTGAGGGGTGCCAGGCCGGTTTAGATTTGACTACACACATCAAGAAGGAAGAGGAAAAAAGTGCATGCACAGACCAATGGTAGAAAGAGGCATAGAAAATTGCCTATGTGCATTTAAAACCTTGACATGTGGAATTCCCAGAAAGTGCAGCAGTGCTGTTCCTCCATGAGCAGAAGGTGCATGAAGCGCAGCAAAAGTTCCAAGGGGACACATGGCTTCACTATGATGAAAGATTCAGAGAAAAAAGGCAGACCTGGTCAGTTATCAATTGGGACCACCAGGATGTAGAAGGTTTCAATAGTCATATGGTGTGAGCAAGGGAAGGGGTGAACATAATTTTTGCCCAACAGGGACAAAAATGAAGTTTGAAGGGTTCACACATGGTGGCAAGGGCCAAGTCATAGGTTACGTTGGTAAAGAACCAGACTACAGCATGCTGGAAGTATGATAATGATGAGTGTAAATAGAAACAGGTCTGTAAGTTTAGACACAGCTGCAGCAATTGTAGAGGAGCACATCCAGCAGTCGTGTGCAGAAGGGCAAAAGCAGCAGATGAAGGCAAGGACAGCAGCAACAGGAAGTAGCGCACTCAAATGGGGGCCCTGGGAGGTGGACCACTGGAACCCGCAGCATCTCTTCCAACCTGCATTCAGGCAGGCTTGCTTATACAGTTACTGAGGTAATATTCCAAGCAGAGGGAAGGGCTCCTGTTGGCAGAGGGATTTGTTTCAGGTTTCACCATCCCCTACCAATGTCCCCAGGCACATCACCTTTGCCAGAACTTAAAATCGGTAACGGACAACCCAGCAGTGGCGAGGCAGAACGTAGAAAAGGAAACCTGCCCTGCGAGGGTCGTGGATCCTCTCTCAGAACCCCACCTGGCAACTTCATTGTCTCTCGCTTAAGGTTGGTCCCAAATAAACAGCAAGGGAAATTCAGACTTATTCCTCACCTATCATACCCTCTGGGTGAGTCAGTGAATAATGGACTGGACCTAGATAGCTGTTCAGTGTCCTACATGACTGTTGATGACGCAGTTGACTTAATAAAGGCAGCAGGAAAAGGGGCACTGCTAGCAAAAACGGATGTTAAGTCTGTGTTTTGCCTGTTGTCATTGCATCCTGACAGCTACCACCTTTTACTATGACAAATGCCTACCAATGCGTTGCAAGATTTGCTACAGTCCTTTATAGAATTGTCCAGGAAGCTGAGGGTGCCACTGGCCGGTGAGAATGTGGAGGGACCAGCCACATGTCTGTGCTTCCTGAGGTTTGAACCGGATATAGTTGCAAGTGTGTGTAGGTACCTCAGCCCAAAGTGAGAGAACTGAAGCAGGTTATAGAGGTGTTGTTCGCAAAAAAGAAGGCCACACTGGGAAAGATGCAGCAGTTCCTAGGCAGGCTCACCTTTGCAAACAGAGTAATCCCGGCAGGTAGGCCATTTGCCACACATGTGGCGTGGCTGACTAAATTTCTGACACATAAACATCACAGGGTATGAATCACAGGTATGAATCACACAAGGAGTGAGGAAGGATTTAGAGCAGTGGTTGGGATTCCTAGACAGATTTAGCAGAACACTTATATGGCGGCTGGAACTAATCCCGGATGCAGTAGGGGGCGAGGGCTTTGACGCAGTGCTGGGCTCAGCCTGGACTGCCACTCGCTGCCCCAACCCCTGGCACACTAAGGGGATTACCAAGAATATCACAGTGCTGGAACTCTTCCACATTGTAGTCGCCTTCACCATATGTGGCGATTGGCTTGCCAATAGACAGATCACACTCTGTTCAGACAACCATACAGCCTTGCAAGCGTTAAACCTGGGTACTGCGCAGTGCCCGACAGTGGTGCGCTTGTTACTCCACCTAATCAGATGCCAGCTAAGGGCTAACATAGAAATTAGGCTTAAGCACATTCCAGGATGTGATAACTTGGTGGCTGATGTGGTATCCAATTTTAAGTGGCAGAGGTTCAGAGAGCTGGCACCGCACGCAAACCCGCATTTGCACCGGTGTCCGAACAGCTTTGAGGCCTGGTGGACCTGACCTGAAGATACTGGTGGACAGTGCGCTAGCCCCCAAGACATCTATGAGATACTTTAAGTGTCAGGACAGGGTACCTTCACAGGTGAGGATGTGCAAGGGTTCATGCACTGGGAATTCTCGGAGGGGAAAACCAAAGCTTGGCCGCAAGCACATCTCAGCACAGTCTCCTACTATGCAAAGCTGACTATGGGGAGGGACTCAGCCAAATAATTTTATTGCAGGGCAGCCATGAAAGTGTGGGGGCAGATGCAACACAGGCACTGGGACCAGAGATGCCCCTTTGAATTCTCCAGGATGTGTGCAAACCGGGAATGGAGGCATTTTGTTCAAAGCAGTGTTCGCTCTGGCGTTTTCTGGGGCCTTCCAAGTTAGGAAGCTTGTAGCCCCCTCTAGAATAAACCTAGGGATGGCTTGCCTTCGAGGTGAGCATATGCACATGGGGGAGGATTACAAGAAATTCCCCTGTGAAGGCCAAAGATAGACCAGGAACAGAGGATAAATTCTCATGCCTAGACAGCTTAGTGGAGGGCGAATTCTGGCCAGTGTGCATTATGTGGGAATACATGAGTCAGAGGGCTTCAGACATGAAAATGTCTTTTTCCTAAACTGCTTTCAATTCATCGTGGTGCTCCGAATAGCTGTAGCTAAAGCAGGGCTCCTTCTGGAAAAATTTGGGTCCCATTCATTCCGCATAGCAAGGCCATGACAGCAGCAGCAATTGGCCTAAGCAAAGGGTGAATAAAACAAATAGGCCTGTAGGCATCGGGCGCATTTTACGGTTACATCCGGCCCACGGGCCACCAAGACATGCTTCTTTTGCAACAAGCCCCCATCCCCCCACCCCAGTGACAGGAACAGAATATGGATCTGAGGCCACTTATATATCATATGAGCACAACAGTGGGCAATGGTCCAAAAAGACTAAAAAGGGCTGTGGTTGCGGAACACATCAGTGACTTGGTTGGAGAATGAGAATCCAGACGCTCTGGTAATCCATTTAGGGGAAAATGACCTAGAATTTCTTTGGAGGAAGGACCTACTAGGAGAAATGGTATCCGGGCTCACAGTGGTGGCACGACTGCTGTGCCCAGCAGACATCTTGTGGTCTGTGGTCATAGCAAGACCAGATTGGAGAGGGGCTAGGGACCACAGGGCCATAGAGAGGTCTAGGAGAAATCTGAACATCTCTGTGTCAAAGGTAGGAAGGGCAAACTCCTGGAGCTTTGTGAGGCACAGGTTTATCAACCTCAATATGCTGGGGTATTGTGACAGTGGGGGTGCTGGAACAACTAGGGCCCATATTTATACTTTTTGACGCAAAACTGCGCCTGCACAGTTTTGCGTCAAAAATATTACTGCTGGCTAACGCCATTTTGGTGCGCCGTGCGGGCGTCATATTTATACTTTGACGCATGGCGGCGCAAACCACAGGTGGGAGTAATTATTTTTGACGCACACCGCGTCGTCAAGTCGTAAAGGAAAACAACGTTAACGTGGCGGAAATGACTGTGGGTCGATTTACGACACCGCAAACCGGATATGCGCCGTTTTTTTTGACGCAATAGCGTCAAAAAAAACAGCGAACACTGCCATGTCACCAGAGGAGAGCCAAAATGGATCCCAGATGCCACTACAGACCCCAGGAAGATGACAGCAGACCAGGAACCAGCCAGGATGACCCACACAAGAACCAGGACGCTTTTAAGAAGAAAAGAAAGTGTCGCTTTAGTGCAGAGGAGCAGGAAATTCTGGTTAAAGAGGTGACGGAACACCAGCACCAACTGTTTGTCACATCAAAGTTGCCAATCAGTAGGAGAGAGGCCATATGGCAACAAATTGTCGACAAGATTAGCAGTGTGGCTGAAGTACGCAGAACAGTCATTGAGTGCAAGAAACGCTGGCATGACTGCAAGCGCAGGACCAAGGAAAAGATGGCCTGGAACAGCAAGGAAGGACTGCAGACTGGAGGTGGGAGTCCAGCACACCAGGAGGCCCTGGACCACATGGAGGAGATGGTCGCAGCCGTCATCTCTGAGGAGATCGTCACAGGGATTCAAGGACAGGACAGCGCAGACTACCAGGAGACAACACACATGCAGGGTAAGTAGCATGGGGAATTAAAATGCAATAATGTCATCTACAACCGGGGGTGGATACCGACCGCTAAATGCATCGAAGTCATCTAATACATGGAGTGGCATGGGTAAAGGGGCACGGCAGGGGGGCATGGCCCGTTCTGAGAAGACCTGGGGCACACCATTACACAACACCAACAACAGTCCCATGGGGGCATGCTGTCATGCCAACGATGGAGCAAAGGGAAAGCCACGCAAGGCGGGAAGGCTACTACTTCAAACTGACATCCCGGCACACGTCAGCCAACATACCCCCTACATTAACTAGGGCCCTATTAGCAATCCACTAGCCATACCGACAGCTGGAATGTAACTGCGACAACAGTTGCCACTACCACCTCTGCTCTGTGTGCAGCTCAAGTAGCCAATGGCAGTAACCTCCCCATGGATCATACACACCTAAATTAGGGGGTGAGGAAGACAACTGCAACAATCCCCAGAAACAAGACAAAGGCCCCAGTACTCTCAAATGTCAATGCCCATAGTTGTCGCAAACATCAGCCAATGTAAACAACAATAGGAGCTACACAGCACTAAGGACACACCCATGCCGCATATGTCAGGGTCCATCCTGTGCCTGGGTAACAAGGCAACATCCCAAATGTCATACTGCTCAGACAACAGCATTGAGGAGGGGACACATGTAACTGGTCACTGAAATACACCTGCACAGTCAGAGGATGAAATAGGACACTGATACGATAATCAGGGCAATCCAATGTAACACACATTCCCCAACATCAGCAGGACACATTAACAATGTCAACATCCATATTGGATCATAACATTGCCATGCATAGGATATGCCACATGTCAATTACATTTAAGATGTGAAAGATCAGAGATTGGGGCAGGTCCAGATTGTTAAGTGTGCTGCCAGGGCCATCAGTACACCCACAGCCAGTGAAAGGTCTCATCTTGAGAATGGATGTACACAGAGGGTTGAGTAGGAAAAGAAGGTGGCAATTCTCTATTTGGCATAAATCAGAGGCGATGAGGCTGACAAGTCTGATAACTCAATAACATACATGTGACACACAGGTGGCCCATAGGCCTGGAAGAATGCCCATCTGAAGGACTGGAGAAATGAACACAAAACAAGAGCACAAAGTGAATTCATCAAAAGGCAGGCACGTCACATCAAAATTGCCACAACACAGACACACTAATTGTACCCTGTTTCTTTGCAGAGGAAGATGGATCTCCTGTGGATATGCCTGTCCCAGATTTCCCTGATGACATGGATGACGAGCAGATAAGCATTCCCCAGGAGACTATCCAAAAGGTCCTTGAAACCCTCCAGACACCACCTTCAGTCACAAGGAGGAACACAGAACAAGCAGCCATCGCAGAGGATCCACCCACCACCCCAATTGTAAGACCTGCCACCTCCAATACAGCTGAGGACTCAGACGACACTGGCACCAGCTTTGAGAGAACTGTAGTTGGAGTACAGCGGAGCTGGCCAAGGAGGTGCTGGTGGGGATGCAAACTATGGCAGCCAGTCTTGAGGGGGTGCGTTCGTGCATGATGTCATCTGCAGATCAGGCAGCAGCTATGCAAGCCCTAACATCCATACTGCAAGGACTACAAGAAACTGTCAAGGAATTCACCACTGCAGTAAGGGAGTTGCCACAACACCTCGCACCCCAAACCTTCCACTGCATGCACGAATGCAATCATGACTCCCTGAGGGCCGACCTGGCTGCCTACCATTGTGATGTGGCTGCTATTCTCAAGAACCAGCAGACCCTCCTTGCTGGAGTACTGCCCTTAAGACCTTCACAGGGAGCAGCGACCGGGATGTCTGACTCCACGTCTTCTAACACTGAGGTGTGTGTTGCCCCTTCACAACCAATAACAATAAGGACAAAGCAGGCAACACACACATCAGAAGAAGAAGACATGGAACAGATCACATTCACAAGGAAAATGACCCGGAAGCACTAGTCCCTGCCACATGGCCCACATTTACCCACGCAACAACAAAAGGCAACTCATTACTTGAAATAAATGCACATTCTAAGCATGTGAAGATAAATTTTTTGAGTGCTCATACACTGACACACATCGTTGCCTTAATGTGTAATACCGGGTTTACAATAGTAGACCCGTTTTGACAATAAATAAACAATACAGTGGGGCATTCCCGTAAATTAAGTCTGACAATTGAAAGGGGAATAATAAAATCTTATTAAAAATTATTATTCCCCCCTCTGCCCTTTTTAGAGGAAGATAAATGGAATATGAACATATGAATGTAGAAGTGAACAAAGGTACACACTTATCAATTTTTCTTTCCTCACCATTATATAAGGAGAAGCATTCTGGGCATTTAACAGTTTATTTTTGAAAAAAGAGGATTCTTTAGATATAAGGTGATCGAATGCCAACGAGAAAGAAATGCATTTATACTTGGGCTTGCATGTTGCATGGCTAACCATCACTGTGGCTTTAATAGACCTACTTTAGGGTACATGATAAATGTCTTATACTATATTGTTGGACATCTTAAATAAACACTTTACCACTGAGGTTGTGTGGTGGTGGTTTTCTTCCTTTCCATTGAAACTTTTCTGTTTAGTTTTAAATCAAGAGAAATATTATAAATAATATGTACATATAAGAGCTTGTGTATTCAATCGACCAAAGAATTTATTTGTTTTTGTATTTTGGAAAATGAAAGGACAAAACAATTGATGTGTATATATTTTATTGTTTATATATATTGTATATATTTAGTTGTCGTAATTGATTGTTATTTGTTGTGATTCTCTCAGCCTTGAAGAAGTCCAGTCAGGACGAAACACGTGTCGGCTGATGGCTATTCATTCCCATTTTTATGTTGTGTCTGTATATTTATGTATTTATGTATATAATATGATTTCTCTTTTGTATTAAAAACTTTCTAATTGCATGTACACACGTCGTTTGGTCAAGTTTAGATGAATACATGTTTTTTTCTCTTGGGTTAGTAATTTTTGGTCTACACATTTAGGAAAGGGAGTTTTTCTCATTTATATATTAGTCTACAATATACTAGGATCTCTCACATCATCTTATTTGGATATTATATTAATATAGACATTGACTATTGATGTGCCCCACCACATTTACCCAGGTCCTGCGCATTGTAACTTGCCAGTCTAGCAACAACTTTAATGGAGCACTGTTCTGCACACCACTGTATATCTTGTCACCCAGCCCAGTGATTGTCTCTCTCCTACTCATTGCCAAATCCTGTCCCTCTGCACTGTCTGAAACATCAACCCCAGCATGTCAAAAGCATTTCCGTAAACCCTTGTGTTGGATCCCAATTTAAAATGTCACTGTAATGGACTCACAATCATGGACAATGTACAGATAGCACTACAGCACGTTTCAATAAATAGCACTTACACAACAAATCTGTCTCTGGGTAATGTGACATATCAACTGTGAAGTAGATAACTGAAATGTGCCTACTGTCAAATTACGTAGCTTGTCAATACAACTGTCCTGATCATATGTAGTCAGAGAATTCTGCACAGTGCCCATGATTGCATCATACTCTGCCCTTCCTGAGGGACAAATCGGATGAAGTGAGAAACCATACACCACCTTGCTGTGTTGGACAGAAGAATGCTTCCTCAGGGGATAACTAAGTCATCAAATAGTGGTCGCAAAATGTTGTAAACATGCAAAAATAACACAATAAACATGCCACACTAATCTAAGTAAACACTAAAAAAACTGCACAAATGAAGGTGTCTGAGTTAACATACAATTAGGTAATCATGCCAAACTGTGTCACAAATGATGTATGAGGGTCATGAAGACAAGAATACAAGATTGCCAATGAGAACTCATCTTATAAGGGTGTGCATGATCATCACACTGCAGTCAGACCTAAAACTGTTTCCCCAATATCAAGTCTGGAAGCACTGTTAGTGACTTTGAAAACACACTTATCAACAGAAACACATTGGGATCCATATTAACTGTGATTGGTGGTTGCAACAAAGGGTCGACACTTTGCAAGGTAGCTCTGGGCTAGCTGCCAATTGTACAGCTCAGTTGGGATTTGTTTGTAGCATAGGACACAGATGTTATAGTACCAAATTGATGTACACTGAATCCAAACCCACGATCAAGTACCATTCAACACATACTATTAAGGGGTAACCAAATATTTATTAAATGCTAACCACAGATGAGGAAACTGAGGGAAAAATCTTACCTACCCTAGTCTACCCTGACTACTCATTACCCACAAATATCCCTAACTAACCTAAGCTGCACTTACTTATCACATGTAACGAAACGTTCTAAACATCTACCCACCAACCCCCTTATGAGACGGGACACATGGAGGACGTGTACTAACCTAAACACATACTATACTATCCCATACAAATATATATTTTTGGGGTAATTTTTTTTTTTGTATTTTTATTTTTTTTATTATTATTATTATTTTTTTTTACAGACAAGAACCCCAACATAGCCCAACACACTTAGTAAGTGAAAATATAAAGAATGATGACCCTCCCCACTAACACTAACTAAACTAACAGCCTATACTAACCTAACACTAAGCCCTCTAAGCCCACTAACTATAAGAACAAAGAAAGAGGAGGGAGGGGAGGGAATCATGTCCATCAAAAAAAGTGTCTAGAGGTTGGCCCTCCGGAGGGTCCTCTTAATGGACTTGACCCGCCGGTTAATGTGCCGCACGTTCCGGCTCAGGTGGCTCAACTTGCGCAGCACTTTGTCCATCTTATGTTCCATTCTGTTGAAGGCTGCAGGGTCAACAGATGGAGCAGTGGCAGTCTGGGTACCGGTGGAGGAGGTCTGTGTGGGTGTGGTGCCCAGCCTAGTGGGCTGTCCTGAACCGGTGGCAATGCTGGGGCCAGGAAGTCCAACAGATGTTGGACCAGCAGTGGCAGCTGTGGGTGGGGCCACCTGGCTCGTATTGGTGGTTGTGCTGGTGGTGGCTGTGGTGGGCAAAGTAGGCCCACCCTGTGGGAAGGCTCTCCATGCCCCGGAGGCCCGTTCATGGCGATATCGCCGGGCCATCCTCCCGAAACCCGACTCCACCAGCAGGATGTGCTGATATCGCATGGCCCAGCGATGAAATTCACGGACCTGGTCTGGAGTCATGTTAGCAACTGTGAAGACAAATGCAGATATTCTACATTAGTAACTGCATTGTGTGAAATGGCACAGCAAGTTAATCACACATTACATCTACTGTACTTGTCACAGCTCATATCACAATACAGAACATTGAATGTCCCTGAGGAAGCATATGGCAGGCCAGGCTACAAAGGTCACATCACACAAAGCACATCCATAACCTACAAGATGGGAAATAACTGGCTTTGACTTGCAATCTGAGTTCTGCCAGTTATCATCTAAGAATCATGCTGCATATCCTCCGCCAAGACCTGGGCTACAAATGTCAGTGTACGGAAAGCAAAACTAAAGCCACATGGTCTGCAAGTTGTAACTGGACTTGCCAGTATAGTACCAAGTGCCAAAGCTGAGTGTGTATACTAGTATGCAACCAAACCGTCACTTATTCACATGCATGTGTAACATACTTGTAGCATCAGTACTAGGTACCCCATTCACAAACCCATGGCCGTGTTTGAGGGGGGGCGGTGGATACACAACTATAATTTGCCAACAACATGTACACCGAGGAGTGTATAGGAAACTCCACACATGTTTGTCTCTACAGACACACCACAGGTAAGGTCTATCTACAATTAGGAGTCAGCAAACCCTAGAGCATTCATAGGGTCAGACGTCAGGAAATGCAGAACTTGGTACACAACATATACTTCCAGTGAGGCCTGACTTACATCAGACACAGAGTTGCTGGAACACCCATGATCATGAATTGCATGCACACCTAGGCCATTGCACTCAGGTTCCACAGACTTGTTGCACTACATGTGGAAGTACATGCTGCTAGAAGGCTCTACCTACTGTTTCAAAATAACGTAGGTAAATAGGGAAGCAGATGTCTATTGGAAAGCTATTTGCTGTACCAATCTTAGAGAATGTGGGTCTGACGGGCTGACTAAATTGGGGGATGACTTCCAGTGCGACTCTTGGTGATGCAAGTGTCATACACATGACTATCCCCTGTACTCACAGTGGGGCCTACAGGGATGTCCTACAATCCCTACATGATACCATTGGATACGCATTGGCAAACTCAAAACATGTGAGAACTACATTCCCACTCATGGAACAAGAGAAAAGCTTGCCCAGCGCATCACACCTTGCTATGTGTCCAACTCACACGAGTCCATAACCAGCAAACACAACACATAACAGACATATCAACACTTACTGGAGTGGTCGGGGTCCTCAAATGTTGCCAACTCTCCCACAGTGTAGGGTGCCAGTCCACCTGTAAGGTATGGAAGGAAGAAATGTGCTCAAAATCTGTGCACAGTGCAACAATTTCATTAACACTTACAATGTGTAGGCTTAATAATGAAATGGCAGCCATTCAGACATGATGGTACTGCATCTGATATATCACGGCCAACTTGCACATAGCATGGGTCTCCTGTGACAGTTACACACATATCTGCACACATACATTGGCCCTAACTATCATGTGGTTGCAAACATGCCCCATAATTGGTGAGCACTAAAAAATATGGAGTGTAATCGTCTCATCATGTGAATCCAAGAGAGACATCCAAAGCCTGGTTACTTGAGGACTGCATTACCAGTCAACCATGCCTTGTGGCCATGACACATTTATTGCACATAGGCCCAATGTACAGAGGGAGGGGCAGGGACCTTTGTAAGCCATCCTGTTGTTCCAGTATAGTCAATTGATGTGGCCCAGCTATGGTGATTTGCACCAACCATGGAGATGTGAGGCCATGTGCATACACTTGGCCTGCCATCCATATTTTGATTGTGGCTCAAATAATTCCAACAAACATCTTAAGATGTTAGCTGAGGGCACCTTACACCTTTTCACGATGTTTTCAAATCAAGAACTGACATGTATCCAAAAAGATCAAGGAACACAATAATCCCACACATTCATAGTACTTCTGTGAACGCTTTCCTTCCACACTCACCAGACTCACATGAGACATATGTCTGAGCCACTTTGCTATTATCAATTGACGTGAAGGTAGCACTCATTTTCAGCATCATGTAGTGATTCTAAAGTCAGTCTAGCAATTGCGTCAACATAATTGGCCTAAATGTTGGTACATCTGTACTTCTCTGTCAATAGTACCCTATATAGACACGATTGGCTCATATTTTGTTAGCTGTTCTGACAAAAAGGCCGCACCAATTTCCTTCATGGAAAAGTAACCTGTAAGTTTGCTGAGCACGTGCTAGCTGACAGCTAGCAATTGTGATCCTTGCCATAGTGCATCAATGATCCCTTTATATTTCCCCAGCATTACACACAGTCAGCAAGTTAGCTGGCAGACATTGCACTAATCCCCTCATGTCACTACAGAGCATTTAATCGTGCACATGAACATAATTCGTACTTACCAACAGTGCCACCAATCATGATTCCCAGGTGGTCCAAGAGATCCTGCTCCCTGGTGATGAGGTCAGCCCATAGGTGCTTCAGCTGGTGGTCACTCCTCTGGCTGGCATACACACACTGCAGGTGATGCAGCACCTTTCCCCACCTGATTCTGTGCGCCTGTGTCGGATACCCATGTATCACCCTGCCCCCTGCCTGGATCATGAGCGGCAAGAAATGCGTCACCAGCCAGATGAAGCCCCCCCAACTCCTCTTCCCCCATCCTGCCAAGACGTGGCCCACCAGACATACTTATAAGTGATATGGAATAGGGGTAAAAGAAATAGAAAAGGGAAAAGGGGGAAAGTAGGGGTACAAAGACAGAAAAAAGTAAGCACTAAAAGAGCCCAACTATCCCCAAACTAACACTACCCACAACAGACTCCCACAAACAAGAAAAACACAAGATAAATGGACAAACGTAGACAAAGCACAGTAGTACAGTATACACAAACAATATTTATTTCACAAATTGACAATATAGATAGCACACAGGACAAAAACAGCACAAAATCTCAGGACAACACTCTCTACACAGCCACACAGTCTAGAAGGATCATAGACTGCAAAGTGAAAGTGAAAGTACACCCACTGTACATGATCTGTAAACAGGATATCTTATTACATCACTTCTTGTATGAAAAGTCCCGCCTTTTTCGCGTTATGCGTCGTTTTTTGTTTACCAAAACTGTATTTGCATCATTTTTTGACGCACAGACGTGAATATTAACCCGCATCCACATAATGATACATGGACTGTACAAATATCTGGATGCTTGCTAAATTTCACTCCTGTGCATAAAAAAAAATGACGCAAATACAGTTTTGGTTGTCAAAAAATGACGCACAACGCTAGGGACATCAAAATTACAGTGCATTAACTGGTTTGGGGCATTTTTACTTGTTTTTTGGTTATTTTACATTTGGAACACATCAGATATTGGCTAATTGAAGACAGTATGGTGTTGATGGTGTATGTTCACATGTGTGACATCACACTGCAGCGGAACATGATCCACTACTCCCTTCACAGTATTTTTACAGTTGGCTGACGCAATAGATGGTCATAAGTGTGGCCTACATATATGTGTTGCACAAATTGGGCATGTTTGGCATAAGGAGAGGATAGCAATGTGACGCACATATGTACAATACCTAAATGCCTTTGGCTCAAATTGTGTGCTTTGACAACTAATGTGTTGGTTGACCAAGTGTGTGTGTGTGTATCACATGAAGCATAATTGTACATATTGTTGTATGAATGTGACGTCCATGTGTCCAATCCTTAGATGCAAGCCATATTGGAAATGAGCGAGGGCATGTGTTAGTCATACATGTAACAACACCCATAAAGTGTACTTCCAAGTTTTAGGGTCACGTAGACACCACATGTGACATAGCATGCACCAGATGGATGGCAGACGCTTGTTCATGTCAATGGTCCACATTTTCTACATCCTATGTCCTAGAGTATTGGTAAGAGCTTCCCAGGCACTAGTTGGTGAATCCCACAGTGAGTCATACACATGCATTGAGGAAGTGGGTACCATGTTGTTTGCACAGACAGACAAGGGTGAATCTCATATGTATGATGACACCACAATTGAAGCCATAGAAGTGAGCCCCAACTATCAAGTGGCTGTGGTGGACCAGCATACAAGCACGTATCCACTTATTTCCAGTGATCAATTGCACATAGGTGTCTTGTTCATGTGTGTGGTCCAATGATGATCCTGTAGATTGTTGGGGTTTAATTTGTCACAGTTCGGTCCAGGACTCATCATGAGTCAGTGGCAGCTATTCCTGTATCTACTGAGTATCCTTGGTTGATCAATGTGAGTAAAGTAGATGTGGACATGTGAACCAACATGTGGATGGTCCCACCCTGTCACTAAAGACGTGTAATGAGACAGTCAACAGGGCAACCTTGGTGTGCTGAGTGAGATAATGTCTCAGGTGTCATGTTCCGGTACGTGTCATTACAACATTTGTGCACAGGTTGGCCTCTGCACTTCCCACTGCATCTGGGAACATCATAGCCTCTGTGCAGATTATTCTCGCAGCTATTCACCACACACGGCCCATCACTATGTTGTGCGCACTGTGATGCTGTGTGTGAACTGTCAGGGTCCTGACATTTGTGTATTATTCATGGACATTATCAGAGGTTGCTCGTTGTGCTGAAAGCCCCGTACCCAATCCCTGCCTACGGCCCTGGGACACTGTCACACTTTGTCATTCATGCATAAATTCAACCCAGACAAGGGATGGGCCATGAATTTTGCTTTTCCAAGAGGATGTAACTCAAATGATACAGTGATAAGGCAGATGATGCTATACAATGTATTTGGGTATGCATGGAAGAAGCCCATGCCCAATGCCCCCTGATGAATGAGAGGTTTGCTAACGCAAGTGTGGTACATATGTAGACACAGGGATACTTTAGTGTGATGCACAGACAGTTGCCAGTCAGGCTGACAGAATGCAAGGTGATTCAGGATTCAGTTACTTGACAAGTTACATAATCAGTGGTCTGACTGAGACTGTTTTGAGGACAAACTAGACAATTGACATGTCAAACTGTGTACGTCCTGTGTTTTTGAAGGTGACAAATGAACCCAAGGGCTGTGTTACATGGCTTAATTAGTATCAATGCTTGACGGTGTATTTGACATAATGGCAACTCCTATGCTGTTCCAGGCATCATCAGGGGCAGTGGTTTTTGAAATGGGTGTTGTGCATGGAGGTAATCACAGGTGTGGGCTGCATCTGTTACTCACCAGTCCTGTAGGTGAGACTTGCATTCTAAGGGACAACAGACATTTTCACAAGGGGAAGCAATCTACATGTGCTAACAGGGCTTTGAAACTAGAAGACAGTGTATAAATTGACCTGACGTCCTTGCAGTCAGATGTTCTATGACAAGGGCATACCATAGGAAAGGGAGTAGCACACTGGTTTGCTAATGTTGGTCTGGGTGTGTAGAGGAGGTAATATCAGGGTACACATCTTAGTATTCCAGGGACCTCTTCCGACAGGTGGGTTGTGACCAGGTGCATGGGTGTGTTCGGAGTTAGGAAATGGGCTGACATGTACATGGAATGTCATGTGCGCAATGCTTGTCATATGTGTGGCACTTATGCTGTCTTTGTTCTGTTTCTAGGGAACTCTAGTCACAGATAGCCCTTGCAAAGATTGGATGCAGTTGGACTTACTGCTGTCAAGGGTCTGGTCAGGCATTCCTTTTACTGATGCCAAAGCACATTGACTGCCTCATGTATGAGGCTTGTTTTCCCCTTATTGAGTGATGGTGTCTTAGTTGTGTGCCATATGCTGCGTTGGACCTTGCTTTCAACATGTATGTGTGAAAAAGTTGTGGTCCTCTGCTATTGGCCTTCAAAGTAGAAATGTACATGATATATGTCATTAAGAGTGTGTGTGTATGTGACCATTGTATGTTAGGCATCACATTAGCTCTGGGATGTTCTGTGTCCTACTCAGTATTTCAGCAATGCTCCATGAGGCAACACTCTTATTCTGATAAGTAGAGATGAATGTGTGCAAAAAGGAATAGCCAGACCATGATATGGTGATTAGAATAGGTGTTTATTTAAATTCGTTAACTAAAGTGGTGAAGGTGATCATATTCAGAAGAAATTATTTACAATCTGTTGCCGCCAGCGTATACCAGCGGCCGTGTTCTGTAGTTCCCCCTCCTGTTGCAGGCCAGCATCCTCATCTTCCTCCTCTTCAGGCATGTGTGGCTCTGGTTCCAGGAGGGGAATGTTTCTTATGATACAAATGTTGTGCAATATTGCACATGTGAGGATGATCCTACAGACCATCTCGGGGGAATATAGGAGGCTACCACCAGTGATGTCGAGACAGCGGAACCTTGACTTGAGGATGCCAAAGGTCCGCTCGACAATGCTGCGTGTCCTCCTATGGGCGTCGTTGTAGGCACGCTCTGCAGCAGTACTTGGGTTGCCAAATGGTGTCATAATCCATGGCTGGATGCCATACCCCTGATCAGCTGCAAGAGAAAATGATTGGGATCATGTTGATGTAGCTGGCACTATTGAAAAGACCTTTCATGGCAGTAGTTGTCTTGTGTTGTCTGTGACTCTTTTGTGTACTAATGTGGCATCCTATGCTTGTAGGATGTACCATCTGCATTGTGTTGTTTCCTTGGCTGAACAAGTGTTTGTCTGCTAACCGTTTGTCAGCATTATGTTTTGGGATTTGCAGTACAGTGTGCCCTCCTAGCATTGTGACTTATGATACAGGTGTCCGTGTGTCTTCACTGGGGGTGAGATGATAGTTCCATGCACAGTTAAAATTTAAAGTGTTGTTAACACATTCATATCAATGTACCCTGGACATCCCATACCTTTAGACTTATGCAATCGATTAATGTAAAGGTCATTGGGACACTTACAATTTGCAAGGTGACATTTAGGCAACCACACTCATTGATGTCTTAACATTAGACTGTACAGTAATTTCCGATGTGTGACAGGTTCAATGGTGACTTAAGAAACATGGCTAGCGGTGTCACGACCTCAGTGTGTTCCTGTTCACATGTTGCTGTTGTGGTGTATGTGTTGTGTGTCCTAGAGGGTTGCTGTGCAGTGTGTATATAAGTAGGTTTTTGTACTTACCAACAAGTAGTCCATTGCCATACCGTCCATCCTGGAAGTGTTCATTGATGGTGCAGTGACGGAAGATGTATGAGTCATGTACACTCCCAAGATATTTAGCCACGATGTTGGTGATCAATCCCTGGTGATCGACTATTGCCTGCACGTTGATGGAATGTGTGTGCTTCCTGTAGCTGTAGAGGTGTTCAGTTGAAGCAGGTGGCACAAGGCGTACATGTGTGCAGTCGATTGCACCAAGGACGTGTGGGAAGCCACTGATGAGGTAGAACCCCTGTTTTGTTTCCTGCTGCTTCTGCAGTGTGTTAGGGAAGCAGATGTGGCGGGGTGTCAGTCGAATGATGGCATCCAGTACTTTGGGCAAAAAGGCGGAGAATGATGGTTGTGATATTCCGCCAACCAGGGCACCAGTTGTTTGGAAAGAGCCATTTGCCAGCATACGAAGTACCGCAAGCAGCTTTGTTTCTGTTGGGATGGTGCGTGGTGTCACCAAAGTGGGGGCCAACGGCTGTTCAATGTTGCGCAGCAGCTGCTGAATGGCCTGCCAGTTCTGGATGATGTCGTGTTCCCTGAGGCCCTGAAGGGTGGTTCTTGGGCGGATTATCCTCTCCTGTCTTCTGCGCTGCCTTTGGGGTCCCTGCTGGTGTTGTTGTAGCTGCTGTTGTTGCTGCTGGGCTCTGCGTCTGCGTGCACGCTGGATTAGTATCACCTCCATGGCTCCCTGTTGCTGCTCTGCTGGTCTGCTGTTTGTTCTGTGTGTTCTGATTAAATACAGGTGTGTTTGCCCCATTTTAACGCCTGCCCTGACCCAGGCGTTAATTTTTGATGCAAATCGGGCTGTGCGTCATTTTCTGGCTCCGCCTCCCGGCCGTTCGTCATTTTTGCCCAAAAGCATAAATACGACGCACGGCACTTTAAGCCATTTTTTGGATGGGAACGCCTACCTTGCATATAATTAACGCAAGGCGGGTTGCTGCATCCAAAAAATTACGCACACGGCGGAATTTTGTCGTCCGCGGGCTCGGGCGTCAAAGTTTAAATACCGGGCAATGTTTGCCCTGATTGTGCATCAAAATTTTTGACGCACAGTCGGCGCAGACGGAGTATAAATATGCCCCTAGGTTTCGAAAGGTGAGCAAAAGGTGAGAGGAGCAAAAGGTGTGAGGTGCCTGCGGTTGGGAAACAATAGGCAGCTTGGCGGATGCAACACACAGACAGCCAGAAAATCACAATTGCCTAAGAAAAAGAGCTGCTCAGACACTGTCCTTGAGATGCCTCACAGCAGGGGTACCGGGAGCAGGCCGTGGCCATCAAAGGATCAGTAGCAGGCGAACACAGCACTTGCAGCCCAGACAAGGCCTAAGTGCCTCCTAAATGGAATTTGCAGCAAGGGAAGCCTAGAAGCCATTAAGTGCTGGACACCTGACCAAGAGGGCCATCACACAGAGACTGTGCAAGATTGCTGGTGACAATCAATAAAGATAAACAAACCAAAGGTTGATCAAAATGACAGGTGTACAACATGAGAGTCAACCATGGAATCTATGAAAGACAACAAGTTGCAATGTTTTATGAGCCATGTAATATATACTGCAATAAACTTTGACCGGTGTCTCCCCTCGTGATTGATGGTGGGTCAGGGAGGGTACAGGAAAGGAGTGTCTTGAAAATGGCCGTGAGGAGTCTGGCAATCACTCACACATTTGAGAGGGGTTAATATTCCTGAAACCCAATTTTCTCACTTTGGCATTTGTGCACAATGGTTGTAGCAGTTAAACAGCATGTCAGTGCACATTTTGTGGCCATTTCAATGGAAAATGTACTGTCTGTAAAAGTAATAGATTTGCAACACTATGCTCTAAAATGCACCACTAGCTGCATGCTATAACCTTACCGCTCTCTTGCTTAATTCTGATGACTTACTTGCTGTGTTTATTCTTTGTGTGATGCTTGGATATTTCTCAATTCCTATGACTTCAGTGATGTAACATTGATGACAGCACTCCCACTCTGAAAACTGTTCCAGCACAACTGCTAGCTGCCCTCTTTCACCTGGCATATCCAAACTGTGCTACAAGAGGGGTACTTGCATCAGCGCTGAGGTAAATAAGGTAAATAGTTCTTTAAGCATATTAACCAGCTGATTTGTTTTTAAAAAAATCACTTATGAAGGACCTAAGATGTGTGTTTCTTGATTCATTAACTCACAATAGGCCTAATCTAGTAGTGGTGGATGAGTATGAAGAACTATTATTGTGCAAAAAGAAACAATTCTCACACTGAATGATCCAGCTGCAGAAGAAGAATGCAGGGTTCCTCAATGTCTCAAACATTACCTCATGTAGAATCATTTTAATAGCTGTTTGCTAAAGTTTATAAACACCTCTGTGTTCACAAATAAACAATTCTACAAAATAACCTGTTTCTCTTGCCTTTTTTCTACATGATATTGCAAAATGAAAAAAACATTTTCTGTCACTAAGCAGAATTGTATATCAACTTAACAACAATGTATTAGATCTCAAATGCTAGAAACATTGACACATTGAATGCAGTCTGTTTTAAAACTTCTACGTGTTATTTTAGTAGATGAGGAGTTTAATAATGTTGTTGTTGTAAATTGTTTGGATTTTTTGACAGAACATTTTAGGGAATATCTGATGAGTTTTAATTCATTGCACTTCTGAAGCCAAGAATACCTATGATCACTGTGAATTAGGGTTTAATGTCAGGGATGATGTGAACTTGAGAGTGAAGAAGAGATGTTCTGCTTGATTTAATGATATCCTGCTTACACTGCATCCAGATCAACAAACCTGCCATTATACAGTTGAATACTGCATAAAGCGGGAAACTTTCATATGATAACCAGCTGCAGTGGTTCATTACGCCTGCGTTGCATTTCTGCAAGCAAAAAAGAGCTGCTAAATATTTTTGGAGGAAAAAACAGAATCTTAAGAGTAGGTGAGTATTGGGGAAGAATGCAATACTGTCCACATCAGGAAACAGCAGTCTCCACAAAATGTCAATTTTCACCGGATACCACACTAGGGTGGTCATTACGAGTTTGGCAGTCCTAGGATGGCCACGGTGCGATGAGGTCACACCGCCGCCAGCCTGGCGTAGAAGACCACCATATTATGAGTATAGCGGTGTTCCCAACAGAACACAGCCAATACACTGCCAGTACCGCCAGTGCGGACAGACCGCCGTGACAGGCGGTAGGCATCTTCAGGCCACTGGAGACTATGTTACCGCCTGGCAGAAACATACAATATAAAAGGAGACACTCACCTTCAGGACCACAGACACGTTCGCAGCCGACATGGAACCCGAACTTAAGTCTTCCCACTGCTTCTGATGGCCATACAAACTCCAGAACCAGTGGCGGCGATGAAGACAACCACCGTAAATACACTCACCTAGCACACACTGGAGGCAAGGTGATCAGTACACACCCACAGAAAACACACAACCCCGGCACAGCTAGCCACGGCCACACACACATGCAAACATACACCCATACCAACACACAAACACATCTACATACACACACCCAAACACAAACAATACACACCACGGCCAACATACATGTGCCATACACACATCACACCGCACACAAACACCACCGCCACTGTCAAACACATCCACACACAATACCACTGAGTCACACCACTGTAACCACACAAACGCATTGGCAGAGAGGCACACAGCACACCTGCACAGGAAAACACATACTGGCAGCAACATATAACAACAGCACACAACCAATACAAACATTAACACCTCCAAACAACGTGTCAGATCACACGCCATGGCCACCCAACACACAATGCATCACAACACACACACCACTACCACACAATGCCACACAACACCAACACAACACATCACAACAAGTCCATAGCACAACTCACCCACACAACTCATGTGACTACACAAACACATCACATACACAGAAGACACACACCAAATCCCACATATACAACACACACATGTGGAAGGAAAGGCAGGACAAGTTTGTAACCCTCGACATCAACGGTTTAGTGGTGCAGATATAATAAAATATATCAAATTATGTAAAATAAAACTATATACAAGAGGGGCCTACTGGCCATTCCAATTGTTCACAGTGCCCCGGACGCACTGGGCAATGTATCTGGACCCAACTTGACTCCTGACTGCAAAGTCGCCTCCACATGGCAAGGGCATCAATGGGGCAGGCAGGCACCTTGGGGGTGATGGGGGTGCCGAAGTGGGTGCTTGGATTTGGGACAGGGTCCTTTGGTTTGGGGGTGGACCTTAGACTTCAACTTCGAGGGAGGGCCCTTGGTTTTGGGGTTAGAAGGGGTACCCTAGTTTTTGTGGGGGTCAAAGTCTTTGCTGTGGGAGGGGCATGGGCAATACCATGGGGGCCAGATGATGATGTTTATCGGAGCCCCCCCGTGGCACTCCCCTTGCCCTACATACCACTGGTACCCTCGGCTCTGCTGGTCTCAGCCTCCTGGGTCCCGTGGGCTGCAGCGTCCCCACTCACTGGTGCCCTTCTCCTTTACCTGATGATGCTAATGCACATAAAGACAGAGGAGATGAGGGAGGGAGGATTTGAGAGAAAAAGAGGGTGCAATGGGTTACTATCTACCCATCATTCACACAGAGTAACAACCTCAAATTGTGCTAGAATGCCATGGAATTGCATGCCTTTACATTGACATGCACATCTAATCATAGGGTAAACAGAAGCTATGTAGTGAAAACCAACTAATGTGGAAACATTGGCACCCTGAAGGGTCAAACAATGCACAGTTGGACACTACTTGCCACACTAACATGGTTGTTTACATAGACATTCCCTGTACATCTTACTCAAACGATTCCTGCATGGCAAGGTAGCATGCCAAAACATCTATTAACAATGGGGCCAGTAATATCTTGGCCCCTTGCAGCCATCTACACCTACAATGTGAGGCAGCTGATTACGAACTCACCAACTTTCTCTGTCATAGTGGCAGACTAATACTGAAGGCACTGCCCTGACACCTCCGGTATACTTATGCTGATGGAAGGAGCTGGTCACTCAAAAAATTTGTAGTGTGTCCAGACAAACTCAAACATGGGAGTAAGTCACCTCATGAGTCACTCCCAGCATGGTATTGGCACACATAATCGAGACAAATCCTGCCAGGGTGGCTCATACCCATGGCCAATGTGCAACTACCAATGCTCTACACCACATCTTACACCTAGTAGACTACCCAAACCTATACATGCCCTGCATAGGTGACACAGACAGAAGGAGAACGGAATGTAGAGTGGCATCACAGAAACAGCAGTGGACTTCACATATCAGACACATCTTATGACCACACATACATACACGTATGGCACTGAAGCACCAATTCCTTTGCCAATCTGCATGCATCCACTCCATGTGCGTCATTACAACACCTTTCAAACCCACACATGTCACTATGAGACAGGACAGGAACATTTGATTCACCTGGTACTCTGGTGCCCCATACAACTGTTCACACAGGGGTAGGACCCCATCCACTAGTTTCCCAAGCTCCTCATTCGTGAAGGGAGGGGCCCTATATCCTGCAGGATGTGGCATAATGGCTTCCAAAGACAGAACACAGCAGCTTATGCAGTGGAGGTCTTGCTTGCACGAGTGTCAGGAGTCAAGTGAGCTATTCAACAGAAAATGGCGGTCACGTCTGCCGCATACATGACCGCCGGCGGTAATCATCATTGGCTCAAGTCTCCTATAGGCTACAATGTTAGCCAGTGAGGAGCTGCATGGCAGTTGAGACTGCCCACCGCCATGACGGCTAACGCCAGTGGAATTAGGTCACTTCCATCTGTCTTGTACTTGCTGGACAGGCAGCTGCCATTTTACATGTATGTAGTGTATTGTAGGTGAATGATAAGTGTGTCATGTATGATTATGGTGACATGTGCATAGATTAACTATGTTCACACATCAAAACATGGTTCACACATGTGACATTAATGGATAGTGTAGTTCGATGTACAGATAACTATGACATGGCATGCAGTCACTTGCTGGCTCATAGATGGGGTAACCATATCTATATGTACTATTTTCACATACACTTTATTACCTGTGGGAATAGGGTGCTGTTAAATGTATTGTGTGTGCCAAGCTGTCTGGCTTGGGCTGCAACTGTCATCAATGATGGCATACACGGTCGGTCTACATGGCCAAATGTTTTCAGTGTACTTCAGCATTATGTCTACAGTGCTATTGTGTGCTACATGTATAGTGTTAGATGGCTTGTGAACTGTCAACATCAACTTGTGGCTATTCTTTTTCCCTACTCCTAGATTCCGTGCAATGGTGAGAATGAGACATGCACCTGTGTACCGGACCCTAGTCGATCTTGCTATCTTGGAAGAAAGACACATCATACAGACCTATCATCTGAACCGTCAGACCATCATGGAACTGTGTATCCACTTGGAGCCAGATCTCTTGCCTGCCATTCGTAATCCCCAGTGCCATCCCTCCAAAAGTACAGGTGTTGTCTGTGCTACACTTTCTTTCCTCTGGCTTGTTCTAGATTACAGGGAGCTGGGCAGCAGAGATGTCACCGCCCATGTTCAGTCATGTGTTGAGGGATGTACTGTGTGCTTCACTAAAACATCTGGACAGCCACATCAGGTTCCCCCAATGTGCAGATTTGCCCACTGTTAAAGCTGACCTTATGACATGGCACATATCCCTCATGTGATAGGGGCCATAGACTGCACTCACATTGCTTTGGTCCCTCCCAGGGCCAATAAACAAGTGTACTGGAACAGGAAAAACGTTTACTACATAATGTCCAGGTGGTGTGTCCGACCAATATACCTCCCAGGTGACGGCCAAGTTTCCTGGTTCTATACATTTGTTATCTCACCTCTATTCACATTCTGACCCCCATCTCTACCGGTCTTGTGATAGGTCTAACCTTTGTGCACACAGGGGACTATCCTAACCTACCCTGGCTGCTGACACCAGTGAGATACCTGACCACAGATGGGGAACCCTGTTTCAATGAGGCCCATGGCAGGACGAGGCATGTCATTGAGAGGACCTTTGGGCTACTGAAGGCCAAATTCCGGTGTTTACACGTCTCAGGAGGTGCCCTGCTCTACAGACCACTAAAAGTCTGCCAGATTGTAGTTGCCTGCTGTATGCTACAGATGTCACATCCCATCACTGGATGTTGAGGAGGTGGCAGCTGGACCATTGTGACATAAATGGCTGAAGATGGTGACATAAATAATTATGAGCAGGCAGATGATGAGGATGCAGCTGACATTAGAACAGAGTTGATCCAACAATACTTACAATGAAATACAGGTATGTGTCAATTATGTTGTATGCAAACTGTACTACTGTCTGCCTTGTGACATTGCTCCTCCTGATGTGTGCCATCAGTGGAGGTGTCAAGTGCAGCTATCCCACTGTGTGAGTTTAGGGGAAAACATGTTGGCCATCATGGGAGATGTCACTGTTCTGATGTCAAAACTATTTGAACTATGCTGTAGTCCAGCATCACTTCTGCAATGACTTGGGCATGTTGTATGTTCCCTGTACTGCGAAGTCAACTGCAATTGGACTGCTAAACATATTGTTGTCACCAGTATGACACAATGGACGATTATGGATCATTACTTTTACTGACAATGGAACTAGTCATTAGTGGAGTACCGTCAGCTGTGAGCGATGGAACATTGGGAGTGCATGTCTGGACAATGTGGGTCTGCCATGGCCACATGTGTTGACATTCCACTTGTCTATGCGCATTAGGGAGTGTGCAACCTTGACTCATATTGTGGTGGCTGGCCCTGTCTTGGTCTATTTGCAGGTCTGTTGGGTGGTGCTACTCTGGTTCCTGGCTTGAATGGTGGCTCCCTGGACACAAGATTTCAGAATATGTCTGCTCTACTGTCATACTCCCTGCACATTGGTCCCCCTTCTGTCCATCTTCCATACTTTTAATAGTCAATGTGTTAACTGTTATGACTTATTGTACAACAGTTCATCTTACTTGTAACAATAAAGACAGGTAAGCAGTAGCTGTGCTCAATAGTGTTTATTGTGATTCACAAGTGCAATGGGTGATGAGTGGGGTCATGGTGGAAGACAGCATCTGAGTAGTGGGACCAGCTATAGGTAGTCCAGGTCCAGTATCCAAGGGACCATGGGAAAATGGAGACATGACAGTGGACAGTCAACAGGGTGTCTCATTGGCACACAAGGGAGAATGTTCAGAAGAGGCTCACTTCCTGACAGTGGTTTTGGTCTTGGCATCAGGTCCTGCGGGATGTTTGGATGGACAACCTCATTTGCGTGAGAGTTCCTCAGCTACAGAGGGAGGGGTGATGGTGGTCTGCGGGTCCTCTGACAGGGCCTCCATTCCACTAGCTGAGGCAGAAGTGGGTGGCTTAGTTGGTATGTGGCTAGTGAAAGGGGCCTGCTGGTGGGTAGAGGATGCATGCAGGATGGTAGTAAGTTCCTTGAGCACCCCTGCAATGGAGGCCATGTGGTATTATGAGCCTGCCACTACTGCATGGCCTCCTGCTGGTATTCCTTCTGCAGCCTCCGGATCTCCTGCAAGGTTGAGAGTATCTGGCCCATCTTGTCCTGGGATTGCTGGAATGGACTTGGGAGATGGCCTCCTGGCCAGTCGTGTCCCTTGGGGACCCCATCCCTTGGCCCACAGGTGCCCTCCCACTGCCCCCCTGTGCCTCTAGCACAGTGTGCCTACTCACAGTTACACCAGGACCTTCATCGTCTAGGGTGTGAGGGGTTGTCTATGGTCCCTGTACTGTTGGGCACACTGCTGATTGTACAGTCCTTGGAACACAGGATTGCGGATGAGGGTTGGCTGTCCTGTTGTTGCCACTTGGGTGGGGGACTTAGATGTAGGCAGGGCAGGGCTGGTGGTGGTGGACTGACCAGTTGTCCCAGATGGGCCAGGTATGTCATCATAGTCCAGACGTCCACTGGGGCCTTCATCCTGGGGAGGGCTGTCTGTCTCTGGCATCCTCTGCACGGTGGCAGTGGCAGGGGTACCTGTGGATGGAGAGGGAGAGAGTTACATTGTGAATGTGTTCTTGTTAGTATCATAGTCTGATGCATCCAGTGGCTTGACTTCCTTCCCATTGATGGCAATGACAGATGCAGCACTGCAGACATTGTTTGTGCGAGATGGATTGTGACATTTTTTCCATGTTCCATTGGGGGTGATGGATAGTGGATAGCATTGCTGTCATTGCCATGTAGTAGTATGCAGTTGAAACATCCAGTATGTGTACCATGTGAGATGGTTTTACGTGCAGGTGTTCCACTGTGAGGTAGGAATGGCATCTTTTCATGTTTAGGAAGTTATGCATTGTGGGAGTTGCGGTGCTTGTCTTTGTGACTGCCATCTGTGCACTAGGGAGGGACTGTGTGGGGATAATGGGAGTCGGGTGGTGTGGCATGCAGGGGAGAAGCATCAGGTGTCAGAGTCACCAGATCCTCAGGGTCCGTGCACGTTCCCAACACTTCCACCACAAGACAGCTCCAATACTCTGATTAGATTTATCACAGAGTCTAAGAGAGTCCAAGTGGGGAAAAGGGGATTAGGACGGGAACAGCTGGGAAGGAGACCTGTAGGAAGCAAAAGGTTAAAACACAACATCAAAATTACATCTCATGAAATCAGTACCATGCTACAACTCTAAGCATCGTCTTTTCCGAAAAACATGAACAATCCTGGAATAATCCTAAAACTGACTAGGCTTTAGATGACCGAATACCTGAGGAGGAAACAGGAAAAGTTAAATAGGACTTTCAGATTCAAGTACTTTCTTTAGCATGAGAATCAGGAAACACTCTGAGCAATTTCTAAACAACCATATGAATCTCCTTTTATGAATACATATCAGGAACACACAGCATTACATCTAGAACCCTGGTATTGTTGTGTTCATCTCAGAAAAAACATTTGGAAGTAAATTGAGCACATTGCAGATTTTTATATGAGTATTAAACACCATAAAGGTTTGAGCACCATGAAATCACCCAACGTAGATTCAAGGAATAAATCATGCGACATGTCAACTTGAAATGCTACCAAGAAAATGTCTTAGAATGGAAGCGCACCGTAACTTACATTATTTATACACGAGGAAAGAATTGCGCGTCTTGCCGATTCAAATGCCACCATACAAATGCCAAGAAATAGTAGCACACAATGAACAACATGAAAAGCACTCAGGGAAAGAATCGCGCGTCTTGTCGATTCAAATGCCACCATACAAATGCCAAGAAATGGTGGCGTACAATGAATAACATGAAAAAACACTCAAGGAAAGACTCGCGCGTGTTGCAGATTCAAATGCCACCATGTAAATACCACAAAATGGTAGCGCACAATGAACAGCATGAATTACACACGAGAAGTGAATCGCGCGTTTCGCCGATTCGAATGCCACCATGTAAATGTCAAAAAAAGGTAGCGCGCAATGAACAACAAAGTTAAATGCTCATGAAACGAGTTGCACGTCTTGCCAACTCGGAAAACATCATGTAAATGTCAAGAAATATCAGCGCGCAATGAACAATAATGTAATAATGAAGTCAAATCTTTATGGAATAAATTGCGCGTCCTCCCTATTTGCAAACCACTATACAAATGTAAAAAAATGTCAGCGCACAAGTAATCTGTTATTCATTTAAGAATTAAAAGCAAGAATATGAAGATTCTCAATTACGGTGTTGGGAAATGTCCAAACACCGTCTTACCGCCTGGAAACAGTGATCACCAATGAGACATGAGTGCAGAAGACTGGAAAATCCAAATAGGCCGCCGGGACAGGAGCTCAGGAAGAAGCTGCTGCTCTGCACCGGGACCTCTGAATAGTGAGCACTGGAAGTTGGGCTGACTCTCTTTTATAGAGTCTTGGCCCAGCCTAGAACCACGCCCAGGCATGTTGCAGGGAAAGTCTCCAGAAGGCCCTGGAAAGGGACCACACCCTAACACACTCTGAATGTCTGCAGCAATACATTGTAAATGTACAGTATTTATAAGCACCTTAAAAATGAATCTTTGGATGGAATTCTGCAATGCAAAAGGTTAAACAATAACATATCATCGCAATGCATAAATTACTTTATCTTGCAAGTGTTGGGTTTTTGCATTCTAGATGCCCGTAGAGCGCGCACTGAACTGGTGTTGACAGTACTCCCCTCTCCCAGGCGCGCTCTAGGGCCTGGTTTATCTGGATTGAGACGATGAAAGCGTCTCACAAGTACTGGAGCATGAACATCAGATGTGGAAACCCATGAATTACTTTCAGGGCCATAACCTTTCCATGAGATTAAGTACCATAGGTTACGTCCTCTCAGTTTAGAGTCCAACACTTTCTTGACTTCATATTCTTCTTCCCCCTGTACTAGAACAGGAGCTGGATGAGGGCGGACCTTTTGGACTGCCTTTTTTAAGAGGGAAGTATGGAACACTGGATGAATCCGTAATGATTTTGGCAATTGTAGTTTATAGGTCACAGGATTGATTTGCTGAAGAACAGTGTAAGGACCTATAAATTTGGTGTTGAACATGTGCTTTGTCTTGAAGTCTATATGTTTTGTGGAAAGCCACACTTTGTCACCAGGTTGATACTGCGGTCCCTCACAATGTTTCTTGTCATAATGCTTTTTGTATTTTTGTTTGGCTTTTTCTAAATGTTGTTGAATCGATTTCTGAGTTTGATGCAAATGTTGAATGATTTCTGACACAGCTGGAGTGAGAGAGCTTTCTTGAGGAATTATGATGGGCAAGGTATCAGGGTGATAGCCAAACAAACCAAAGAAGGGTGTAACGCCAGTAGAAGTGTGGAAGGAGTTGTTGTAGGCTAACTAAGCTAACCAGAGCATTGATGTCCATGAATTAAGTGCTTTTTCAGCGTAAGCACGTAGGTATTGCTTCAAAGTCTGATTTAGTCTCTCCGTTTGACCATCTGTTTGAGGATGGTGGCTAGTAGATAGGGTAGATGTAACTTGGAGTGTTTTACAACATGTCTTCCAGAAGTTGGAGGCAAATTGCGATCCCCGATCGGAGAGGATCACTTTTGGCAGTCCATGATAACGAACCACTCTATTCAGTAAGATAGTTGCCAGTTCACTAGAGGTGGGTAATTTCTTACAGGCAATGAAATGTCCATATTTCGTGAGACTATCTACTACCACCAGAATTACTGAATGCTGTTGAACCACTGGCAGACCTGTAATAAAGTCTAAAGAGATGTGTTCCCATGGACGACTTGGGGTTGGGAGTGGGTGTAACAACCCTTTCGGTTTTGAATAACTTGTTTTAGTGCGAGCACAGACTTCGCAGTTGTTTACCATTGTTTTTACATCCTTTGTTAAGGTAGGCCACCAAAAATAGCGTTGGATTAATTCAAGAGTTTTAGGAGTACCAGGGTGACCTGCTGTAGGTATAACATGCAACCAATGAAACATTATCTTGCGAAGTTTGGTAGTGGGCACGAACAAACGAGCATCGTAAAAGGGTAATCCTTGCTTGATTGATCTTTTCGGATCTGCTTGGGCCCACGCCTGCCATTTTTCAACAGTGAATGAATTGCGGATGTCTTCAAAGAAATCTTCTGTTTTTATGATACATAGGACCTTGTCAGGAGCAATGATAGCTCTGGAGGTTTGAACTGCAGGCAATGTGGTAGACTCTTGGCGGGACAAGGCGTCAGCTTTGCGATTATCTTTACCAGGCCGGAAGGTTACCACAAAATCAAACTCGGCAAAAAACAGCATCCAGCGTAATTGCTGAGGAGTCAAAAGTCTGGCAGAACTCATGAATTGAAGATTGCGATGATCAGTATATACTGTGACAGTATCTTTAGCTCCCAACAAATGATGTCTCCATTCTTTAAAGGCGTCACGAATCGCCAGAAGCTCTTTTTCAGCAATGACATAGTTCTGTTCGGCTTAGTTCAACTTCCGAGACATGTAAGCTACAGGATGAAGCTGACCAGTGTCTTTGTTTCGTTGTGACAAGACTGCTCCTATCGCCACATCTGAAGCATCAGCTTCCACTATGAAAGGTCGATCCGCATCTGGATGAGTCAAGACTGGGGCAGTGGAGAAAGCTTCTTTCAAAGTTGAAAAGGCTTGGTCGGCTTCTGGGGACCATACAAATTTTTCTTTCTTTCTTAATAACTTAGTAATTGGAGTTAGTGTCTGGGAGAAATGATTGATGAATCTCCGGTAAAAATTTGCAAAGCCCAGGAAACATTGTACATCACGAACAGTCTTTGGGATGGGCCATTCAGATACGGCTTTTACTTTCCTTTCTGCCATCACCATACCTTGAGGGGTAAGGATAACCCCTAAAAACTCAACTGTGGTAACATGAAACTCACACTTGGTTAGCTTGCAATATAAATGGTGTTTACGAAGGGCTGTCAAAATTTTCTTGACATGTTGAACATGTTCATTTTCATTGTCTGAGTAGATCAAAATGTAAACTATGGCAAAGATATCGAGGTACTCTTTAAGAAAAATTGTAATGCTGCTGGAGCATTGCACAGACCAAAAGGCATGACGGTGTATTCAAAAAGGCCATATCTTGTTTTGAATGCCATTTTCCATTCGTCACCCTCTCTCATTCTGACCAAATGGTAAGCACCTCGAAGATCAAGCTTCGTGTAGATTTTTGCTTTCTTTACTTGTTCCAGTAAGACCGGAATTAGAGGCAAAAGATATTTGTTCTTGATGGTGATTTTATTCAAGCCCCTATAGTCGATACAAGTTCGAAGCTCTCCGTTCGCTTTTGGAACAAAAAACAAAGGAGAAGCTGTGGGAGACTTAGAGGGGCGGATGAAACTATTCTCTAAGAATTTATCCAAGTATTTTCGTAAATGTTGATTTTCAAATTCTGACAGGGCATACACACGACAGTTGGGAAGTATCCCCCCTGGGACTAGATCAATTTGACAGTCATAAGATCTATGAGGAGGTAAATTCTCTGCTTCCTTCTCATCAAATACATCTTCATAAGACGAATACTGTTTGGGCAACTGAACTTCTTTCTCTGCGGCGGTAGCTATGTAAGAATGGCGAACTTCTGATTCTTGAGTCCTTTGGAGACAATGTTCTTTACATAGCACTGATGAGAACATGATCTTTCGTTCAGCCCAATTAATCTCTGGATTGTGGTGAGTTAACCATGGCAAGCCAAGGATGATCCCATACTGGGGAGCATGGATCACGTCAAGGATGAGTTCCTCTTTATGTTTCTTTCTTTGATTTTTACCTTCACAAATTATTGTCAAGGGAACAGTCTGAAGAGTTATCGGACCTCCAGTCAAGAGTTTTCCATCAACTGCCTGGATGGTTTCTGGAGTCTTCTTTTCAATACAAGAGATCCCCCATGCACGAACCAATTGGGCGTCAACAAAGTTTCCGGTAGCCCCAGAGTCGACTAGAGCCTTCTTGAAATAGGTGTTTTTCTTGACCTGAACTCTTATTCCCAATTTTAGATGTTTGGATTGTGAAGGATCCACGGTGACACCCAAGAGCAACCCTTCTCTGCAACTTGGGTGCTTTAGATTTTCCAACTCGACTGATGCATTGGTTGCAACTTTCTGAACTGGGCCTCGCTTGCTCTTTGTTTTGATTGGACAATCTGTGGCGAAATGACCTTTCCGCCCACAATAGAGACATTGCCCATTTTTTCTGCGTAGGTCCTTTTCATCTTTGGTCAAAGGTCTCCTGATGGTTCCAATTTCCATCGGTTCCGGCGTTCTTTCTCTCTGAGTTCTTGAGTCTTTGTTATCATGAGCATGCCAAGAATGTTTTTCAGTCTTTTTACGCGTTCCTTTTCGTTCATTTAAACAATGATCAAGCCTCAAGACAAGGTTTATTAAATCTTGACAGTTTGCAGGTTGTGGGTCGATTTGCGCTAAGATGTCTTTTAGCTCCTCTTTGAGTCCCCTGTAAAACAAGGCCGCTTGTTTTTCTTCAGGCCAGGATGTCTCGGCGACCAGCCGATTAAAGTTGGCTAAATATGACACTAAGGGGGTCATTCTGACCCCGGCGGTCAGAGACCGCCGGGGCCAGGGTCGGCGGGAGCACCGCCGACAGACCGGCGGTGCCCCGCAGGGCATTCTGACCGCGGCGGTTCGGCCGTGGTCAGATGCGGGAAACCGGCGGTCTCCCGCCAGTTTCCCGCTGCCCTGCAGAATCCTCCATGGCGGCGGAGCGCGCTCCGCCGCCATGGGGATTCTGACACCCCCTACCGCCATCCTGTTCCTGGCGGGTCTCCCACTGCACCCGTCGCACCTTCCCACTACGCCGGCTCAATTCTGAGCCGGCGTCCTCGTGGGAAGGTTGATTTGCCTTGGGCTGGCGGGCGGCCTTTTGGCGGCCACCCGCCAGCCCAGGGCAAATCCCAAAATACCCTCAGCGGTCTTTCGACCGCGGAGCGGTATTTTGGTGGGGGAAGTCTGGCGGGCGGCCTCCGCCGCCCGCCGGACTTAGAATCACCCCCTAAGTCCTGATTCCCTTGGCGTAGGTCTAATAATTCACGATCTGCTGACTGTGTTACAGTTCTACGATCGAAAACTCTCTCAAATTCACGAACAAAATTTTTCCAGTTGTACAACAGGGGACTATTTTTACGCACAAGAGGAATAGCCCAGGAAGCTGCATCTCCAGACAGATATGACAACAAGAAAGCTACTTTAGACTGGGCATCAGGGAAAGTATGTGGTCTGTAGGTGAAGTGAAGTTCCACTTGAACCAGAAACGATTGCGCTTTCAAGGGATCACCTGAGAAGCGTTCTGGGGGAGCTAAAGGAATGGCTGAAGGAACATTGAGGGAAATGTTAGTCGGACTACCTCCAGAAGTCTGAGAAGAAGTACCTGGCCAAGACACACCTGCGGGACTTTGTTCTTTCTTCTCAACCTTATTCTGTAACTGACTCACCCTCTCAGCTAGACTATTTGTCAAATCCTTTGATGATACCACTTCTGACTGGAGCTGGGTGATAGCCTTGACTAGCTCGTCCAGTGTGGCCATGCTGAGAACATACACAAACCAGGAGGATAATAATTTGTGGGCTCACTATTCTGTCAGAGTCACCAGATCCTCGGGGTCCGTGCACGTTCCCAACACTTCCACCACAAGACAGCTCCAATACTCTGATTAGATTTATCACAGAGTCTAAGAGATTCCAAGTGGGGAAAAGGGGATTAGGACGGGAACAGCTGGGAAGGAGACCTGTAGGAAGCAAAAGGTTAAAACACAACATCAAAATTACATCTCATGAAATCAGTACCATGCTACAACTCTAAGCTTCGTCTTTTCCGAAAAACATGAACAACCCTGGAATAATCCTAAAACTGACTAGGCTTTAGATGACTGAATACCTGAGGAGGAAACAGGAAAAGTTAAATAGGACTTTCAGATTCAAGTACTTTCTTTAGCATGAGAATCAGGAAACACTCTGAGCAATTTCTAAACAACCATATGAATCTCCTTTTATGAATACATATCAGGAACACACAGCATTACATCTAGAACTCTGGTATTGGTGTGTTCATCTCAGAAAAAACATTTGGAAGTAAATTGCGCACATTGCAGATTTTTATATGAGTATTAAACACCATAAAGGTTTGTGCACCATGAAATCACACAACGTAGATTCAAGGAATAAATCACGCGACGTGTCAACTTGAAATGCTACCAAGAAAATGTCTTAGAATGGAAGCGCACAGTAACTTACATTATTTATACATGAGGAAAGAATTGCGCGTCTTGCCGATTCAAATGCCACCATATAAATGCCAAGAAATAGTAACACACAATGAACAACATGAAAAGCACTCAGGGAAAGAATCGTGCGTCTTGTCGATTCAAATGCCACCATACAAATGCCAAGAAATGGTAGCGTACAATGAATAACATGAAAAAACACTCAAGGAAAGAATTGCGCGTGTTGCCGATTCGAATGCCACCATGTAAATGCCAGAAAATGGTAGCGCACAAGGAACAGCATGAATTACACACGAGAAGTGAATCGCGCGTTTCGCCGATTCGAATGCCACCATGTAAATGTCAAAAAAAGGTAGCGCGCAATGAACAACAAAGTTAAATACTCATGAAACGAGCTGCACGTCTTGCCAACTCGTAAAACATCATGTAAATGTCAAGAAATATCAGCGCGCAATGAACAATAATGTAATAACGAAGTCAAATCTTTATGGAATAAATTGCGCGTCCTCCCTATTTGCAAACCACTATACAAATGTCAAAAAATGGCAGCGCACAAGTAATCTGTTATTCATTTAAGAATTAAAAGCAAGAATATGAAGATTCTCAATTACGGTGTTGGGAAATGTCCAAACACCGTCTTACCGCCTGGAAACAGTGATCACCAATGAGAGATGAGTGCAGAAGACTGGAAAATCCAAATAGGCCGCTGGGACAGGAGCTCAGGAAGAAGTTGATGCTCTGCACCGGGACCTCTGAATAGTGAGCACTGGAAGTTGGGCTGACTCTCTTTTATAGAGTCTTGGCCCAGCCTAGAACCACGCCCAGGCATGTTGCAGGGAAAGTCTCCAGAAGGCCCTGGAAAGGGACCACACCCTAACACACTCTGAATGTCTGCAGCAATACATTGTAAATGTACAGTATTTATAAGCACCTTAAAAATGAATCTTTTGGATGGAATTCTGCAATGCAAAAGGTTAAACAATAACATATCATCACAATGCATAAATTACTTTATCTTGCAAGTGTTGGGTTTTTGCATTCTAGATGCCCGTAGAGCGCGCACTGTCCTGGTGTTGACATCAGGTGATTGGGGGGCAAAAGTGTGGGATGGGGTGAACTGGGGAGTGATAGGGTGGTGGGGACGCATAATGTACAGGAGTCGTGGGTGCCAGGAGAGTGTTGTTGACTTACCAGAGTCCAGTCCTCCTGTTATTCCAGTCGGGCCCTCTGGATGCATGATGTCCAGGACCTTCTCCTCCCACAATTGAACTCTGGAGGAGGAGGTGGGGGTCCACAGTCTTGTTGATGGCAATCTTGTGTCGCGAAGCCATGAAACATACCTTCCCCCTAAGGTCATTGCACCTCTTCCTGATGTCCTCCCTTGTGCATCGATGGGTGCCCACTGAGTTGACCCTGTCAACTATCCTCCCCCATAACTCAATTTTCCTGGCTGTGAATGTTTGCTGGATGTGTGCTCCCAACAGTTGTGGCTCTACCATGACGATTTCATACACCATGACCCCCAACTCTTCGTCTGTGAATCGTGGGTGATTTTGCGAGGTCATGGTGGTAGTGATGTGGTTTGAGGGGTGTCGTGTGCAAGGGTGGGGTGTTTGGGGCTTGATGTGGTTAGGGGGTACTTAGTTTGGTGTGCTGGCATGTTGCGGTGTTTGTGTGCAGTAAGTGTTGATGGTGCAGTTGTGTGGTGTGTGCTGGGTGTGAAGTATTTATGTGCCTGTTGTGCATCAGTGGTAGATGATGGGTTTGTGGCTCCTCTCTGTCTGTCTGTGGTTGTATTTGCAAAGGATTGTGGGTTGTGTGGGGGTGTGTTTTATAGTGGTGTGTGTGGGTGTGCGTAGTGTGGGTATGTCTCTCAGGTGTGGGGCATTCATACTGTTCAATGTGATGTTGGGTTCTGGTGGAGGTGATTATTTGAATGGTTTTCCACTGTGCAATGACCGTTTTGCTGATTTGTGGGTTGTGATATGGAGGGCAGGATGTTGTCGGCTTGGTGGGGCTGGTGGTGTGACCTCCTCTCTCCTGCCCTCAATCAGCCTGCCGGTGTCAGATTTGTGGCTTTTTTTGTGCGGTCTTCAGTATGTGACTCATAATACAGCGGTCGGGATACTGCCATCACTGATGGTATTTTGGCACCAGCCACCACAATGGTCTTCCAAAAACACTGCCAAACTCGTAATGAGGGCCTAGGTGTCTTGGCCTATTTTTGTTTATTACAGTTTTCCAAGTGGGAAACCCATGCCATGGATGTCCTGATTTTATGTAGATGCCCTCCTCAAATTCATAATATGTGGTAATGTTGAAAAATACATCTGTGAGTGCACTTCTCGTTGCCTTGTATCTTGGAGGACATTGACATTCAGGTGCAGAAGAACATTCCCAAAATATTGAGAGCAGCAGTCTCAGAAAAGTCTAGATTTCCCCCTGAGAATGGCATCACAGTCAAAGCTGTCATATACTGGTCTTTTTGTAGGCATCTGTGGTTAAGTTGCACAGATGTCCTACTTGTCATCATCCAACATTTTCCACATAATTTGCAATCCTTGCCACATTCTGTCATCCAGGAACCTAGCCTCTTATTTGACATTCAATGAGATCTCTAGTTCCCTGACTTCAGAACGACTTTATTTATTTAGTTATTTTTAGTTACACCATTCATTAGTGTGGATCTCGCAACATGGGCAGAAGAGCACTTTATGCATAACTAGAAAACAGTTTAAAGAACAAAGGAGATGCGTAAATGGGGAACACCTGGTATCATGGGATCTGAGTGGAGGACAGACTCTCATGGAAGATGTTTTTACAGATATGTTCTGAATCGGTCAGCTTTCAGGTTCCTTCTGAAGTTGAGAAGATTGTCATTGATCCTCAGGTCTTGAGGCAGGTTGTTCCAGAGTCTTAGGGACAAGCATGAGAAGGCCTGGTTCCTCGACTTGGATTTTGGAATTTCCAGATTCATATGAGCTCGATTCCTGGTTCTCTCCTTCCCCTTAAACCTTGAGTTTGTTATTCAGGTACTGGGGAAACCTAAACATATGGCTGTATGGATGATGCAGGCAATTGTAAAGTGAATTCTAGCATCTAAGGGCAACCAGTGGAGGTTTTCAGGAGGACGTGAATTGGTCAGATTCTTTTGTGTATTTTATAAGGCAAGTGGCTATGTATAAGAGAGGCCAGAAAGGTGCACAATTAGCCTTTCCTTTATGAGGCCTTCAAGTAAAGCAATGTCACTCTGTGGGTGGTTTTTCAGTGAATTTATACCTTTTTTAATGTAAATTAAGATATAATTACAATTCCTATCCCATCACTTTAACCTTTGTTTTTTCAGTGAATTTCTAGAGGTTCTTGTAACATGATTAAATTTTTTTAACATATGTAAAGCCAAACTCTCGATGAGCACCAACTTTGGCAGCCAACCCCCTGCCCTGCACAGCCTTCTGGCATGCACAGCATGTGTTTGGTCTTGCAGGTCCTGGCCGCACTCAGGCAGATTTACTGACTTTGTCAAAGAGTCATAATACCAAAATGTAAAAAGTGGGCCATTTGGCTTTATGGAGTTAGACTTTGTGAATTCCTCCCAGACAGACACACAATAGAGGGATTAATTATGCCTGAATGGGGCATATGCTGGCAGGATGTGGGCGTGGGGGGTTGAAGATTGGCATGGCCCTACTTTGCCGAAACGCATCCGCTTGCCATGAATAAAGCTTATCTCTGATCCCGTAGAGTGCTTCTACTTCCTTGTGAAGTTTTAAATTGAATTGATTTACGTGAGGCCACTCTCACGCAAGAATGCACCCATCCTGAAAAGTGTTAAATGGTTTTGTTTTGGGACATTAAATTACACCATCAGAACCGCCATGTCTCCAATATATGGCATGCTTGTTGACACAGGATCAAGACATTACAAAATGTCAAAGCGCTGATTACTAAACCAGTGCTTTTAAGTGTATCCTGTGAAAGGAAGAGAACTGTGGCCGCACGAGGGATGTTTAAAGGGGAAGAACAAAAAGAAAACGAGGACAGGTCAGCTAACAATGGTGAAAGTGACTATGAGAGGACTAGTGCTAAAACCTCACTGTGAGTAATATGTAAGGATATAATACCGTGTTGTTAATATCCAGAGCAATGGTATTTATTACTAAAACTATCACAGTGAACGCACGGATTTTGTTAACAACATTAAATGATGGAGAATAACCCACTCTGTGATGGCGCACATTATATGGCTCAACTTCTGATATGATGACAGTCCTTTTTTGATGGTTACGAACTATTTTCCAATGAAAATGAGAATGAATGTATGTAACTCTAATAACAGCAAGCTGATTTGTTTGATGCCAGCATTGAGAAAGGCGACTTTGCAGAAACGCATCGCTTGGCGTAAATAAAGCTTTTCTCTGATCCCGTGTAGTGCTTCTACTTCCTTGTGGAGTTTCGAGTTGAATTGATTTAAGTGAGCCACTCTCACGCAAGAATGCACCCATCCTGAAAAGTGTTTGATGGTAAAACTAGTGGCTATGTTTTGGGACATTATATATATATATATATATATATATATATATATATATATATATATATATATATAACAAAACTAACATGTCTCTGAGTTGTTTTTACATTTTTCAGCCCACATTATATAATCATTAAAACAACCACAGAAAGGCCTTGCACTACAGTAGAAGAGCATAGAGCTCCAGCTCAGAATGCTTTAATAAATATGTTAAGTTCTCCTGGGGTCATGGATTTAATGACTCCCTGCAGTCCCCACAACAATAACAATATGCTTGCCGGTTCCCCTGACTCTTCTAGGAGCACCACACTCATGAAGATATGGCAAATTAGATACCCTAGGGCCTTATGGGGAGCTCTTTCTTATGAGCAGTGAATAATAAATGAGCTGTTCTTGCTGCACATTCATTATTATTATTTTTTTTTTTTTTGGGGTGTCCCGGTGCCCACCCATGATACCTAGATGCTTCATTCTGGTGGGGGCAGCAGGAGGAGCAATATGGCCCATCACGGGTAGTGGCGGGTTCTAGAAATTCTTTTTTTAAGTATAAATATTGGTGGGGGTTTACAGTCCACCATTGCCGAGCCCTTAGAGCCCCAGGGACACCATTCAACCTGGGCCATTTTTTTTTGGAGAGGTGGCAAGCAGCCCCCTCCCGAGCCTTTACAGGACCTTGGGCCCCATCACCCGTTTCCTTTCATTAGGGGCATGAGGGCGCATGGCCCCCTACCTGAGCCAATAGTGGCCCGCACCCTCTCCATGCACCACTGATTTCTTCATGTTACATCACTCATCACATGTTCTATAACATCATTGAAAATATCCCTACAACGTTTGATATAATATAATTTATAGAAGACTCTGCATGGTGTGGACAGCAGTTATAGTTACCCCAGAGCACAAGTTATGGTTACTAGAGATAATTTCAGTGTTTTTTTCAGTTCAAAACATCACGTTGGCACCGAAGATTTCACCTAACTATAAAAACACTTTCATCTTTGTGTTTTTATTTTTTCAATTAAATATAGATAGATAGATAGATAGATAGATAGATAGATAAATATTGTTTCAGTGTTGCATAGTGAAACAATCAGATCCATGCTGGCAGTGCTGGTATTTTGGGTGGGCTGTGGGCTACAGGTCCAATTAAAAATTTCCAAGATCACCAAAAGTTTATTTCAGTGGCACAGACACAACACTTTGACCTGCCAAGAAGCCTTTCTCAAGTGAATGTACATCTAATTACCATAGAAACAAATGCACAAAAAAAAAAAAACATAGAAGACATATTGCCCATGTATGTTAGTGTTATGTGAAACAGTACAGCTAAAAACACTGATACCTACTTCAGTCACTATGGTGACTCTGTCAAAAATGATTTCATAATACTTTTATACATGAAGGGAACACGTAGAATGGAACAACCATGATTTTCAAATATATCGTCCAAAATCATATAGCATATGAATCTGATTTCCAGAATGCAGTGTAACAAAATGTAATGGCATCTAAGCGTGAATTCATTTCACTAAACATGATGATAATTAAATAGATAATTCATCAATGGTATTTCTCATCAAATAAGGAAATGCCATGTGTAGAATGAAAATGTTCTATAACATGTTACCGCTAATATCATCATAATTGCTATAAAGGAAAGGAGAAAGAGCAGGTGCTGGCTTAAGTGAATAAAAAACTGTTGCCATTTTGTATCATATAAATATTGAAATGGAAGAGCAGGTGTGAGCTGGAATAAGATGGAAGTTCCAAGTCTATTCTGACTCATATAACCTTAGCATGTGGGCACTATTCACAAAGATCAAAGAGATCCCAGTGAACACTATAGTAAGGTATGCTTTTGACTGCCAATTATCACATACAAAATTGTGTGGCAGATGAAAATAAAGAATCTCCGGAGCCAGGAGCAAGAATATTGCCCAACTGGATCAACTCACACAGATTAAATTGCTAAAATATAATAAAATTTATGCCACTGAAATAAACTCTTAATGATGTTGGTACTGGATTGCTGCTTCATCATATTTTTTACACACACACACATACACGCACACACCCCCACACATACTCGCACACACACCCCACACACACACACATATACTTACCTTAAATATACTTACATTCATGGCCAAGGCTTCATGATAAAAGCCTCTGTGTAGTACAGGCATGTGTAAAAAAAAAGTCTGCACAGTAAAGGCGTTGTGTGGTAAAGGCGATTTGTCAGTCTCATGTATCAGATTTATTTCAAAATATGGCTTCATTGTGGAATCCTAGATCCTTGTGAATTTTCCTCTGATTTTGTAGGTTTTTTAGACATTCTGGGGTTTGAGAAATTCTCTGGCCTTCTTATAAATTTATGGTTGTTCGGTTTCTGGTATTCAACAGTGAGTTGTATCAGTGAGAGCTGTTTTTTATATCAATTAATTTGAGATTAGAGGGAGCTAGACTGGTAATTGCTTGATGTGGTTTCTGTATACTAGTCAGGTAGGAGTTCTGTGGAGTTCTGAGTGAGTGAGGATGTTGATATGTTTTGAGTGTTGTTGTACAGAGATCCTCTTTAGATGTCTTGTCAGGATTTTGAATGACTTCATTTGACCCTTGTTTAGAAGATCAGATTTAGCAGTGAGGAATGGTAGAGCAAGGTGGTCTGATCACTCTATTTTGACTAGATACTTATGATGTTGGGGGAGAATGATGTGGTCAAGGTTGTTGCCTTGCTATATGTTGAATATGAGATCAATTGAGCCAGATTATGAAACAAGCAGATTTATTTTAATTTTGATGAGGTGGTTACATTGGTCTTCCAGGGGAAGTTAAAGTCACCCAGGAAGATGTTAGCTGTAGGAAGCCAGCTCTCGATATAGTGCAGTAAAATGTAGTACACCTTGCAGAGAGTCCAGGAGAACCCCAAAGTTTTGCAGATGCAGAAATAGATAGGTCTAGTGCCCTTTTTGTGGTAGAGTGGGAGAACAGTTAGGCTTACCAGGGAGTCATGGTAAGCATTTGTTGTACTCACACAGGCAATATATAAGACACACACTCAAAGAATAAATCTGAGACCAACTCAGAAGAAATAACAGTTGCTTTTATATGTGTTTTGAACCAAAGAACTTTATTATAAGGTAAGCAGTTTGTTATGTCTAGGCTATCTGGAGAATGCTGTCATGGAAAATGGGGGGTTGGAAGGTGGCGAGGTTTCTGGACAGTTGGTTTAATTCTCCCTGAGGAAACCGAAGCATAGAGATGGCTTTAGAGATACTTGGAATAAAATACGTATGTTTCATTGCAGCTCCACTGTACCTTTGTATTTTTTACAGTGGTGACGAGTACTTGGAGATATTTTTATTACTATATCTCCATTTCGGACCTGAATGCGTCATTGATGTGTTTTTTTTTTCCTTTTTCTTCGTTGTTCTTCTATTCGGAGATCGGCTCTTTATAAGGTTTGGATGAGGAGGACACAGATGAGAAGACGGACTGGGCGTGGCGTGGTAACTATAATTGTAGTTACTTTACAATTTATTCTACTGCCAGTGTGTTTAGCCGTTCAGTAAGCGGATTTTAAAACACGCTGCACGCGCACCATGTTCAGTGCGCGGCAGCATTCTTATTCTGTGGCAGACACACGTGTTTGTACTCACACGCGCCGCAGAGTCAAAGACGTGCTGCTGTAACACACGCTCCTATACCAGCACTGGATTGAAGTTTAAAAATAACTTGCGCTGTTGTGCGTGTATTTTAACACACGTTATCCGCGAGTTGGATTAACTTTATGGCAGTGGCTCACCTCATCTGGAACTAAACTGTGTGCGGAGCTCGTAAGTTTCTGGTGTTGAGCTTTCGGTTTCCTGTCTTAAGGTTTTTCTGATGAAATGGAAATAGAAAGAGGACTGCTTGCACTACAATTAAAGTCGAGGAAAGACTTTATCGGAACAACAATCAATATTTTGTAATTGAATGTAACTTTACGTTTAAAAAAAATTTGTGTAAAAAAAATGATAAAACAATTAACAAAAAGAAGAAGAAAAATTAAAAGAGAGCAACTGACAGTTCTTTGTTTGGATTTGATCTAAAAAAAAAATTTTAAGATGCAATTTGAACCGCCGGCGAAATTTTTGCAAACAAAAGGTGATCCTCCTATGCCTTGGTCCAGATGGAAGGAAGAGTTCTTAACCAATATGAAGGCGATGGATGATGTTAACATGTCCCAAGAAAGGAAAAAAAATATTTTGCCACATTGTTTAGGTTCGGAGGGACAAATGATTTTCAGAACGTTACCACCTGTTGCTATGTTGGGACAAGGCGATGGAGAGGTGGATGTGTTTAAAGAAGCGTTATTGAGGTTGGAAAATAGATTCAAGCCAACACGAAGCATTGCTTTGAATAAATTTAAATTCTACACAAGGATACAGCATCCTGAAGAATCTTTTGATGACTTTTTGACAGCACTGCGTGGGTTATCGGTACATTGTAATTTTGGAGAAATGACTGATGAAATGATCAGAGACCAGATTATTGTGCACGTAAAAAGTAGGAAGATTGAGGAACATTTGTGGGTTATGGGGGATCCTAAATTACAAGAGGTTATTACAACTGCTAAGGCATTAGAACAATCGGAAAAATTGATAAAAACCGTGCAAGTCTTTCAAAGGGCAATGTTTCACTTGTTCAAAGACATGGACAATTATGTTAAATGTTTTCAAGATGACATGTTGATATTTTCCAGGGATGAAAAAGAGCACAAAGAACATGTGGTGAATGTGTGTAAGGTATTGGAGGAGAATGGGCTGACCCTTAAGGAAAAGAAATGTAAGTTATTTGCTGAATCTGTGGAATATTTGGGTCATACCATTTCTGGTAATGGTGTGGTTCCTAAACAATATTTAGTGGATGCTATTGTGAATGCTCCTGATAATAGGGAGAAATTTCTGTCATTTAATGGGTTATGTGAGTATTACAGTAAGTTTATAGACAATTTAGCCACCAAGATGGAACCTTAGAGAGAACTCAAGCGGAAAGGGGCCCAGTACATATGGGCGGAGAAACAAAGTGAAGCCTTTGAGAGAATTAAAAAAGAAATTGTGGGGGCACCAACGTTGAGACCTTTCAGTGTGGGGGCGCAATGTGTGGTAACGGTGGATGCGAGCATGTATGGGATTGGAGGTGTGTTTCTCAAAGATGGGGTAGGGACAGGTGGAATGTTTTGTTTGCCTCACACACACTCAATGACACGGAGAGGAAATACGCAGTGATTGAGAAGGAGTTGTTAGCGTGTATTTGGGCTGTTGAACACTTCAGGGACTATATTTGGGGTACGAAGTTTATTCTTCAAACTGACCATAAACCCTTGGTGGGTATCCTTTCTCCAGGCGGGGGTTGGAATGCCACAGCTCGAATTACCAGACTTGTGTCAAGGTTGCAAGAATATTATTTTGAGGTTGAATATGTGCCGGGGAGGAGCAATGCTGTGGCAGATTGTCTGTCAAGACTTCCACAGAATGAAACGAAGGAGGACAATGCAGTTTGTGGGCTCTTGGAGAATGAAATAATATCCACTGTGTCAGGGTACATGACTGTAGAGTTTGGGAGCATTAAGGAGGAAGAATGGATGGATTGTTTGAAAAATGATCAGACATTGCAGGAGGTAATAAGGCATGTGAGAGATGGTTGGCCCACTAGGGGTAGGTTTGCTGTGGAGTTGAAGCCGTTAGCTAAGGTTAGGGATGAGCTGGAAGTAGAAAATGAGATATTGTTCAAGAAAGGGAAGTGCATTCCTCCCAGAGATTTGATGCAGGCCATTTTGTGTATACCTCATGAGGGGCATCCGGGTATGTCCTCTATGAAACGGTTGGTACGCACATGTTTCTGGTGGCCGGGATTGGACAAAATGGTGGACAGACATGTCAGAGATTGTGATGTCTGTGTAAATGCAGAAAAAATGCTAAGAACTGTACCTGCACCTCTGGTACCAGTCGCCTGGCCGACTTCTCCCTGGCAGAAATTGGGATTTGACATCACAGGTCCATTTTATTCTCTTCCAGCTGATATCCGGTATGCTTTAGTGCTTATAGACTATTTTTCCAAGTGGCCTGAGGTAAAAATGGTTCCATGTGTGTCAGCGGGTATTGTAATAGAATTTTTCAAGGAGATTTTTGCCAAGGAGGGTTACCCAGAAGTCTTGATTTTGGATAATGGGGTCCAATTGATTGCTAGTGAAACACAGAGTTTTTTTAGGTATTGCAACATTAAACATATTACTACTCCTTTGTATGAGCCACAAGGCAACGGACAGGTGGAGAGATTTAATCGAGTTCTTAAAGACAGCGTTATTTGGGCACGTAGTTTTGGAGGTTTGTGGAAGGAAAAGTTAAGAGAAAAGTTATGGAATTATCGGATTACTCCACAATCCACAACAGGTGTAAGTCCTTTCAGGTTGTTGAGGGGAAGACATCCTGTGTCGAAATTATGTCCATGGTGGTTCAAGAAGAAGCAGGGCAAAGAATGGGAAAATTTATATTTGGAAGAAGTCAGAGAAAGGGTCAAGGACAAACAGGAAAAGATTAAGGAAATTTACGACAGAAAGTGGAAGGTGAAGCAACCCAACATTATGGTTGGAGACTAGGTTAAAATACGTAAACCGGGGTTTGTAAGAAAGACTGAAAGCAAGTTTGGAAAGGCTGTCAAGGTAGTCAAGGTGTTAAGGAATAGTGTGGTTACACAGGATGGCAAAGTGTGGAATGTGAGAAGGGTGGTGAAATTCGTGGTAACCGTCAGGATGTTAAGGAAGGGAAACGTTGCGATCACCTTGTAACAGGATGGAGTGGTTTTAGTGAGGAAGTTGAACATCCTGTTGAGAGTGTGGGAAATGAGGGTGAGTGTGGGAAGCCTGTCTCTGTGGAGGCATCAGAAAAAACCTATGAAGAAGTAGGGGTGGCTGCAGATCAAAGGAATTATGGGGATAATGTAGTGAACAGGGATTCTGTTGCTTCTAGAGTGAAATCTAGTACGAGGAAACGTGCTCTACCATTCAAACTTAGAGACTTTGTGTAATTGAAAATGAATACTGTAGATGTTACAAGTTGGTTTGCATACTCTGAAATTGTTATTTATTTGTTGTTGTCCTTTATTTCTTCTGTATATTTGTGTTTGTGTAATTTTTGTTTTTATTGCTTTAGTTCACTTTTATTATTTTAGGAATGGAAATGTGTTATGTCTAGGCTAGCTGGAGAATGCTGTCATGGAATGTGGGGGGTCGGAAGGTGGCGAGGATTCTGGACAGTTGGTTTAATTCTCCCTGAGGAAACCGAAGCATAGAGATGGCTTGAGAGATACTTGGAATAAAATACGTATGTTTCATTGCAGCTCCACTGTACCTTTGTATTTTTTACACAGTTTTTAAATTACAAATACTTTGCTGTTTCAAAAATTGACACAGTGCGATTTTCAGAGTCAGCAATGTTAGCCTATGGAAGGAAAACAGGAATGCAGTTTCTATGGTAAGTACACAACTTACAACCCCAGTCTTCAGGGCTTCATGCTAGCACTGGGCAAAGTTAAGGTTGGTACCAAGTGTGCACCCACAGTGGTATGGGGGCAGCTGGGTGCCAAAATTGAAATTGGAGTCTGTGCCCAATGTTAGTCAATGAAGACTGGGGGGACTGAAGATGCGCTGCTCCCAGGTAAGTACAGGCAGTGTCAGAGGTCTTTGGGGGTTGAGACAAGCACCGGAGGTGGGCCACAGGGCAGCACCAAACTTACACCCTCAGCGTCACAGGGGCGGCCGGGTGCAGTGTGCCAACAAAACATTGGGCACCCAATGCTATTCAATGGAGATGTGGGTATCTGCTGCAGTGCTGCTTACGAGTGAGTAGAGCGGCCTCAGGGAAGGATCTCCTGGGGCTAAAGCAAGAACAACTGGGCCATAAGGCAGCACCAAACTTACAACCTCAGCAGCACAGGGGCGGCCAGGTGAAAGCATTGGGCTCCCAGTGTTAGTCAATGCAGGAGATCACTTTCAGAAACAGGCTGCAGGCTCTAACCAGGGGTCCGGGAGAGGTCAACCCACAGCTGCCCACGTAAGTTAAGATCCAGGTGTTGTAGAGACACCAAAGGTCTAGCTCCCAAGGCCCAGGGCTCCGAGTTCAGGTGTGTCTTCTGGCATCAGAAACAGCTTACCGGGCAGGTCGCAGTCAGGGGGAGCCCTCGGATTTAGGCTTTAGGTATTGCTGTGGAGTCCGACAGGGGTCAGCATATGATGGACTGTGGGTCAGAAGTTCTGGGGGGCCTTCACTGGACTGGTGGGCCACTTGGACTCAGGCCGTGGGCATCAAGTGCAGAGGTGGTCCTCAGGCAGACTTCTTTCTTCTTCGGAGATGTTTCTTTTGGACAGGTCCGCTGTCCTTGGGAGTTCTTTTCTTTGTTGAAAGCAGGCAGTCTTCCCAAGGCTTTGGAGGTTGCTGGGCTGCAGAAAAGTCATCTTCTGGGTGCAGGTTTCTTTCAAGGCTGTAGACAGGCCAGTAGGGCTAGGTTCAAGTCATTTGGTGTCTTCAGTCTTCTCTGTTGGGTGACTTCTGTTTTATCTGGCTCTTCTTAAGTTGACAGAAATCTGATTCTAGGGTTCAGGGGTACCACCTATATATTGAATTTAGGGGCGTTACATGGAGCGCCAAGTGGTAGCCAATGAGCTACTCACCTTTAGGGTGACTACACCCTTCCGATGACCACTTCCTTTGGGAAGTGGCATAGCCATAATCCTATTGGCCTAACTCCTTCCATGCAAGATGGAGAAATGTAAAAAGTAGTGTCCACTTCAGCTCATCCACCCTATGGGTGGGACTGGCATTAAAGTGGGCACTCCTCCTAATTTACCTAATTATCCTGCCAGTCGTGCTGCCAAAAGTGGTGTCAGGAACTGGAGGTCGGGTTTCTCCACCATTTGAAGAGGCCTGGGTCACATTTCAAACGTGGCAAGTCCCTTGAAGCTCCCCACCCTGGAATGTCCATCCTGCCTGGGAGAGGGAGTCACACCTGGATCCAGAGCAGGCCATTGTTCTGAGCCCTCGGGAGCATTGGCTTTAACTTCTGGGTGCCATAACTCCGTCTAAAGTGGCTGCACTCGTTCTGACCAGTCAGTGCCCACTCTAGGAATTGGTCGATTTCAAGGGGGCACCTCTAAAGAGCCCTCTGAGTACATGTATTAATAAATCCATCTCTGGATTCAGTGAGGGTTTATTAATATGAGATGTTTGATACCAAACATCCCTATTGTCGGTGAAGCCATCATGTAGCTGGGGAACTCGTAATTACCAATGTCCAGCACATGTACTTAAAATAGCTGCACTGTTCACTTACAATGTCTGAAGATCGACAAAGACATAGCAGGGGCATATCTGTTCTTGCAGGTATACCCTCACATGTATTATAATGCACCCTATGACTTACATATATTGCATGCAGTGTGCAGGAGACAGGGCGCACAGGCTGTGTGCCATGTTGTGTTTTCATTTTAGGTCTGCACCAAGACACACAGCCTGCAAAGGCAGCACTGTGTGCACTTAGGTGGCAGAGGGTCCCTGAGAGCAGCACAAGCTGGGCTGCACCCCTCAGGGGCCTTCCTTTAGTACCCAGGGTTATCCTTTATTAGGGACTTACAGTGGCAACTAAAGGTTTGCCAATTACGAAAAATGACTGTGCAGTTTTAGGGTAAGAGATCTGGCACTGGGACCTGTTTAGCAGGGATCCAGTGCACTTTCAGGCAAAATTACACCGGAAACAGGCAAAAAGTGTGGGGAGTGACCATGTCAAAAGAGGCACTCTGCTACATTGGCTGAGTATTTTGTCAGCATTGCAGTTGCAAGGTTAATAAAGCTTTTGGAAAATGTGGGCATTGAACCATTTGGAAGAAGATATTTTTGTTGTGGTTTAGTCTGTTAGATAGTAAGAGGAGTTTAAAAGGTGTATAAGAAGGGGAGCCCACAGTGATAAAGGGCTAGGTGTATCAACAAACCATTTTGCGATTCTCTAATAGCGATTTTTCAGGAAATCGCTATTTCTGAATCGCAAAATGATATGTATAATATTTGCGATTCAGTAATAGCGATTTCTTAAAAATCGCAAATGCTATTACCGGATAGCTAATTGCGATACCGGCCCCATTCACACCTATGGGCCTGTAGGCCCATATTTGCGAATTATTTGCATTTCCCAAATTGCAAATTACAAAACTGGAATTCGCAAATTTGGGAAATACAAAACCCAGGGTGCTGGGGGCCCAAGGCCCCCTCTGCTGCACCCCAAGAATTTTTTTAAGGACATGTAAGGTGCACACATGCCAAAGGGGCATGTGTGCGTTACATGTCAATTTTAAAAATGCATTTTTAAAATTTGCACATGCTTACCACCAAGTTCAACTTGGTGGTAGTAGTGATTCCTTAATGCCCAATTCACATTAAGGAAAAGCTTGATACATGTGGTTTAGAAATTGCAAATAAGGATTCCTTATTTGCGATTTCTTATTTAGAGAATCGCAATTTGCGATTCTCTAAACGGGCTGGCAACTTTAAGGAATCGCTATTTTAGCGATTCCTTAAAATTGCATAGCGAATGCCTTCCATACATACTGAAAGGCATTTTCGAATTCGCAAACGTCCATTCGCACCGTTTGCGAATGCAAAAATGCTTGATACATCTAGCCCAAAGTGCAGATTGTTTTTTGTGGATGATAGCTAACCCGCCTCCATACTTTATGAGTCTGCTTTTGTGTATGAGGGAGTAGCCTTCAGGGACCAAAATGACTAAACCTGGGGAGGATGTTAGGAAAAGTCATGTTTTAGTAATTAATAGTAGATCTAAGGAGTAAGGTGTAGTCAGATCATCAATTGCAGCTGCTTCATCTTGGGCTGACATTGCATTTAGTAGCACATATGGTGAATTCTTTGATAGGTCGATTAAGAGTTGAGATGATCTTGATATAGGTTTTTGGGGTGCATGCCTTGGTTTGTTTTTCTGTCTATAATGTGGAAAGTTCTTGGTGTATTGTGTAATAGGGATGCGTTAACTTGAGTGCACACTTTCCCTCAATGGATATCAAAAGGCTGAAAATGATCAGACCTTAAGGCCATGCTAGAAAATGCTTCAAGCTTGTTAAAACTATTCCTGGAAGATGAAGGATCGTAGCAGAGGAGGTTTGCATTGATTGGGTCCAGAAAAAAGAATCAGTATTGTTTGAATGAAGGCGTCTCTGATTTATGAAGATGACTGTGCTCAGGAGAGTAGTAGGAATAAAAATAGTGCTTGATGGCTAAACCTCACTGTAGGAGTTTATGAAGTGCAGTAGAGGAAATTAAAAGACTGCCCCAAGAAGGAAGACTCAATAATGATTGAATGGGGGCTTTGCTCCTTGACTATAAAGTTTTAGTCTAGTCACAAGATGGCTGCTCCAGAGGCACTGGTGACGCCATCCTCCTCATTCTTTAACAGCTGCATGGAATGGATGGTAGAAAACATAGTCCACAGAAGGAGTCTGCACTTCTGCTTCGGTAACATTTCTACAATTGTCCACTCTAAGGGCAGAAGGAGTCAGTAATCTCCTGGGACACTCTTGGACTAGATGGTAGAAAGCAGAGCTTAAGGGATATGGGACCTGCACCTCTTCCTCAACACCGAATACACAGGAATCAACTTTATGGGTAGAGGGAGTCAACATTCTCCTGGTAGCCTTGGTAGATACTGTGGGACCATTCTGGACCCCCTTGCCTATAGATCGGTGTGAAGCGTAGTCAGAAACAGTACCCTCTGTTGTGGCTGGCAGTCAGGGTGGCACCAATGAAGTTGTGCTGCTAATAGAGGTGGGAGAGCCGTTGAAAACTCGAGCCAGGCTTGAGTCTGAAGCCTGGGTCTGTCTCAGCTCAAGTTTCTTTTAGAAGCTCAAGCCCATGACGACCTGAGTCTTCATGTAGCTTTATGCCTGTCACCCACGCTCTTCCACCCTCATGCACAGAGGTAAAAACAAAGCATTAACATTTATGGTAAAAAGGAGACACAAAGAGATACCCATTTAGTTCTAATTCTGTACAGAGTAAAACCAGAAAACCTACATTCATCATTCCAACCTAACCACATTGCGTGACCTTAGGCAAATATTTTATTTTAACGATCCTCCTTTTTCACGATTGTAAATGAAAGCACCTTCATATACCCGAGATACAAATATGAGATTTATGAAACCATATTGTGTTAATAGACTATAATATTTCTCTATGTGAGTCTGGGCCACATAGTGGGTTCATGTGACTACTGTCTTGCCTTGCAGTTAACTAATGGTACTTTTGCCTGAGAGAAGGCAGGGGTATAATGGTTCCAAATTCAAGTATAAAAACTATCAGTTTTAATAAGTACTTCTCAGAGCAGTACTGTAATGGATGTAATAATATCAAAGGTCCCACATGTGAAAGAAATACACGCTTTTGAATTATGCTTTGATGTGATCATATCTTACTGGATACTTGTTGTATAATTTAAATGGCATTTTCAGGGCTTGGCTCTGGCTTGGCTAACTCTATTAATTTATTGGCTCACCCACCTCTAGCTGCTGTGTGGGCTGGATCTGGATTCTGTCAAGACTGCTCAACCTAGTTCTTTGTGTGGTATCCCTCTGAAATTCCTCTGACACTTGTAAAATGAGCAGTGCTCTCAAATGCGCTCTTTTAATACAATGTTCTTCTAAAATATGCCCCTAAAACTTTACACAATCTTGGTAAAGTCTAGTTGTAGTCCACGCGCTACTGTGGGCACGTCTGACCTCATTTGGCCTTTTATATTTTAATTCATAAGGGCACTCAATAGAGGTTCGATGGATCTTTTGACTACGCTTGGAGTGATTCCACTAAGAGCTTCACCTTTAAGCATCAATCCTTTCAACATAATCAATAAACAAACATTTCATCTGGAGTCAATAATCTTTACACACCATGACCCATTTGGCCACGAATAACCACACCTTTAAGTTAAAGTTAGAAAGTTTATTTCCCTATATTAACAATGCTAATGTCACATAAATTAATCTCAAAACCAAATGGTAAACATACATGAATAACACCGGCTGACTGAATCTTCTAAAGAATCAGTTAAACTAAAGCATTAACAATTAAGCATTCAAGATTCACAGTACAAATTAATAACAAGAATAACTGCGTAGTAGAAATGAAATACATCTTGATTCAACAGGTGAACAACATCATTCCTTTGTTACTTGAAATTTGTTATTGTTTCCAGGGCTCTCTAACTAACCTTCTGATTAGAATAGCATGTTTGGGCTACATGCAAAACAATTTAGTTTAAAGATAATTTGTAAAACATCTAACTATGGCTCTATCAAAATAGCAGTTGCTACCTAGAAACAAAGAACAAACCTACAACAAGGACAATACCATTTTGTCATACCTCTCCTCAATGTGGATCAGCAAGCAAGCTCTTCGTCAGCTGGACATCTTTTCGGTCAGCTTCAGCAACGGGCAGTGAAAGGGGATGGTTCAGACAGGGGGGGACTCTAAGCTATCTGAACCATTTAAGAAAAAATATCCAAGGGATCAGGATTCAGCATTAGAAATTCAAGCGATAAAGTCAAAGACAGAAAATAAAGTGATCAGGAACTGTTCAGCTCCTCAAAGACTAGGCCAAACCTCGCTAACTTAAACTAAGCAAAAACGTAACATGAAATCATTAATATGACATACTACTACCATTTTCTTTACGCATGCACTTCAACTAATAATAATATGCATTTACTAAAAGCATTAAGTATTTTTATGACAGTCACTCAAGTGGGCACATTTTCCAAGTCGCACATTATTTTCTATATTTGCTTAATTCTGTGCAAATTCTTAACCCATATCAAATAAAAATCCTTAATGATTAATTCAGATTTCACACTACCATCTACAGAAGGGAATGTTCGCTGCATTACACTAGCTCCCGTCAATTAACAAATCTCGCACAGTGGCACCCATGTTGGTTGTGGTATTATTTTAAACTGCTACCTTTTGTTATTCAGAAAACTGGCATGCAAGGAGATCAGGACTGCGCAGTGAAAAAGAAGTCAGTGCGCAGGACGTCCTGTATGCTTGACTCAGTATCTGATTGGATCTTCAGCAATGGAAAGCTTCTAGTAGTAAGCTTTCGAACCAGCGCCATCCTGTCAGAAGTCTGCAGTCTCTGAAAAGGAAAAAGGTAAAGAAACAGTTACTGAAAAGCTGTTCTTGCAGAAATGCGCTAGCTTTTGCTGTTGGGGCAGAAGGGAGTATTGGCTCATGACTTTTGAGAGTGAATCTTCAAACCCGTTTTAAAGAACAGACTTTAATGTCTGGATTTGCTCAATAAGAAAGGACATAATTTAAGACCTTTTGTGAACAGCATTGTGGTATGTTGTTATTATTATAATTATAATGTTCTACATTTGTTGTTACTCTCATGTAATATTCCACATGTAGAATGTGTCTGGGTTCTGTTGGGGACAGTTGCTGCTGATCCCTCAGACTGCTGGGATGCATTTCTGGTTGTGGGCTTCTTATGGATAGAAATAAATCTACCTCATCTTAACATATACCAGTATTGGCTTTATTCCATATACCACAATTTGGCAACAAACTGGTGTTAAGAAGCCCACTGACGGACCCTAGGAATACTATGTTATGTTATGTTACGAGGTCTTATATAGGTCATGGCTACCCAAAGGCCTCCCAGCGCTAAACGGAAGACTTCAAAACACAGGCTACAGACGAGGATCAAAATAGCCAGGTCTTAATTAGGCGACAAAAGAAAGTTTGTGGCTGGTTTGTCGTAGGCCCATCGGCAGGGAGTTCCACAACTTAGCACCAAGGTAGGCCATTGACCTTCCACCCCATTTAACCTTTTTTGTTAAAGAGATTACGGCAAGGGCCACCGAGGAGGACCTAAGATGTCTAGCAGGAATGTGGAAGGAGGCAAGGGTTCGTAAGAGTGGGGGACCTTTGTTGTGGAGAGCTCTGTGGATGCACCACAGCATTTTTAAATTTTATCCGCTGCTCAACTGGGAGCCAGTGCAGAGTAGAAAGAGCTGGTCTGGTCAATTCATGTCTAGGTATGTTGAAGAGAAGGCGGGCAGCAGTGTTTTGCACCACTTGTAGTTTATTTTTAACATATTTTGGATCACCGATGTACAGGGCATTCCCATTATCAAGGCAAGAGATAATGAGTGTCTGGATAATGAGACTCTTTGCAATAAATGAAAGTATTTTAAATAACTTTCTAAGGAGTCTTAGCGTACCAAAGCAGGTGGGGGAGATTTTCTTAGCTTGATGATCCATAGTTAACCATGGGTCAAGCATACTCCTGAACTCTTGATGTTTTCCTTAAGAGGGGGCAGATCCCCTAAGGAGTGATGCAAAGGAGAAATAGAATTTGGCCGAGAAAGATGTCCTAGAATCATAACCTCTGTCTTATCTCCATTTAGCTTGAGTTTGCTTTCGGACATCCATTCAGACACTGCCCTTAGGCAAGGAGCAAGTGCCTTCTCCGATAAGTTCTGCTCAGTTGTGAAGAAGACTACTAGTTGGGTGTCATCCGCATATGAGACTACTGAGAGACCATATGGCTCCACTATCTTTGCCAGCGGTGACATGTAGATGTTAAATAAAATAGGGCTAAGTGAAGAGCCTTGTGGCATTCCCCAGCTGCTATTAAAGCAACTGTAGAGAAACGAGTGATCTTGTGCCTGAAATGATCTTGCCTCTAGAAAAGAGGAGAGCCAGCTGAGAGATTTACCCATAATTCCAATCGGCTTCATTCTTTGACAAAGGATACTATGATCCACAGTGTCAAAGGCGACACTGAGATCCAGAAGAATGATCGCTGAAACCAACCCCTGATCAAGGCGTTTCCTGACCTCTCTCGTAATGCCAATCAGTGCTGATTCAGTGCTGTGTAGTGGTCTGAAACCCATCTGGGAAGGATGAACAATATTATTGTCCTCAAGAAAATTAGAGAGATCTGTGTTAACATGTTTTTCAGTATCTTGGAGACAACAAGGAAAGGTATCTATAGTTATTGAGCACAGACTCATCTAAATGAGGTTTCTTAAGCAAAGGTTTCCCTATGGCATGTTCCCACTGATAAGGAATGCTACTGCTGGACAACAACAGATTCAACATGTCAGTCAAAATAGGAGCTATGACGGATGACCCCAGCGCTAAGATTGTAGGCGGTGCTGGGTCCAGTGGGGGACCATTTTTAAGGGCATCCAATAATGTTGATACCAGTTCCAGGGAGAGCGGTGGAAACTGCGACTGAGCACAGCTGTTTAGTTGGTACATTCCTCCCTAAGAGCATGGGTACTGAGGGTCCCCATCGGGAAGGTCGAATAGATGTCTAAGAGTTTTTGCTGGAAGAATGATCCCAAATTGTTACTTTGTTTGTAAAATGATTCCACAGATTGAGTATGAGAGTGGGAGTGAGCAATTTCTCTTAGAAGATGAAAGATCTCTTTAGGAGAGTTAGACCTCTGTTCTATTTTAGTGGAATAATAAGTACTTTGTGCTGATTTTACTTCCGCTTGAAACAGCCTAATGGCTTTCCTGTACTCATCTTTCAATGAGATATTGTACGTTTTTCTCCATCTTCTTTCCAAGCGCCTGAAATCCCTCTTTAGTAAACGTGGGTGAGGGAGAACCAGGGAGCATCTTTTTTCAAATGACCTCTCGACCTCAACGTATATTGGAGGACAATATCTAGGCTTTTGGTGATCAAATCATTAAATAGCTCCAGGAAACAAGTCATATTTTCCCTTAAGACGGGCTTCAGGCTCTCTAGAGTGCTTATCCAGCTTCTGGCATTAAGCAGATGCCAGCGCCTATAGGGCTGAGATTAAATTTGGGAGAGTTTGCCAGCAACTGGAGTGGCCAGGTGAAGAGAGATTAATAAGTGGTCCGACCAAGCCAGAGGAGTAGGGGGAGAAGCAGTGAGGCCAGCGGCATTACTAAAAACTAGGTGAATTGTATGACCATTATTGTGTGTAGGTCCTCTGACCAATTGTATTAGGTCCAGGGCGGCCATGTCAGATAAGAAGCTTTTAGCAGCAGCATTGCGTTACATTTCAGCGTGGTTGTTGAAGCCGCCAAGAGTAGTAAAATTTGACTTACTACAAATTAATTCAGCGATTTGCTCAGAAAATGTTTGTAGGAAATGTTGCACTGCGCCAGGGGGATGATAAACTAGAGCCCCTGAAAAGCTACACTGAGAATTTAATAGAATTGTAAAAGACATACTCTCACAGTCAATCAGCTGGAGGGGGTGGGAGGTAACCTTCACTAAATCCTTAAAGATAATAGCGATTCCCCCTCCTTTACCAGAGTCTCTATCTAACCTGATTATCGAGTAATCTTTGGACAGAGCCAAGGCTACATCCGGAGCTGATCCGTCATGAAGCCAGGTTTCGGTAAGAAAGAGATCTGTAGGTTTCCGATTGCTCAAAAGAAGGTTAATATCCAGATTATGGGCGGCCTGTGATCGGCAGTTGGCCAGAAGGAAAGTGCTTTGAGGGGATGTATGAGGTCCATGTTCTATCAGTGATTTGGTCTGTGGACATCAATGGCAGAAGGCGCAGGTTGAAATTGCTACGATTAGAAAAAACCTGGCAACCTTCTTTGGGCCCCTGTCTTAGTGCCAGAAGAAAATCAGCTCTATAGGATATCCTTTGCCCATTAAAGTGGGCAGGGGTACTGGCCCCTGGACCTGGTTGAGCGCGGACGGACACAGACTGGCTTGCCTTAGGTGCGCCAGCAGCGCGTCTGCTGTGCAACCGTAGCATTACCAGCCTTAAATGGGTTTGAAATTGAGGAGAGTCCGACGCTAGACCACTGACCTCCCAAGATGACATCTGAGAGTGACTAGAGCTACAGGGAGAAAAATGGCTACCAACCAAATGGGCTGAGGCAGACCGCCAACCCAGGTTAACCAGGACCAAATAAAAACGCCAGTAAGCGGATATTATAATAAAATGCAAAAGAAGGGAGGAAGGGGAGGGAACAGTAAAAAATGAAAAGATTTTGCTGCATAGGGCCTCTGGACACGGACCATAGGGAGCAAGAACACAGAAGCAGTAAAACGATAAAAATGCGTGATGGCATAGTCCACAATTAAAAACCTTATAATAATTATACTTAAAAATAGACTGTCACCTGCAGTAGTGATTTTAAAGGATTCCGCTGCGCGACCGCAGCATTACCAGCCTTAAATGGGTTTGAAATTGAGGAGAGTCCGGCGGCTATACCGCCCACCTCCCAAAATTGCTTCTCAAAGTGACTAGAGCTAGAGGGGGAAAAATGGCTGCCAACCAAATGGGCTGAGGCAGACCAACAACCCAGGTTAACCAGGACCAAATGAAACCGCCGATAAGCAGATTTTATAATAAAATGCAAATGAAGGGGGGGAGGGAACAGTAAAAAATGAAACGATTTTGCTGCCTAGGGTCTCTGGACACGGACCATAGGTAGCAAGAGCACAGAAGCAGTAAAACGATAAAAATGCGTGATGGCAAAGTCCACAATTAAAAACCTTAGAATAATTATACTTAAAAATAGACTGTCACCTGCAGTAGTGATTTTAAAGGATTCCACTCCGTGACCGCAGCATTACTGGCCTTATAATGGGTTTGAAATTGAGCAGAGTCCGACGGCTAGACCACCGACCTCCCAAGATGGCATCTGAGAGTGACTAGAGCTACAGGGAGAAAAATTACTGGCAACCAAATGGGCAGAGGCAGACCAGCAACCCAGGTTAACCGGGACCAAAATTGGATTTCTCCTGTGCCTTCTGTCTACCCTGGTGTGTGAGCTGGTCTACCGGAAATTTCCACTGGATCCCTCTTTGTACTGTGCGAGCGAGCACTCATGTTTTGGTCAGGCGCGGAGCTGAGGTGCAGTACTTACTTACTTGGGGAGACATACTTTTGAAATAGTCGAACTGGAGGGGTTAAGGGAAACACGCACTTGAAGTAGCTGTGAGTGACATACACACTTGAACTGCTCCCATCTGCACACCGCAGTTGTGAGGGCCTCGCACGGAAGTCATCTATGTATGCATGACCGGTTAGCTCTTACCGGGGGTAGCACACACCCCTCCTTAATTGCTGGTTCAGTGCTGCACACTCAGACTTTATTATTTCCCACAAGGCAGCGGGACAGCGTGTGACACCACACACAGGCAGCCATCTTCATTTGGGACATTTTCAATTATATGGATTGAATGCTACTTACTTTTTACAGATAGCCTTTTTGGACTGTGATTTTACCCATTATATCAGATGTATATTTGTTTGTCTTCAAGCTGCATTATTGTGTATATATATATATATATATATATGTATATATATATATATATATATATGTATATATATAAGATGGCCCAGTCAAAGGCTTTTTGCCAAAACAGCAACTAGCCTAACTGGATTTGTGCCATTTGATATAATATATGTATATATTGTTGGACAATGGGTTATTGGTAAGGGCAGGTAGGTACCTACACTTAGCAATAGGCCACTAACATCCACTTAGGTCCAGTTAGGTCTTCTCAGTAAATTAAACCCAGCTCAACCCTTGGTAGCTTGGCAACGAGCGTCAAGGCTTAACTTAGGAGACAGTGTAAAGCATTCAAATATCACAAAACAGTAATTAAATAAAACACAGGAAACAGTTTAAAAATCCAAAACCAATTTATAAAAATTGATTATATTTTTATCTTTAAAATGACACAAAAATGAATAAAATCGGATAAGGGGAACCGGAGATATGAATTTTTAAAGAATTATTGTTTTTTAGTGCCTAGAAACAAAAAGTACCAATCGGGTCATCTGGTTGCACCTCGACCGGGGCAAAGTCAAAAATTAAGGCTGACCGCGATGGAGCCCTACTCGGCTACAGCTCGTGGGAGGCCTTGGTCAAAAGTTTACCTTCGGACTTAGGGGGTCATTACGACCCTGGCAGTCATGGACCGCCAGGGCCGGGGACCGCGGATGCACCGCCAACAGGCTGGCGGTGCATCCAGGCCTATTCTGACCGCGGCGGTAAAGCCGCGGTCAGAAAAGGGAAACCGGCGGTTTCCCGCTGGTTTTACCCTGGCCTGAGAAATCCTCCATGGCGGCGCTGCAGGCAGCGCCGCCATGGGGATTCCGACCCCCTTACCGCCAGCCTGGTTCTGGCGGTTTTGACTGCCAGAACATGGTTGGCGGTAACGGGTGTCGTGGGGCCCCTGGGGGCCCCTGCAGTGCCCATGCCAATGGCATGGGCACTGCAGGGGCCCCCTAACAGGGCCCTACCAAGACTTTCAGTGTCTGCATAGCAGACACTGAAAATCGCAACGGGTGCAACTGCACCCGTCGCACCCTTTCCACTCCGCCGGCTCCATTCGGAGCCGGCATCCTCGTGGAAGGGGGTTTCCCGCTGGGCTGGCGGGCGGCCTTCTGGCGGTCGCCCGCCAGCCCAGCGGGAAACTCAGAATTACCGCAGCGGTCGTACGCGCAGCGGTATTCTGACGGCGGTACTTTGGCGGGCGGCCTCCGCCGCCCGCCAAAGTCAGAATGAGTCCCTTAGTCTCTTTTCTGAAGATTTTCTTCAGCGGGACGAACCTGCCAGTCCAATCCGACCTCCTGGAATTCTTCTCTGGATTCGCGTCGCGGGGGCCCTCGGTGGAGATTTTTACCTTCGGAATTAGTCATTTTTTTCAAGGTGAAAATCCTTCGACCGGGGCAAACCTGGATCTTGATCCGACGTCCCTGGAGCCCTCCTCGGATACGCTGGCTGGGAGGTCCCGGTCAACTTTCTACGTTCGGACTTAGTCTCTTTTTGGGAGATTTTCTTCACCGTGACGAACCTGCAAATCAAGCCGGGTCACGGTTGAGTCAAGCCGGCTAGAGTTGCCGCGGCAGGTCGGTCCCTCTAAGGAGCTTTTTTCAAAAGTACTCCAAACTTCTGCAAACTTCTGGGGCTTCTCCCAGATGTTCTTTTAAGGTTCTTTTGGGGTCCACAGCTCACCCCAAGGGTCCAGAAGCTCTGAGATGATCCTTGGGGGTGCGGACTACAACTCCCAGAATGCTCCTGGCGCAAACTCCTTTTTGGCCACTGGGCAGTGGTCAGCTGGTTGATTTATTCAGGAGTTGGTGCAGGGGACTCTGGTTAGCAATTTTTCACCTGTAGCTAACAGGGAGTCCCTCCTTGAACCATTTGAAGCCAGGAAAAGTCCTTCTTGTGGTGAAGCCCAAGTGTGCAGCTGGTGCAGTCCTTCTGAGTGCAGGTTCCAGGTGAAGGCCAGGGGTCCAGCAGGGCAGTCCTTCTTCTCCTGTAGTTCTTCCTGGTAGGGATGTGGTAGGGAACTGAGGTGTGGGTGCAGGTCTGCCAGTTTTATCCTTGCTCCTGGGTGAAAAACAGGGGGGTCCTGATTCTCCAATCAGGTGGAGGGTCCTTCCCCCTGTCATGACCACTTCCTGGGAAGTGTGGCAAAAATCTATCCCAGGAGGCAACATTCTTCAAAAATCCATCATGGCTGAATCTGATTTTTGGAGGTTACATCTGGCTGAGCCCACACACTGGTGTGGCTAAAAATCATAAACACACCCCTCTCCTGCCCTCAACTAATCTAATCAAGGGGGCACCTAGTTGTCTGGGGTTGCAGGATGTGGGGGTGTTACTGGGTTGCTCCAAATGTCCTTCTCTGCCTTTGAAGACCAGTTTGGCAGCCCTCCCTCTTCCTGCCTCACCATCTGCTGAGGGGAAATTCCCCTTCCACAGGCACATCTCTTTGTGTGAAGCCAGGCCACTTCATACCTCATCAAGCAGCCTGGCCAGGCTGCCAGAGGCTGGCCAATCAGAGCACAGCAGCAAAAACAATGCAGGGCTGAAACTGGCAACTTTTCAGGTAATGTTTAAAACTCTTTACCTGAACAAGTTATATTAAATCAAACAACTGGAAGTTGTGGGATTTATTATAACAATTAATTTGATACCAAACTATTGGTATCCATTACTTAAGGGGACTTTTAAAATTAAAATAAAGTCTCCCCATTCTAGCCTATGAAGGCCATTCACTACAAGGAGGGAAAAACAAATTTGGCTGTTTTGACCTCACCAGGGATTATAAAACTATTTTTATAAGGTCCCTGCTTATAGTTACATGGCACCCAGCCCTAGGGGCACACAGGGCACACCTTAGGGGTGACTTATATGTAAAAATAAGGTAGTTTAAGACTTTGGAACTACTTTTAATTCCAAAGTCGAATTTGCATATAACTTTAATTTAAAAGCATCAAGCAAGGCAGGCCTGCCTTTAAAATTACACTGGGCACCTCAGTAGTGCACCTATGGGTGCACTACCTATGCTGTGGTCTCTAAACCTAGATGCCCTACCATATACTAGGGGCTTATAGGTAGGTTGACTTAGTCAATTATAATTAGCCTAATTTGCATATTGATTTTACACAGAGCACAGGCCCTGGGACTGGTTAGCAGTACCCAGGGCACCATCAGAGTCAGGAAAACACCAGCCAAAAATGGAAAATGGGGGCAAAAAGTTAGGGGGCCTATGCAATTAGCCCTGTTTTCTCATTTATATATATATATATATAAATATATATAACCTACAGGCAGTTGCCAGTAGGTAGGTATAGTTAGGACCATGTTTCCATCCCAAATTTTTTTTTTGACTTGCCTATGTCTTTGCCACCGTTTGATGGATCTTCACGAAATGTTCCAATAAAATTGTGGCAGTAATTCTTGTGCATGGAAAGTTTCAGGGTGATCTGTCAAGGGAGGGCGAGAAAAAGGGGGGTAAAAAAAGTGTGTTTCCAATGTTAATTCCCATAGGATGTTTGAACATGTCTACAGCTTGAACCCCTGGATGGAATTACACCAAATCTGTCAGAAAGGCACATTTTTTCCATTGATTGTGCATTTTGTTATATTAATTTATATTTTTGGTGTAAATCTGTTCAGTAGTTTTAGAGAATTTGAGGAAATCCAGATTTGTATATCTAGGTTCAGGGTTCCTCCTAGATGACTTTGTGAAAAATTACAAGCTTGTGCCGGGAAAAATGCAAAGCTCTGACTAGCTGCCAAAACTTCAACTAGGTGTTGGCAGCCATCTTGGAGCTTGGTGTCTGAATGGGTGTGTGAGTGGGAGAAAGAGACTGAAAGAGAGAGAGAGAAAGAGTGTGAGAGGGAGAGGGAGAGAATGAGTGGGGCTGTGAGTGGATGCGTGAGGGTCTTAGTGGGTGCATGAGTGTCTGAGTGGTTTTGTGAGTGGATGCGTAAGGGTCTGAGTGGGTGTGTGAGTGGGAGAAAGAAATTGAAAGAGAGAGAGAAAGATGGGGAAAGAGAGAGAGAGTGTTTTCAGCTTGGTTGGATGATATACTTAAAATGAGATATTTCTGGACAAATTGAAAAGAATAATGTATTTGTCAATTAAAAAGTGTGAGATCACCTTTCAGTATGAACCTTAAACTTTTGAAGTTTAAAAGAAATTAAAGAAAGGAAATGATCACTGACTCACCTGGAGTAGAACCCTCAAGTGGGAGGGTCTGTGAACTTAACCATTAGGCCATCTCCTAATTGTGCTTTGCCCAGACATAACTATGAAATTTAGCCCACAGAATTCAAGAGGAAAGGGACATGAATGTTCCATTACTAGGAAGGTTTAACAGTCTGTACACTAGTAAATAAACTGATCCACTGCCTTGAGATGCTAGGCTCTGGTCCATCCACCTACTGAGTGACAGTCCAAGAGGTTTACTAGTAGGTCAGTGTAGGAAAGTACTATCTTGCCTGGCATGTTACCCCCATATTTCACTGTATATATGTTGTTTTAGTTGTATGTGTCACTGGGACCCTGCCAGCCAGGGCCCCAGTGCTCATAAGTGTGCCCTGTATGTGTTCCCTGTGTGATGACTAACTGTCTCACTGAGGCTCTGCTAACCAGAACCTCAGTGGTTATGCTCTCTCTTTGCTTTCCAAATTGTCACTAACAGGCTAGTGACCATTTTCACCAATTCACATTGGCATACTGGAACACCCTTATAATTCCCTAGTATATGGTACTGAGGTACGCAGGGTATTGGGGTTCCAGGAGATCCCTATGGGCTGCAGCATTTCTTTTGCCACCCATAGGGAGCTCTGACAATTCTTACACAGGCCTGCCACTGCAGCCTGAGTGAAATAACGTCCACGTTATTTCACAGCCAGTTACCACTGCACTCAAGTAACTTATAAGTCACCCATATGTCTAACCTTTACCTGGTAAAGGTTGGTTGCTAAGTTACTTAGTGTGTGGGCACCCTGGCACTAGCCAAGGTACCCCCACATTGTTCAGGGCAAATTCCCCGGACTTTGTGAGTGCGGGGACACCATTACACGCGTGCACTATACATAGGTCACTACGTATAACTTCACAATGGTAACTCTGAACATGGCCATGTAACATGTCTAAGATCATGGAATTGTCACCCCAATGCCATCCTGGCATTGGGGAGGCAATCCCATGATCCCCCGGGTCTCTAGCACAGACCCGGGTACTGCCAAACTACCTTTCCCGGGGTTTCACTGCAGCTGCTGCCAACCCCTCAGACAGGTTTCTGCCCTCCTGGGGTCCAGCCAGTATTGGCCCAGGAAGACAGAACAAAGGACTTCCTCAGAGAGAGGGTGTTACACCCTCTCCCTTTGGAAAAAGGTGTCAGGGCTGGGGAGGAGTAGCCTCCCCCAGCCTCTGGAAATGCTTTGATGGGCACAGATGGTGCCCATCTCTGCATAAGCCAGTCTACACCGGTTCAGAAAACCCCCAGCCCTGCTCTGGCGCAAAACTGGACAAAGGAAAGGGGAGTGACCACTCCCCTGACCTGCACCTCCCATGGGAGGTGGCCAGAGCTCCTCCAGTGTGCTCCAGACCTCTGCCATCTTGGAAACAGAGGTGCTGCTGGCACACTGGACTGCTCTGAGTGGCCAGTGCCAGCAGGTGACATCAGAGACTCCTTCTGATAGGCTCTTACCTCTGTTGCTAGCCTATCCTCCTTCCTAGGTAGCCAAACCTCCTTTTCTGGCTATTTAGGGTCTCTGCTTTGGGGAATTCTTTAGATAACGAATGCAAGAGCTCATCAGAGTTCCTCTGCATGTCTCTCTTCACCTTCTGCCACGGAATCGACCGCTGACTGCTCAGGACTCCTGCAAAACCGCAACAAAGTAGCAAAGACGACTACTGCAACCTTGTATCGCTGATCCTGCCGCCTTCTCAACTGTTTTCCTGGTGGTGCATGCTGTGGGGGTAGTCTGCCTCCTCTCTGCACTAGAAGCTCTGAAGAAATCTCCCGTGGGTCGACGGAATCTTCCCCCTGCAACCGCAGGCAACAAAGGACTGCATCACCGGTCCTCTGGGTCCCCTCTCAGCACAATGAGCGTGGTCCCTGGAACTCAGCAACTCTGTCCAAGTGACTCCCACAGTCCAGTGACTCTTCAGTCCAAGTTTGGTGGAGGTAAGTCCTTGCCTCCCCACGCTAGACTGCATTGCTGGGTACCGCGTGATTTGCAGCTGCTCCGGCTCCTGTGCACTCTTCCAGGATTTCCTTTGTGCATAGCCAAGCCTGGGTCCCCAACACTCTAACCTGCAGTGCACGACCTCCTGAGTTGTCCTCCGGCGTCGTGGGACCTTCTTTTGTGACTTCGGGTGAGCTCTGGTTCACTCTTCTTCGTAGTGCCTGTTCCGGCACTTCTGCGGGTGCTGCCTGCTTCTGAGTGGGCTCCTTGTCCTGCTGGGCACCCCCTCTGTCTCCTCACGCAATTGGCGACATCCTGGTCCCTCCTGGGCCACAGCAGCATCCAAAAACCCTAACCGCAACCCTTGCAGCTAACAAGGCTTGTTTGCGGTCTTTCTGCATGGGAACACCTCTGCAAGCTTCTTCACGACGTGGGACATCCATCCTCCAAAGGGGAAGTTCCTAGTCCTCTTCGTTCTTGCAGAATCCACAGCTCTACCATCCGGGGGCAGCTTCTTTGCATCCACAGCTGGCATTTCCTGGGCATCTGCCCACTCCCGACTTGATTGTGACTCTTGGACTTATTCCCCTTGTTCCACAGGCACTCTCGTCCGGAAATCCATCATTGTTGCATTGCTGGTGTTGGTCTTCCTTGCAGAATTCCCCTATCACGACTTCTGTGCTCTCTGGGGAACTTAGGTGCACTTTACACCTACTTTTCAGGGTCTTGGGGTGGGCTATTTTTCTAACCCTCACTGTTTTCTTACAGTCCCAGCGACCCTCTACAAGCTCACATAGGTTTGGGGTCCATACGTTATTCGCATTCCACTTTTGGAGCATATGGTTTGTGTTGCCCCTATCCCTACGTGCTCTCATTGCAATCTATTGTGACTATACATTGCTTGCATTGCTTTCTATTGCTATTACTGCATATTTTTGGTATTGTGTACATATATCTTGTGTATATTTGCTATCCTCATACTGAGGGTACTCACTGAGATACTTTTGGCATATTGTCATAAAAATAAAATACCTTTATTTTTAGTATATCTGTGTATTGTGTTTTCTTATGATATTGTGCATGTGACACCAGTGGTATAGTAGGAGCTTTGCATGTCTCCTAGTTCAGCCTAAGCTGCTCTGCTAAGCTACCTTTTCTATCAGCCTAAGCTGCTAGACACCTCTTCTACACTAATAAGGGATAACTGGACCTGGTACAAAGTGTAAGTACCCCTTGGTACCCAATAGAAGCCAGGCCAGCCTCCTACAGTCAGAAAAGACTGTTTTGCTTTGCAGCAAAACGTGATTATAACCACACATCTTGCTAGTCTAACTCTTTGAAGGCATTACAAGGAGAGACCAAGCAATGACAATCTCTCTCTTTCTCTCTCTCTCATCATATTATGGGATGAAAAAGAGAGAGTGAGAGTGCCAGGACCATCCTGCAGGAACCAACATTGCACCCAGAAGCAGGGAGCTGCTTTTGATAGCAGCTCCCTGCTTGTAGAAGCAATGTTCTCATCTGCCTTCAGACAAATGAAAACTCCACTTTCTGACAGTGGGAGCTGTTTGACAGAAAGCAAACTTTGTTTGCTTTGCTTGGAGGGGGCTGTCAGCTCCCACCAAGTAAAAGCAAAGCAGGAGCTGGCTCTGAGGGGTGGCAGTCCCCAGGGCCATCATTGGCTCATTGAGGGGGGCCGCACAGTCCCCCTCCAAAGTTACACAGCCCCAGGGAGGCGGTAGTCCCCAGGGCTGCTGGGGCGGCATACATTGCCACCCCGTATAATATTTATATAAGGCCCTGGGGAGCTGATGGTCCCCGGGACTATGGGGGAGGTGCAGCCCCCCAGCATTCCATTAGCAAAAATGCTCTGGGGATGTGGAGGTCCCCGGGGCTGTGGAGGGGGGCTACTCGCCCCCCACACATTCAGTGTAAGAAGTGCCCTAGGGAGGTGGTAGTCCCTGGGGCTGTTGGGGAGGTCTTCAGGCCTCCCTCACACAAACAGTACAATTTGCCCTGGGGAGGTGGTGGTCCCTGGGGCTTGGGGGTCACACGCCCGCATTATAATTACTCATCGCTCCAGGGAGGTGGGGCCCCCCTGGGCTAATGGAAACTCTAGGAGGGGGGCCCATGAACCCTCTCCTAATTAAACTCCCCAATGCCCCCAGGACCTGGCCGACCTGAGGGCTAATAAAAAAAAGGGTGTGAGACCGACCTTTTTTAAAACAAAAACTCAAAAATATCAGCAGATCCGGATCCAAGGATTTTTCTGAATTTTTTTTTTTAATGCTTTTTAGCCCTGGCAGGGTACCTCAGGGACCCCAGCACCAGAGCTAAGGGGTCAGACGACTCTTCCCTGGCCCCTTTTCTTATTTTTTTCCTTTTTTGGGGGAGGGGCTTGGCTGAAGGCGAGTCCTGAGATGGCTGCCAACACTTCTTTGTTAAAGTGTTGGCAACCAATCAGATATAAGCACGGGGACAGTTGGATCCATGGAGGATCCACATCCCTAGATATCTTTCATTTTTGGCCTAAAATGACTCCAAAATGTCTGAGCGGATTTGCACTAAACCATGTAAAGCAGAATCTGCAAAACAGGATCTAACTTTGTGCCAAATTTGGTGTAATTCCGTTTAGCGGTTTGGGCTGTAGGCGTGTCTAAAGACCCCATGGAAAAATGAATAGGAAAAATGTGTCTTGGGACTCCTCCTTTTTCACAGCCCCTGCTTGATGGGCCACCCCAAAACTTTCAAAACAGAAGCTGAACATTTTGTGAAGATTCACCAAGTGGTGCCAAAGTAATAGGCAAAACAAAAAATGCTTTGTCTATGGAAATTAGCTCCTGACTATAACTACCTAGCGGCAACTGCCTCTGGCTAATTTATATATATATATATATATATATATATATATATATACAGACAGCAATAGATAGATAGATAGATAGATAGATAGATAGATAGATATCTTATCCCAAAAGTCCATAAAAACTAAACTAATCTCCCAGGGCGTCCCATTATCTCTGCACAGGGTGGGATCTCTGAACATACTTCTAGGTTTAGTGATTATTCTTTACAGCCATATGTGAAGAACTTGCCCTCTTACATACAAGATACAGGCGGCTTCCTGAGGAGAGCGTATGACATCGGGTCGGAGGATGACTTTGTGCTGATGACTCTTGATGTGACTTACCTTTACATCAGTATTAAGCATGAAAATGGGCTGAGGGCGTTGCAGCATTTTTTTAAGCACAAGAGTTACACTAGGGCCTAGAAAATAACTTCATTCTATTTGGGAAGAAGGTCTTTAAGCAGTTTTCATCCGAACAAATTGAAGCATAGCATTCCATATGCCAATAACCTGCAAATGCGCAAGAATTGTAGTGACATGGAGCAACTGAAGATTGTACATGATGAGCTGCCTAGAAGAATTGTTGATAGAGGCTATAGTGAAACAGTGATTAAAGGAGCAAGAGCTAAGGCCAACCAGAAATCTAGGGAGGAACTTCTTTTTGGAAGAAGGGATGCTAAGCAGATAGAGTGTCAACCACTTCTGATCATGGGTTACAGTTTGCAGCATGTTCAGTTGAGAGCTAGCCTGAACAGGAATTTGCATTTGATTAAGAATGACCCTGTGACTTCTGAAATTATACCTGATAGGCCATTAGTTACTGTTCGTAAAGCCAGGCCCTTGAGGCAGGACCTTGCAGTTAGTAGTCCAGAGTGCATAAGAGAGGGAACGTGGTTTTCTCACAACCCTGGATTTAAGAAATGTTACAAGTGTAAGTCTTGTACTTTAGGGGTGAATACATCTTATGTGCCATCACCACTATCAGAGTACCCCATACATGTTAGCAAACGCCTGCACCATAAAACTGAATTTGCAATTTATGACCTCAAATCCTCCTGTCCAAAGCTATATGTAGGGAGTACAACACTGGAAGTCAGTCTCTGCATCTTACATCATATTAGAGCCATCAGAAATGGAGGTCACAATTACCCAAGAGCCTGACATTTTGAGGAATTCCATGATGGACGAGAGAGTAAGCTCAGGTACTTTGAGCTTGATGCGGTGCCCAAAAGAGTGCAAGGAGGCAATAGAGAACAGCAGTTGAGGAGATTAGAATCTAGGTACATCTTTGTGCTGGATACTAAGGCCCTGAAGGACCTTAGCATACATGAAGATTTGCATGTTCATTTGTAGGTAATGAACATGCTTTGAACATTCTCGGATACTGACATAGGAACAGGCACTTTGGTTTCCATGGGGTATTGTTTATGTCTCACATTAGTAATTTACATATGGTTCACAGACAGATTAAGTAATCACTTACAGAGTTTTTTGTATATTTCATCTAACTTCATTGTTTGTTTAATTTTTGTTTTCTTTAATTTGTATTGGTACACACTCCCTTGTATAGTAAGGGTGTATATAAATTGTACTTTATCATTCCAGAAGTCCATTAATCTTGTAGTAATGGGTACTCTATCAGGCCAATCTTTTTATGAACATCAGTGTCTCAGACATGAAATAAGGATGTCATTTTGATTTACCCACTGGAGTGCTGGAGACAAGGGGGTGCCACAGGTACAATGTTGTTTTATTTTGGAAAAGATTTATTTATTTTTGCATTGAAGGGCGATGTTAAATATGATGTTTATTTTAGTGTTATAGATTTGTGATGAATTGATTCTCTTTTCTTTTTGTGTGTAAATTGGAATTACCAGGTTGTACCTGGATTATTATATTTCTATGTCTATTGGTCAGGTGTGGGTCAGGCAATTCGTTATCATGGTGAGACACAGCTACCCTATGAACTGGAAATAAAGCCATGCTTTGATAATCTCAAGCGTGCTGGTGCTTGTTTGTTATTTGGAATAGCGTGAACTGTGAAAAATATATAGATATGGATATAGATAGACATTAAAAAAAAACTTTTCCTCACCTAAATTTTTTACTTCTAGTACTATCTGAGTATCTTTGTCTTCAATGAAAACTGTACCATCAGACTGTTTATTTGCTGCATATTATCACACAGTCTTCTGGACGTTTAACCATTTAGTTTCTTTTTTGTCATAATGACCTTCATTCAGCAGGCACCAAAACCACCTCCTTTTTTACAACTGCCAGAAAACCCAGATATAAAATGGAAAGAATGGCTGTTTATATTTTAAAAATGATTTAGTGGCTATAGATTGAAATATGTTTGATGCTCCAAGGAAAGCGGCCATACTCTTCAATCATCTTGGTCAGGCTGGAAAAAGGGTGTTTGATATCTTAACAGAAGCTGAAGCACCACAAGGCCAATTTGGTGACTGGGATGTCTTTACAGAGGCCAAAGAAAGAAAGAGAAAGCAATTTTCAAAAAGAACAGAGTGTGCTCTTAAAAATTCAAATCCTTTTCAGAAGAAAGCCCGGTAGTGATGAAAGTGTTGAGCAATGCATAGCAGCATTATACATTTTAGCTCCAACCTTTGATTTTGAAAATTCTGTAGCCGTATATATTAGAGATCAGATTGTCTTTAATTGTTTCTCTATAAAGATTCAAGAATGACTGCTCGCTTGCACAAATCCTACTTTGAATGAAACACTTGACAAAACGAAAAGCTTTTGAAAGATCAATGGTTTCAAGCAAAGCATTATCTGTTGGTAAAGGTCTTCCACCTGTGAGTTATGTGAGTGATGCTGGAGCTGTGAGAATGATAAACACTAGGAGTAAAATTCAGAGACGTAGCAATTGGAAGAAAATGACTAATTGTTATGTATGTGGTTCTAGAAATCATCTTGGGATCAGCACAGCATATCCTGCTATAGGCAAAAAAAATAGTATTTGCAAGAGAATAGGTCATTTCCAGTCTGTATGTAGGGCTAATAAGAGTGACACAAAGATTAGCAATGTGTACATAAAGAAGTGTGAAGAAAGGTTGAATGACATTGTGCTAACAATTGATTCTGTTGTAAATGTATTAGAAACAGTTAACAGGAAAATCAAAGGTCCATTATGTGATGCAACTATTAGGGTTATCACTCTTAAGGTAATGGCTGATTCAGGTGCACCCATAATAATTCTCGCTGCTTCCACATATTTCAAAAATTGTACAGAAGGCCAAAAATTACAGTGCACAAACCCAAAAACTTGTGGAGAGTTTGACATCAGAACGTTTGGTTTTTTCACAATTCTATTGCGTGTTTAGGAAGGAAAACTAAAACCAAAGGCTATGTACTTCTCAAAGGATGGGACATAATTGGTTGGAAAAATTTGGTGAGGTTGGGTCTCTATTTAGAACCTGGTTCAAATAATCCTATTGTATTGTGAGACCTTCCTCTTTTCACAATCAATTGTGATGAATATTTGTCTAAAAAATGGTAATGCATTTTCCTGAACTTTTTAACAATCAAGTGGGCATGGTAAAGGAATTTGTTCATGAAATCAAACTTAAGTTGGATGCCTTTTCAGTGATTTATAAAGTTAGACCTGTGCCACTAAGTGTTCAGATTGATCTTAGAGTTTTATTGGACAATTTATGTCCAGATGACATATTTGAACTATCCAACGCGTCTGAATGAGTGTCATCTGTCGTGTTAGCATTTAAACACCCAGAAGATTTGCGTCTATGCATTGATTTACGTAGAGTGAATAAGAACATTATGGTGGCTTGTCATCCTTCACCCCATATCTAAGAAACACTTGCAGATCTTGGAAAAGCTTTGACTTACATTTGGTATACAACCCAATATCTCTTTCTATTGAATCTCAAGATCTCACCACCTTTGTTACACCGTTGTTGCTTATACCTATTTGCGCTTGCCTTTTGGACTTACCTCAGCTATCAGCATTTTTCCGAAAATTATGGATGTTTTGTTTAGTAATGTGCCAAATGTTCAAGCTTTTCAGCATGATATACTAATTTATACTGAGAATCCTGAACAATACTTAATTGTTCTTGAACATGTTTTGAATATTCTCAAAAAAAGGGGTGTCGGTCAGACCCCAAAAGTGTAAACCTTTTACCACAGAAGAGAATTATTTAGGGCACACAATATCATCAGTAGGCCTGGGCGGATTTCTGCGAAGTGATGAAAAAACTCAGCCGTGACACCAGGAATTCCATAAGCAGTGGAGTGCATTAGGTCGCACCATTAGCACAGATTTTTTAAAAATCAGTGCGAACGGCACCCTGCTTAGTGCAGAAGGGCGCTTGATTCTTTTCTGTGACTTTAGTAGATTTTCTACTCAAGTGACAGCTTCTTCAATGCTGAAGGAAGGTTTCTCAACGTGAGCGGTCGCGACCATTTGTGACCGCCTGCACGGAGAAATCTCCCCGGGGGGTGGTCTCTAGTAAGATTTTCCTCGCTCGGGCTCGCCAACTTAACATTGGTGAGTACGTGTGAGGAAAAAATTCTGCTCCGCTAAGCAGAGTTTTCAGAACTCCGTGCTCTAATAGGAGCGCACAGTGGGAAGAAGTCTGAAAACTCCATGAGCAGAGCGGAGTTCACCGCTCACCCCTAATCATCAGAGGGTATTCGCCCAAAATTATTCATGAAGCTATACCAAAAGGTCCTCCGCATTCTGACAAACAATCTCTATGCTCTTTTATAGATGTATTTGAATATTATGCCTGTTTTGTGCCTGGGTATGTTATCTCATACAACCATTCAGAGCACTACTCAAGAAAAGTATCAAGTTGAATTGGTCATCAATTATAGAAAGGGTGTTTAGTGAAGTTAAGAAACTAGTCATTGAAGTGCCTCCCTTGTAACTGTTCATAACTCAATGTAGATGTGTTATTAGTGCTGATGCCAGCATGCATGTTTTGGGGAAGATTTTAGGCCAAATGGTGAATGGGAAAGAAAGTACGGTGGCTTTTACCTCCAGGTCACTCCGAAGGGCAGAAATGAACTACAGCACCATAGAAAGAGAGACATTACCATGTGTGTGGGCTGTTCAGAAATTTAACTACTACATTTGGTGAACAGGTTTTGACATTTTTACAGATGATAAACTTTGGTTTATAAAGAATTTCAGAGCTGTCTGCGTCTCCAGAATGCCCCTGAAACAATGCTGTTGGGTTGATGTAGATGAAGTTGATAAGGAATGTGTTGTAGGGCTTGTTGATGCAGCGAGTGATTGCAATAGTATGTTTTCTGAATCAGATTTGTTTAATGCTGCTGAATTCGATGATAATCCTAAACAAGTGATACAATTTGTCAGGGAAGGTTAGGTTCATGACAGGGTATTTGACAAATAATCTTAGAGAGTATGCACAGGTAGACTCTTAACTTACATGTGAAAATGGAATCTTGTTAAGACAACACTTGTCTTCTTAAACTTGCTCACAATGGACACTTGGGTGTTCAAAACGTTTTGTCAGTTTTACTGGAGGCCAGGTATGGATGTTAAAGTACATAAATGAGTGGATATGTGCCCTGATTGCCTAGTCTCAGATAGGCACTGGAAGGTACAAGAGAGACCAATATGTCCCATACCTATACCTGAGGGGCCTTTGGAGAAGGTAGCACTGGATTTTTCAGGGCCATTCTGTTTGCTTACAAGAGAAATTATATTTTCGGTAGTGTTGGTTGATTAATATTCTAAATGGATCCACTACTCATATGTTGATTTGTTGACCACTGGAAGTGCTTTGAGATTTCTGGAAATGTTTTAATGATAGAAGGCCCACTAAAATATGTTGTGACAGCCAAGGACATATTTTTCTTCTCATGAGATGAGCATTTTGGTTAGCCTCATATGATATGAAGCATCTGCAGGTGGCCCTATGTAGTCAAGCCTCTAATGGCCTGGTCTGGAGAGCTAATCGCATTCCAAAAGAAGGGATACAAACAAGTTTTTCTGCTGGATTGTGTGTGGAGAGGTATCTGAAGGAAAAGGTTTGGTCTTATTTGACAACAACAAGCCCTACTACTGGAGTTACACCTTTTACATCTTTAGAGAGGTGGAGATCCTAACACATCCTTCCTTCCTGATCAATTAAGTTCTTCAATTTCATACAATTTGGATGGCTTAGGTGTTGAAGAAACCACATTTAGATCTGGAGTTTACAGGAAACAAGAGAAGAGTAAAATGTGTTGATAATCAGAAGAGGGTGAAGACTGTAGACTTTGAAGAAGGACATTGGGGTATTAGTAAGAAGGCCACAAAGTTTGCTAAAGGAAAATGTACGTTTTCTTCTCCTGCAAAAATAGGCAGGGTCTCTAAAACGCCTGTTCTTACTTGTGGCAAAAGGTGGTGAAATAAAAGTCAAGTTTTACCTACTTCTGAACATCAAGCATAAACCTTTAAGCAAGCTCATCTGCATGGAAATGGTGGAAATGTAAAAAATGATGATTTGATTTTCAAGACGGATTTTAGTCATTGAGCTGTTCCTGTTACTTCAAAGAAAATGTTCCTATCATTTCAAACCATCTTTCTTTTCCCTCTCATTCCAGCATTAAGTTGGCAAATAGGACTGTTTCTGAGGATTCTTTATTGTTCAATTCAATTTACAATTCTACTTCACCATCCTCAAGAACTGATACGGGGGCAATTCCTATTACTGGGACAGTGAGTTCTGATTGTGCAGATTAAGAAGTTCTTAATGACACATGTCATGTGCTATATGTTATTCCAACCCCACGCGCACACAGCCTTTAGCAGTCGCCACTAGGTAGTTATAGTTAGGACCATGTATCCATAGAAAAAGCGTATTTTGACTTGCCTATATCTTTGGTGAATCTTCACTAAATTTTCTAAAAAGAAAGTGCCCCGGGGTGATCCGTCAAGCGGGAGCAGAGAAAAACAGGGGTTCAAATAAGTTGCGTTTCCCATGTTAATTTCCATAGGACCTTTAAACAAGGCTACAGCCCGAACCACTGGATGGAATTATACCAAATTTGGCAGAAAGCTAGGTTTCAGTATGCAGATTATGCCTTTGCATATTTGGTGTAAATCCATTAAGAAGTTTACAAGAAATGAAAGAAAAATCTAATTTGTATCTCTGAGGTCGCGAATATTCACAAATGCGTGCATGAATAGAAGCACTGTAATTGCCTGGCCACAACCTTAACAGAAAGTTGAGGCCACCATTTTATATTATGGAAGAGGGTCCCTGGGGCTAAAAAACTAAATGAAAAGTAGCATAAGGGGTCTGGGTGGAGGTACCCTGGCCAAAGGAGTGTGATATAGGAGTGTTTGCAGGTCAAATTGTGAGTTATAAATAATTTTTCTTCACCATGCGTGATATTCACCATTAAGCACGAATAGGCACAAAATTGTTTTAAAATTCACAGACTCTACACTAATTCATTCACTCATACATGCTCTCAGAGACTCATGCACCCACTCAGGCACTCAGACCCACTGATAGACTTCCACACCTACTTTCAGACCCACTTAGACACTGATGCACCCACTCAAAGACCGACTCAGATCCTCATGCACCCACTCACAGACCCATTCAGACACTCATGTACCTACTCACAAACCAACTCAGACCTTCATGCACCCACTCACTGACCCAGTCTGACACTGATCCACCCACTCACACACCCACTCAGACAATGATGCACTCACTCACAGATCCACTCAGACCCTCAAGCAGCCTTCACGGACCCACTCACAGACTCATGCACCCACTCACAGACCCACTCAGACATACATGCACCCACACAGACCCATTCGGATCCTCATACACTCACTCACAGACCCACTGACACACGCACTCACAGACCCACTCAGACACTCACCACCCACTCACAGACCAACTCAGACCCTCATGCACCCACTCACAAACCCACTGAGACGCTGACATACCCACTCACAGACCCACTCAGACCCTCATGCACCCACTCACAGAACCCCTCAGACCCTCACTCACCCATTTTCACATCTAGACAGATACTCTCACACCCAGTGACACCCTCCCACACCTTTTCTCACATGAAGAGAGACAGACTGTTTGGCTGTGCATGGTGCGGTGTTGGGTGATTATGGGGATTGGCTGCAGGGCCTGTGGCCAACCCCCGCCATCCACAGCCAAAGGCCATGAGCAGAGCTATTTTGGGTGGTTATCAGGGATTGGTCAACTACTGCTTGCCATGGAGAGGCCGTGTGCAGCATGGGGTTGGGCTGTTATAGGGGTTGGCCACAGACCAGGCCCTGCAGTCAACCACCACCGCACACAGCCAAAGGCCGTGCAAGGCGGTGGTTGGATTAACGTATAGTAATGAAAATGAGTATATGTTAAAAAAACATAGAAATTCACTGCAAAAACCAAAGGTTACAGGGACATTATAGTTAGGTAATAGAATGTTTTTTAAAACATAGAAATTCACTTAAAATACCAAAGGTTACAGGGACATTATAGTTAAGTTCTGAATTTACTCGTACAAAGCCATAGAAATTCAGCAGTTATAGTTAGAGTTCTTTCAAGTAACTATAACGCACACCCTAAGATAACTATAACTTGCTCCCCCACCATGCACAGCTTTTTCTTTAAAAAATTGACTGCTGATATTTAATTTACACTTTTAAGGACGTTATAGAAGTTGTCATGTTTGCTGTAATATCTGAGGTAATTAGCAGTGCATGGCGGGGGCGAGAATTACAGTTACCTCATTTATATATCAGGTTTGTCTGTATTTTTAAATTATGTTTAATGACTGTTTGGTTTTAGTGCCCCTCAATGAATCACCACTATGGAGAAGAAAACCACAGAGTATAAATATTGAAAAACATGTTTTGTTGGGAAAGTTGTGATGAGTAGAATTGCAAAGGGGTTCAATTTACTAATATATCAGTAGCTCATTAGTGTACTGTGTTCACAGAGGAGAACCTCCAGTCAAGAATAGATGTTCAGGTAGAGAAACTAAGAGACCTTGAAAGTTGAAATGGGGAAGGCCATGTAATAGACTTCAACTGAATAAAAAAAGGAGAGTTTATGAAAGGTAAATAGCAAAGAACACCTATTAAGCAGTGATGGCATGCAGGTCCCAATCACTTTTCTTTCATATTGTTGCCACCCCTTTTCTATCTAGATCATTAGTTCCACTCAATAAATACATGACCAGACATAAGAGGTAACTGTTAGAAGGAGTTAGATGTTCTGTTAAGGAGACTCACAGAGAGCAGGCAAAGAGGTTGCAACTTCATTCAATTAACCTTGACCATAAGAAGCGCTATGCAGCAGGTTTCTTTGTTTCAACTGCTCTCCACACATCCCGAAACCTCCTAATAAGAGCATTCCCATAACTCTGAGGGTGAGCAAATATATTCCAATCCAACACATCTTCCCTATTAATAAAATACAACAAGAAATTTTTAACAATAACACATAACAATGTGTAACCAAATTTGCAAATCACTTACTTTTAAAAACTGACACATTGTCTATCTGCTTAAAGGAGAAAAGACAAGAAGATGGAGAAATAGGAAACAAAAGAATAACAAGGTTAACTACAACCTAATACCATATGACAGTAGCATGTGACTCCAATGATAAAGTCATTGACCTTCCTAGGAGCTATGTACTTTATTTTAGGCTTGGTAACCTTCTTTTCCTCACACTTATTTCCACCTTTCCACCAACCACATAAGAGTCATTTGGTACCCCACTCCTTGTAGTACTGGAGAAAGAAGAATCATCATTTGAATCACCCTCCATTCCTCCAGAGGTATAGTCACACTCACCCCTGTCAATTAAAACATTGTCCTTACAGTCATCAAGATCCAACAATTAACTTTTACCATTCATTGCCCTTTGAATACCATACTTGGAAACACCACTTTTTAGCAAGTTTAATTAAATGCCACACTTCCCCATTACTTAATTTCATTGACTTAGTACTCAAGTCCACCACCCTATATGGTCCTCTGAATGTGGAATCACCTTTAATCTTCTTCCTTTGTTCTTTGATCTTAACAAGATCTCCAGCTTCTAAATTGGAATTCTTCACGCCATGCTTCAAGTCAAAATTCTGTATGTACACACTCTTTGCCTTCATTATGTTTTCTCTCATCTCTTCAAAAGACCAATTATTTATCAATTTATTTTTCATCTATGCCAAATTCTCTTTTGTGCAAGGCTCCATTCCTCAAACATTTTAAATGGGCTATATCCAGTTACCGTAGGTGAAGTATGGTACACCAACATCTGTTTTCTCTCTGCTAATTCCCAATTCTTACACCTATCAATTCTCCCCAAAAGCACTCAGTATAAGCATTCCATGGCTCCATTCCCTGCAATGTGAGAAAATGAGGTATATTTCCATTTGATATAATTCCGCACTGAGAACTTTTGGAATACTTTGACCCCAAACTGAGTCCCAATATCACTCTTAATGGATTTGGGTATACCTTCCTGCAAAAACACATCATCCAAAATTTAATCAAAGCATTTGAATCAGTCACATTTAAAACACACAATTCTAACCACTTGGTGAATAGGTCAAGCAACACTACCACATAACATATAACTCCACTAAAGCTCTTAAGTGGCCCTAAAATATCTATGGCAAAATCCTCCCAAGGCCCTTTTGTTGGATGCCAATGGTGCTCTGAATGTGACAAGAGTTTTATCAGCATGTGCACACTCTACACAATTCCTCACCATCCTCTCTGTCTGCTCCTGCGTTCCAAGCCACCAGTATTGATTTCTGATTCTCTTCAAATGCTTCCCTCCAAGTTGTAGGAAACATTCAAGGTAGTCATCCGTGGTGCCTGCAGCGCTAAACAGTCAGGTATACTAAAGACACTATGGGCTCACTTGACTCAACTGGACACTGGAACTGACCTCCGAGAATCAGAACTCCTTATTTTGAGGCCAGTGACCTCTACCTGCTGGCAGGGATCAGAGAGAAATTGACTGAATATTATGAGGCAGCAGATAGGGAGGCACACTCTCTAGCCAGAGAGGCTACTGCCAGACATTATGAAGAGGAAGGGAGGTCTGGAAAGAAATTGGAGGGGCTTCTATGTAAGTCCTGGGAGATTGACAACACTCCAGTCACACAGGGCCAGATGAGAGTATTCAGATTATGACAGTCCTCTACACAGACCTTTACTGCACTAAATCAGCTTCAGATGCGGCCACCCTAAACACTATTTTCAACACAATTCAACACCTTTGGCTGAAAGATGTGCGCTGTCAATACTATGATGTGCCGTTCATAGTAGTGGACATAATCCAGGTCATTCAAACCCTGCCAGGCGACAAGGAGCCTGGCCTAGACGGCTTCACAACATCCTTTTATCACAAATATGCTTTACTCCTTGTCCCTACTCATGATGTACGAAGAGTCCTTATCACGGGATACATTACAGCCCTCCTTGCATTAAGCAGCCATCATCTCCATATTGAAACCTGGTAAGCCAGTTAACAGATGTGACTCTTGCTGACTGCTATTGATGATTAACGTTGATGACAAATATTGGTGACACTGATAGCGAATCGCCTGCTCCTCCTCCTGCTGGATATGGTGTGGTCTGACCAGTCATTCTTCATCCTCAGGCACTCCATGGCACATAACCTCCACACAATGTTTGCCCTCATGCAACCCATAGACGTCCCCCCCGTTATGAGCCCCAGCCTTGCTACTGGATGCCACCAAGGCATTCGATTCCCTGGCATGGCCATATTTATTCCAACTTCCAGCTCGACTTGGAATCAGCCCTCGATTCCTAAGTCTGATTAAACTACTCTTCAATGCCCTACAACATGGCTGCGTATCAATGGAGTGATCACTTCTTCACTCCTGGTGTCTTGAGGTACCAGATAGGGGGTGTCCCCTATCACCACTCCAATTTGTGATAGCTATGGAGCCTCTGGTTGCCTGTCTGTGTCAACACCACTCACATAGAGGCATATTCTTTACGGCTAGGAGGATTTTGGTGTTCCGGTATGCAGACGAGGGGACCCTCTACGTCTGCAACCCACAGGCAAATATCCCCTTGATTATACGAGAGGTGAATTGCTTCACAGGGAACTCTGGCATCTCAATCAACTAATCCAAATCAGTTATCTTACCACTCATCTCAGTGAAAGAACAATTTGAATCACAATACTCGCTTCACTGGGCATTGAAACCGGTCCGCTATCCAGGGGTCTGGCTCAGCAGGGATCTGGATGAACCTTAGAGGGTGAACTATGGCAAAACCATGGTTTGGTTGGAGGAACGGATCCCAATCTGATCTCAGCTCCCCCTTTCTGTAGCTGGCAGGATTGACTTTGCTAAGATGGTCGTTCTTCCCATTTTTTTTTTACTTACTTCTTAATATACCCATCCCCCTCACAAGGCACCTCCTTAAACTGCTCCACTCCAACTTAGTGGCCCTGGAGTGGGCAGGCAGGCGTTTTACACCTTGGACAGAACACGATCATATTTATACCCTTCTTCCCAATCTATTCTTGAAATACCTTCACACTTCAGTTTGTCAGCTATGGCTTCCATAGAGCCCTCACACATAACTTCCATGGTGGAAGCCTGTGATTGGCGGGGATCTGGTTAAAAAATCTGCAACACGATACTTGGCCCTAGGCAAGTATTCCACATTATGATCGTAATGTAAAGTTGTAATGACAATTGCGCTAATCTTGGAGCCAAATTTACCATGCACTTAGGTGTTTTTTCCAAGGAAATCCCATGCTGTTCTTGCACTGACTAAAAAAGATCAATTGAAGCTGCTACTTTAACCCTAACCCTAACGCCGAGGAGGACTGTTGTGTTTGCTGATGTGGACAAAAACATATCTTGGAAATTAAAGACAAGAAGAGAGATACCAATAAAAGAGGGACTGTGTAGGTGACCTGAAATAAGATGTAGCTAGCCTGGGTCAATAAATAAAATCCTTTTTGAACCATAATGATATTCTTTCTGTCTGCCTGCCTAATCTGTCCTGTCCTGTCCAGCCCTAAGGGTACAGAAATGTTGGCAGCACCTTGGTTCAGGCTTTAAACTGACTAACTTTCTCTTCCCATTCATCCAGTCCCAGGAGCTCGTATTTCTTTTTTGGTTTCCAGCAGGCATGTAGAGCATGTGGGACCGCTTCAGGTACGTTTTGGAAATCAAAAAAGACCAATATGAAGTGTGCTTAAATTCCGTGTGTGATATGTCAGCTAGGGTTAGGGCATTGTCAAGGATTTGGGAGGTAAGTGCATATTCTCTTACCATCACACCTAATACACCCAAAAGTTATATAAAAAAGATGTATTAAATCAGAAAACCAGGTTACAGTATACATTGTTGGCTGTTTCCTAACAGGTATGACAGATATCACAAATAAAGAAATACAGGTATAGCAAGTTTGATAATGACCTGCGAGTCTGCTGTCACTATTGTTGTTGGTTTCCGTGATGCAGCCAAGCAGAATTTGTGGCAGGCCTAGGATCAAACCTATTAATTGTAATATATGTACTTTCTTCTTTCCCACTCCATAGTTGTTAGAAATTGCGTCTTTAGTTAGGAGTCAGGTTACCCCCTGTCCAAGCAAGGACCCTCACTCTAGTAAGGGTAAAGTAGAATCACCCTCAGCTAACCACCCGCTCACCCGCTTGGCATGAGCAGGGAGGCTTAACTTCAGAGTGCTAGGTGTAAAGTATTTGTACCAACACACATAGTAAGTTAATGAAAACACCACAAAATGACACAACACAGGTTTAGAAAAATAGAAAATATTTATCTAAAACAAAACAAGACCAAAACGACAAAAATCCACCATATACAAGTCAAGTTATTAATTAAAAAGCAAAAAGAGTCTTAAATCCTTTGGTAAACAGATAAAACACTGTTAGCATTGAAATGTACCTGGGTCACGTTAAAATAACATGCAAGGGCGAGTGTGCGTTGAAAAAAGTAAGCGATGCGTCGATTTCTCACCCACAAGAGAGTTCATGCATCGTTTCTCCTTCTCCGATTGAACCGGCATGTGTCGTTTTACCTACCAGCAGGGGAATGATGCATCGATCCGGGAAGCACTCGGATCCGAGCAGTCGTTGTGTTGTTTTTCAACGCCCAGCAAGGGTTGCGTCGAAAATCCTGCCGTACGGTGATAGCAAAACCGCGCTGTGTGGGTTGCAACGATGCCAGCCTCCGTCAGTGATGTGTCACGTCGTTTCTCCAGTCGCGTGCATCGATCTCCCAGCTGTGCTGCAAGCGATGTGTCGATTTCAGCCACAGAGCTGGCAGCGGGTCGCTTTCTCAGCCGCTCTCAGAGGTTGAGTAGGAAATTTCCCTGTGCGGTGGTCTGTGCGTGGACTTTAAGGCTTGGTCTGCCAGCTTCACCCGTTAAGGCCTCAGGAACTGGATAGCACACCAGTTGGCAGGGAAGGAGTCTCAGCAGTGAGTCCGGGTGCTGGCAGGGGAAGTCTTTGAGGGCCCTGAGACTTCAACAACAGGAGGCAAGCTCAGGGCAAGCCCTTGGAGATTTCTTCACAAGTAGGAATGCACAACAAAGTCCACCTTTGTCCCCTTTCACCAGGCAGAAGCAGCAACTGCAGGATAGCTCCAGGATAGCTCCACAAAGCACAGTCACAGGAAGGGCAACACTTCTCCTCAGCTCTTCAGCTCTTCTCCAGGCAGAGGTTCCTCTTGATGTCCAAAAGTGATCTAAAGTCTGTGGTTTTGGGTGCCCTTCTTATAACCAATTTCTCCTTTGAAGTAGGCCTACTTCAAAGTAAAGTCTCTTTTGAATGCAAAATCCTGCCTCACCCAGGCCAGGCCCCAGACACTCACCAGGGGGTCGGAGACTGCATTGTCTGAGGACAGGCACAGCCCTTTCCGGTGTAAGTGACCACTCCTCTCCTCCCTCCTAGCACAGATGGCTCATCAGGAAATGCAGACTACACCCGAGCTCCGTTTGTGTCACTGTCTAGTGTGAGATGCAACCAGCCCAACTGTCAAACTGACCCAGACAGGGAATCCACAAACAGGCAGAGTCACAGAAATGGTATAAGCAAGAAAATGCTCACTTTCTAAAAGTGGCATTTTCAAACACACAATCTTAAAATTAACTTTACTAAAATATGTATTTTTAAATTGTGAGCTCAGAGACCCCAAACTCCACATGTCTATCCGCTCCCTAAGGGAATCTATGCTTTAATCATATTTAAAGGCAGCCCCATGTTAACCTGTGAGAGGGATAGGCCTTGCAATAGTGAAAACCGAATTTGGCAGTATTTCACTGTTAGGACATATAAAACACATTAGTATATGTCCTACCTTAAACATACACTGCACTGTGCCCATGGGGCTACCTAGGACCTACCTTAGAGGTGTCGGTTTAGGCCCGGCAAGTGGGTACACTTGCCAAATTGAATTGGTAGTTTAAAATCTGCCATGTTTACGGAGCTTCTAATGTGAGTGCCACAACCAGTGCTGCAGGCCACTAATAGCATTTGATTTACAGGCCCTGGGCACCTCTAGTGCACTGTACTAGAGACTTACTAGTAAATCAAATATGCCAATCATGGATGAACCAATTACATACATATTTTGTATAGGAGCACTTGCACTTTAGCACTGGTTAACAGTGGTACAGTGCCCAGAGTAACAAAAACAGCAAAAACAGGGTCCAGCACACATCAACAACCTGAGAAACAAAGGCAAAAAGTTAGGGGAGACCACGCCAAGGATGGCAAGTCTAACAATGGTGAAATAAAATAGAAATCTTTCGGAAAGCCAATGAAAGTGTGAACAGAGTTTAATAGCAAAAACAGCACAGCAGCAAATTTATTCCAAGACAGATATCTGACTGGAGAGGACCGGAGATCTGTCAGTAAAGCAGTGGTTGGAGCATGTATGCTAATAAGTATAACTTTCACGCTGGTCTTATGGATTTTCATTGTATTGCAGTTAATGAAACCAAAACTCGTGATTCCAACCAATACAGTTATGTCTATGTCTGGTTCAGGGCATATTTTTTTCTCATGAGGATCCAGATGTTTCAAAACACAGTGAGGTAAAAGCAGTCCTGATGTGTGGAAAGTGCAGGCTTGAATGAGCTTTCACAGCATATTAGTGGAAGTTAAAACATATTCTTTTACACCGTCAACATGATGGTAAATAGATACTGATTTTGGGGAAGCAAAGTAAAATTGTTTACTGTCAAAGTTAGATTCAGGTACATAGCATTTAAAATTGTATATACTCATAAACCCTACTCAATTCTTCATCGTCCTTTTTTGTCACCAGTTTGATTCCGCCCACCATTGACAGTCTTTTGATCTAAAAGCTCATTAATTCCTTCCTATATTTTGTAGCATTGTGTAGTGATAGGCTTGTAGGTGGGAATAGAATGTAGAGGAAGGGGGATTCTAGGTGGAGTGTTGAGAAAGGGGAGTCTGGAAGCGGCAGGAGGAGGAGAGGCTGAAGCTGGAGTGCTGGGAGTTGCTGTATTACCACCACTACCAGTACATCTGTACAGGAACCTACTATCAGAATAAAGGACTATTCGTATCATCACCGTGTAATTATTACATAAATGGCGACGAGGAGACTCTGTGCAGAAACCAAGCGACTCCCTACTCCTAACTAATGTGAGCAACAGAAGAAACCCGAAAAATATATGGAAGATCTTGAACTGAATAACTGTAAGTGCCAAGTTACATATATTTTGAAGGAGCGTGACTGTTTTCATAAGACCGTTTTCAGTGTGCCTAATAATGTGGAAAGGATACCAATAATAGTACGACATTAACGGTGAATCGATTATAAAGATTCACATTTCATGCCGTAGCAATCGGTTGTCGGCATTGCTGTGTAATTATTAATAGAAAAGAGCACACAACGGTTTTCTGAAAGTGTAAATTCAACGGAAAGAGCACGCGACGCTTTTCCGAAAATAAACAGTTCCATTCACGCGCTGAAAAAAGAACACTTCTAGCGCGTACTTCAAACAGAACCGGAACGCGAGGAAATGTAATTCCTAACATGCGCTAAAAATAGAATACCGGCGCGTGGAACAGCAAAGGGACAACAACGCGAAGAGATACAATCGTAGATGTAGCGGCATAAATCAAGAACTACTCACATTTTGTTGTCGACTCTGACTCCTGTCTGTGTTTTCATCGATCTCACAAGCAGCAACGCAGCAAAACAGAAGAAGGACTCTTACAAATGAACTAGAAAAAAGACTGTGATATGAAATACCACATTGGAAACTGAAGGAAGATTGTAATTATAGATTGTGATTTATTTTAATTTCTAGTTATTTTGAATTTAGTGCAGTTATGGCTGAACAAAGTATCTCAGCACCTCCATGTTTTTTACCTTTGCCAGGAGAGCCAACAATTCCTTGGAAAAGGTGGAAGAACATTTTTTCTACTTATTTATTAGCGATAGGGGGGACAGGTACAGTCCTCTTAGGAGACAAGCAATCTTATTGCATCATTTAGGGACTGAAGGTCGTAGAATATATGATGATTTGCCTGAGATATCCTTGGGCATGGGGGATGGACAACCTGCAAACCCATATGAAATGTCTCTACAAATGCTGGAGACACATTTTACTCCTAAAATAAGTATAGTATTTGAACGACATAAGTTCTTTTCTAGAATTCAGGGTTATGATGAGGATGTATTAACTTATGTTGCGGCTTTGAGGGGATTAGCAGTAACGTGTGATTTCCAAAATTTGAGTGACTCCTTAATACGTGATCAGATTGTACGCTGTACTAACAGCAAGAAAGTGAAGGAGAGATTGTTATCCATTGATCCCTCATTGGAAGAGTGCATACAAATAGTGCGAAGTATGGAGCATACTGAAACATGGATGAAAGAAATTGAAGTTAAGAGTCACATGAGGGACTCGGACAAGGAAAACACAGTTGAGGTGAAAGAGTTCAAAGTAAAGAAACAAGACAAGAATTCTGGAAACAAAGGAATTAAAGTCATGGAGAAGAGGAATCCTAACATTTTGTGTTATAGGAGTGGAGGTTTGGGACATATTGCCTCTAGTCCTATGTGCATTGCGCGTACCTTAACGTGTAGGGTGTGTGGAATAAGAGGTCATTTGGCCAAAGTGTGTAGGTCGAAGGGTAAAGTATTGAATAATAGTATCAAATCTGTGGATAATGCACAAGAAGAGCAGGAGGAGATTGTTCTAACTATTAATAGTGCTTTGGAAGTTAACCAACGAGAAATAGAATCCAAAACTGAAAGAAATTTCAAGAAGGAGAGCACTGTCAAATTGGAAAAACCCCATTGTGACATAATGTTGGAATCCAGATCTGTAAGGGTACTAGTGGATTCTGGTAGCCTATTTACTTTGATATCCAAGAATGTATTTATGAAATGTTTGGAAGGGAAGATTGAGGATTTGCAAAATGCAGACGTCAGAGCAGTTGGATATGGAGGGAAGAGAATCAATATTCTAGGAATGAAGTGGATGGACATTTCGTTCAAGGGCAATGGAGTATACGGGAAGGTGTATATAACTTCTGACGGGTCAAATCTTTTAGGATGGCGACATCAGAAAGACTTAGAGATAGTACTGGACCCTAATGCAGTTGAACCTGTCATGATTGTGGAAAAAGCAAATATTGAACATATGGAGACTCAAGAAATGGAAACAGAGTGGTCCAGAAAGTTAATGGAAAAATTTCCCAATGTGTTTACTGACAAATTAGGTAAACTGAAGAAGTTTACACATCGCATAATTTTAAAGGAAAATGCGATACCAGTAGTCCACAAGGTGAGGTCCATACCATTCTTGATGAGGGAACCACTCCAACAGGAACTTAACAAATTGTTAGAGGAAAAGATTATTGAACCTATAGAGTCCTCGGAATGGTTGGCGCCTATCGTTGTGGCACCTAAGGAGGGAAACAAGATTCGTCTATGCATTGACTTGAGGGATTTGAACAAGAACATTTGGGTGGACAGGCAGCCTTTGCCGAACATCACAGAAATGTTGAGTATGATGGGGGGTGGTAAAGTGTTTAGCGTATTGGACATGTCTGCAGCTTACCATCAAGTTAACTTGCACCCGGATTCACGGCCATTAACATCTTTTGTTACTCCTTTGGGTGCATACCGTTACTGTAGAATGCCTTTTGGGTTGGCCTCAGCATCAGCTGTATTCCAACGAATCATGCAGAATGTTTTTAATGGGCTACAGAATGTATTGTGTTTCCAGGATGACATCATAGTAGTGGGAAAATCTTTGAGTGAACATGATGAGTTGATGGGGAAAGTCTTATAGAGAATTGAGGCTCATGGGTTGACTGTGAAGAGAGAGAAATGTCAGTTGAGGAAAGATCGAGTGAATTATTTAGGTCACGAGGTATCTGCTGAAGGGATAAAACCAAAAAGAAGTATTGTAAGGGCGATTAGTGAGGCACCGAGACCACAGAACAAGGATCAACTAAAATCATTTCTGGGATTAGCAGAATACTGTTCAAAGTTTGTACATGATTTTACTGTGGTTGTGGAGCCTATGAGATTGTTGTTAAAAAAAGGGACAGTGTTTGAGTGGGGAGAGGAGTGTGAAACAGCATTTATGAGGATTAAGAGTTCCATTATCAATGCTCCTACTCTGGGACATTTTGATGTGTACAAGAAAACGATCTTAAGGACGGATGCTAGTAGTGTGGGATTAGGAGCGGTTCTCATACAGGTGGTGGAGAATGAAGAGAAAATCATTGGATTTGCATCTCGTAGACTTCAGGGGGCAGAACGCTCATACTCTGCCATTGAGAAAGAGGCGTTGGCCTGTTGCTGGGGTGTAAACCACTACAGGTACTATCTATGGGGACTGCCTTTTGTACTTCGGACGGACCATAAACCGTTATTGCAAGTTTTTAAGTGTGGTCGAGGTTTGGAGGGAAGTATAACACCCCGGATATCTAGATGGTTGCTTCATATTATAGATTTCAATTTTGTGGTGGAATTCGTAAAGGGTAAGAAAAATGTTGTGGCCGACTGTCTGTCACGTTTGCCAGTTGATGAGAGTTCTGAAGAGGGGTCGTTAATGTATGAAATGGAAGTAGAGGTGTTTCTAATAGATGTTGAGTTGGCATTAGGACAAGAGGAGTGGGAGGAAGCTGTAGTGGAGGATGAAGAATACTGTGAGTTAAGAAGGCTCATATGTGATCCTGATAGTAGTAGCAGTCTCCCACATGAAAGTTTGAGACAATATTTAGAGGTAAGGAATGAATTGAGTATTCAAGGAGAGAAAATATTAAGTCGCGGGAAAGTTGTTCCTCCAAGGAAACTGAGGGTGAGGTTGATAAAATTAGTGCATGAGGGTCATCTAGGAAGGAGTTTAACCAAGAGGAGACTAAGACAATTTTATTGGTGGCCTGGAATGGATAGGGAGGTTGAACGGATGGTGAGTGAATGTGTAGCGTGTGGTAATAGTGACAAGACCAGAGTTCTCAGGCAGCCACCTTTAGGATGTGTACAGTTCCCAACACAACCATGGGAGAAGTTAGCTTTGGACTTTATAGGCCCAGTGGATAAATTGGGTAGGAGGAATCGATTCCTTGTTGTTCTGGTAGATTACCATAGTAAATGGTTCGTGGTTAAGAGTTTAGAACGAATCACGACCAGTAATATTATAGAATTTCTTAAGAAAGTGTTTTTGGAAGAAGGTGTGCCGAGAGTTCTGATTACTGACAATGGCGTGCAATTGGTGTCAGCAAGCATGAAGGAATTCCTGACTGGATTGGGGATTAAACATGAGAATGTTGCGTTGTTCCATCCGCAAGCTAACGGATTAGTGGAGAGGGTGAATCGAATGATTATGGAGAATATTCAACTCTCTTTGGCGAATGGACTAGATTGGAGAATGGAATTGAACAGAATGTTGTGGGCACATAGAGTAACACCCCATTCGGTAACGGGGGAGTCGCCATTTGTTGCTCTTAAGGGTAGAGAACCAGCAACGAAGGAATTTCCTTGGTGGTTATGTGAAAAGAAACAAGTATGGGTTGATCGGGGAAGGGTGAAAATGAGGGTAATAGATCAGCAGGAGCGTAATAAATTAAGATATGACATTAGGAGAAGAGTGAAGAAGATTGATGTGGAAGTTGGTGATTGGGTGGTAGTGAAAAGGTTTGGTGTAGTGAAGAAGGGTGAAAGCAAGTTTTCTAAACCACAAAAAGTGATAAAGGTGTATAACAGTGTGGTTAAGCTGGATGATGGAAAGGAGTGGAGTATGGGAAACTTATGCAAAATTAGGAACGGTTAATATTGTTTTAATTGTAATAGATATTATCTGTATATAGTTTTGTGTGTATTCTCTTTTGTAGGATGTGTAAGGGGGGAGATGTGTAGTGATAGGCTTGTAGGTGGGAATAGAATGTAGAGGAAGGGGGATTCTAGGTGGAGTGTTGAGAAAGGGGAGTCTGGAAGCGGCAGGAGGAGGAGAGGCTGAAGCTGGAGTGCTGGGAGTTGCTGTATTACCACCACTACCAGTACATCTGTACAGGAACCTACTATCAGAATAAAGGACTATTCGTATCATCACCGTGTAATTATTACACATCTTTTTGGCTGAGAACCGCTAAATACAGGGACAATAATGGCAGAATTACTAATGGGAGCACCTTTTGACCGTACCTAGGTAGGTGCCATGTAAACACCGCAACATGCATACAATCGCATTTCCGGAACCTACTTGCATATGTAGTATATTTTCTTTTTTATACTAATTAAATATTATGCTGCCGCTTTTTATTTGCAAATACTAATGTAATGTGGAAACCGAAAATGGAACAGCAAATTGTCAGCAGTGTTACTGCAGTGTCAATTTGATATTCACACAGATTAGTTATGATTTGTTTATTATCAGTGAGACAGAGTGTTGCAATTATCACATAGTGGTGAAATTGTTCCTAGGACTCCATGTACAACCTGTTACAACATCACCCTTGCCAATATATTTGGTATGTCTGTACCCCTCCTGTTTTTTATACAGTTAGTCCACACATATCGAGAAACTGGCACAGGTTTATCGTTCTCAGTGGTAAGACTAGCTTTCTACCCACAGTTAGTTGTTTCTAGTTTTGGGTTCCACATATCCCAAGGTGTTTTATGTTTCGAATACGTGAAGTGTTGCACTGCTTTGTGCATTGTTTTGTGCAGTGTGCGTTATCTTCAAGGGTCCAGCAACCTCGCTAAGCCTTGCCTATCAAGCTCTTCCCAAAGTGAAATATATTGACATCATTAAATACCACAGCTGAGCCCTGTGTGAACCACCATCGGCCTCTACTCTTCTCCCGGGTTAAAATCTTTAAAACTGCATTTATTTAGGTATACCCGAGTACTAAAGTACCCATTCAGGGATGTAACACGGGCTCCTTCAGTCGCTGGGGTGGGGGGGGGTCCTTAAGCCTAGGACCTTTGCATTCTTGAGATATGGGAGTCTCAGGGACCCTTCACCACGTTGTGCCATGAGGGGGCGTCATTTTGCATTAGGACACTGCGCCCACTGCCTGATTATCAAAATTTAAGTACATTTTAGATGGAAACAGGAAGTGGTTCAGTGCATAAGACTTTTGACCTTTGAAAAAGACAAATAGTCTGCAGTGATAGGGATGATGTGATCTATCTGATCCTTGGATATATTCACTTATTACCCTTATTATGTGTTGGTTTTGTTTTATTTATGTGTTCATCACATGCACATGTCCACCTGCTTTAATAGAAACGTTTCCTACAGAACAGGTCACGGACCACAGGAGGTTTTCAGTTAAGGGTGGATATACTGAAGTGTGTGGCATTGAGAGATAGTAAGAGGTACAGTAAAACAATGCATAAGAAGTGAACTGGAATGAATGTTACATATTTAAAACACATCTTTAGATTATTGATGGGGAAGAGGACAGTGTGTGTTGTTAGAAGGCAGGTGTTAGAAGGACTCCGGACTAAGAAGATGATTTATGTGTGATGAAGAGGGGTGAAACCCTGAATTTAAAAGGCGGACAAGCCAAATGCATCAGGATTTGTAGTTAAATTCAGGAAAAGTGAGGTTGTGAGCATGGGGTTTCAGAACAGTGTAGATCTGGAGGTTAGCAGGGCGCAGTGGTGGGGAAGGGAAATGGTGTGAAAGTTTCCGACAAGCATGAGGGGAAATAGCATCGACCAACGACAAAGCTAAGAAACTAGAACTTGACTGTGCCTTTGGAGGAAATGTTGCAAGAAGTAGTAATCGGGAGGACGTAGTTCAGTGTTGAGGAAAAACAAAAGTATGCATGTTGCAAAGGTAAGGACATGTGGAGTACACTTTCCTGAAAAGTTGCTATATTGAATAAATCAGAGGATTACTCTTTGAAGTAAGGATATCTTGGTGGAATCCAAGGACTTCCTTTTGATTAGTGGTGCCCGCCTACTAATCTGTGTTCTTCATACCGTTTTGAATATGTACTCGCTATATGGATTCAGCTGCTGAAAATAGCTAGGTTAAGTCACTTTGTCATCGACTTCTTGTTGTCCTGCTGTCTTTTGAATTCGATATCACTTTAAAGGATGACCTAGCATGAGCCTGAAATAATGCCTTCACCATTACAGAAATGTAAAAAATCAGTAACATTTTACTCTGAATGATTTGTAATATTTTCAATTGGCCCAAAGAATGGCAATAAACCAAAGACAAATTATTTTCTCTCACGTAACAAGGTGAAACGCTTTGTTTCACCTGTAACATTGTGTTTGCATGTTGTTCAGTCCCTCTATGATCTATTTTAGAGGGACTGATATTGCTTGCTGAATAGCTAGCAATGGATCAGAGACTAAAATCTCACCACTGGCATCTACTGTGATCCACAGGGCATGAGTTTAAACCCTGGCAACGCTACCATAAGCTTTCATTCGTCTAAGGTCAGTAAATTGTGTAGCATTACATTGGGTGATGGTCACAGCTTCTATTTACAGCGCTTATTCTACATCAACAACTAAGAGGTGTTTATTGTTGTTTATCATTCATTTCGTGGGGCGTCTCACGCTTGAGCATGACAATTGAATATGCAATTTATTTTCTGTTGGGTCGAAAGAGACCCCGGGAGGACTCTTTAAAGCACTGACCCTTGAATCGAATTCCTTATAGTGAGTTTCAATTGTTTTTTTACTTTTGTTGTTTCACCATACATGACAATTTTGCATATACACGGAAATTTCCTTCTGACACAGAATGAGACCGCACCCCAAGTGCTGCAGTTTTTCTGAGCTCACTGAGCAGTAGAAGATTGACAGAGGTGAAAGCAACAGATGAGTGTCGTGACGTGCTTTTTTACATGTCACCAGGCCGGGAGAGTTGTCTTTTGGACTTCCCAATGTCATAAATGTGCCTGTATGTCGTCTCGTCTGCAACTGGACTCTTCACTCTACATATGTGGGGCATAGATCACATGCATGTGAATAGTACATGTGTACAGTAGAATGTCATGAAGTGAATCTGTCACATGTGGTTGTGGCTGTCCCAGAACCCATGTCCTTATCCAAAGTGATACGTTAAGTGCACTTTGGAGAGAGCCATTGATTGCAATGTGCAAGACCACTTCCTGGAATAAGCCTTGTACTGCTTAACTATGCTACCCTGACGGACAAGTACTAAATGGGTGTTCGCGGTGCTCAGTTTTGCCATCAATAGTGACGTCAACTCCCAGAAAACCAATGTTAAGTGGAAATGATCGCCGCAGTTTGAGCCCACTTAATATCCAGACAGAGCTATATACGTTTCTTCAACCATGCAGCACACAAGGCAAGTAGGGACACAATAAATTACTGCTTTGTATTTCATGTTCCTTTTTTAAGCACCTTTAGATATAATTCACATTAGATGTTAGCTCCTGACACAGTGTTCTCAACCTCATCAGAGAACCCCTTCATAGGTTCCTTAACCTATGCAGCTCAGGTCAGCAGTCGCTCCTGTCGGTTATTTAAAGCCCACAGTTTAAAGCAATTTGTTTTGTGCCTACTTATGTTCTGTGCAACCAACGTCAGAAAAAGTTTTTATACAAATACTATATCATTTATTGAAATTTAGAGAAACAGAATGTTTAAAAAAAACACTGTAAAAGCATCTTACCACCTTCTTGGGCTGATGTATGACTCCAAAACAAAATTGCAATACATCTGCTCTAATACAGTATAATTCATATAACACGGAACTCTTCCATCCTGCAGGGAAAAGTTAGGGGATCCAAGGCTAACTCTGAGAGTATGCACACCTCATTTGTGTGCCGAGGTACTAGCAAAGTCAAAGATAACACAAGTGGGCTACTTGTGCTGCTATTTGGCTAGGACCAAAAATATGTTTTTGATGTACAAAGTTATCAGGTTCTTAGCTCAATAGTGGCTAATTGTACTCTGTATAACTGGTTAGCAGGGGCATCCAGGTGATTGGAGGCATTCATAGATTCACCAGTTGCCTTTTTACTGTACCATGCTATGGTTAGTTACTTTACACTAAATCGAGACATACTTGTCTTTCAACTGGAGTGACATGACCTTTTTGCAGGCAAGAAGACCTCAATGAACTGCTGTTACTGCACCATCTATCAAGGTTTCAAACTAAACGTGAGGACCTTTGGTCTACTGAACACCACCAAGGAAGAAATGTAGGCCAATCAAGAGTTTGCACAAGGGCACTCCAAAGGTGTAGAGATTCTTACCCAGTACTGAGAGTACGAAAGGACATAGGGCCTCATTACGACTTCGGCAGTCTTACTAAAAGACCGCCAAAGCCTCAGGCGCCACTATACCACCAGTGCTGGCGGTATATGTGGCTCCCTATTATGACTTTTCTGCTGGGGGAGCGGACGGAAACAGGGTTTCCGTCCGCTCGTCCAGCGGAAAAGTCACATCAACATTGCCGCCGGCTCATAATAGAGCCGGCGGCAATGTTTATGTGCAGCAGCACCCATCGCGCATTTCACTGCCTGAAATTTGGGCAGTGAAATGCACAATGGGGCTGTGCCTGGGGGCCCCTGTACTGCCCAGGCCAAGTGCAGGGGCCCCAGCGGCACCCTGAGTCCCCCTTACCGCCAGCCTTTCCATGGCGGTGTTTAATTGGTCTAAGCCCTGTTCTTGGCCACAGGTGAACAGATAGCTAGCCAGATGCCACAGACTGGTGCTAGGCACTCTGGCTTTTTGACTCGCCATCTTACCCGAGAGGGAGTCTGGTGGTACAGGGTTCCACCAGCAAGGTGAGCCCCAATTCATTTACCCAAACCTCAGACCGAGAATCAAAAAGGATTAAGGCATACGGGAAACAAATGTTCTCATCCTGCAGCCTATCCTGAACGTTGGTCAATGCCAGGTACTCCTCAGATGGCACACAGACACGCCCACGCCCTCTTGGACATGGCCAGCAAGATCTTGCCCACTGAGGAATTTTGGGCCTCCTTGGCTGAAACCATTCAGGAGGGTCACGATAAAGCCAAATATGTAAGTTGGTCTGAGTTGGATATCACTGATTACCTCAGATGATCTGTTGCCACTAATCTTTGTCGCTATGAGTGGATGAGGTCTACAGGCTTCTCAGAAGATGTCCAGGCAGTCCATATTGATGAGCCTTTTGATGGATCTTGCTTATTTAGTGGTAAGTTTGAGTCTGCCCTGGTATGCTTCAAAGAGAGCTGGGCCACAACATGCTTTTTAGGCCTTACAGACCCTGCCAGGCAATTTCACCCTTTTAGGGCTACTCAATCAATCAATCAATCAATCAAAAAATTGCTTGATTTCGGCCAAATAGGCCATAAAAGCACACACAAACGTTAAAAGACACAATAAATAATTAAAACTGTTGCATGTAATACAAACCTTTACATTTCATAGGTTAAGAAAAACCTAAATTGACATATGCAGAAGAATTAAAAAGGTAACACAACGTATAACTGAGCATTTTGTTCTGCAAATTGTCCACAAAACTCCCAAAAAGTTGGCACAGGGACAACAGATGTGGGAGTAGAATCAGACCTCAAGATGCATAGTGCCAAACAATGCTTGCATACATCCAGGTGTCTGCAGATGGGAGCCATCCAAATGCTACGTGGGAGGGCGTAAGCCATGCAGAAGAAAAAGACGTGTCCAATTCTCCCTGCTGAGCAGGTGCAAGCTGGGCGACCAAAGACTCAGGGGACTACCTTGAAGAAAAAGACCTCAGCAGGAGGGTACCCACACAAAATTGGAAGTAGAACTTCTGAACAAGAGGAACAGTCATCAAGTCCTAAAACGGCTCATACTTGCTGACAGGCTTGAAGTCAAGAAAGTCATTAAAGAGCCTGGCAGAGGTAGCCTGTCTGGTATAAGTAATTTCTACAGTTTTCCAAAAGAGTGACTTCAGTAAATTCTTGGGCAGGAAGAGAGAGGGGGCAGGATGTTCTCAAAGGTCTATCAGCCCAAGAGGCCCAATGATTTTCTAATGTGCAAGAGCCAGGGTACTTTGTGAAAGTTGTCAGCCACCATGATGTCTTGGAATGCTAGTGTATAATGAGCAAGTTCTGGAGTGGTTAACAGCCGCCTCCAGAACAACAGAGGGCATAGCCTAGCTTTCTCCACCAGACATTTCAGGCCCAAATCATAGTGGAGTGAATTGAAAAGGGTACTACGGGGAGAGAAGTGAGTTCACAATAAATTTGTTCTCTACACTTGCAAGCAAATCGAGGTTTGAGAAAGCCCACCATTCCCACCCATAAAGGGCTGAGGCCACAGCCTTAGCTACGTGAATATGAAGGGCCGGAAGAATTTGTCTTGAGTGAGAAGAACAATATTGTTTGTAGAGGATGCCCATAATTTGTTCGAGCTTCAGCGCAGCTCTATCAAGGTGAGGTTTCCGGGATGTGTTTTTAGAGAGTGTGATACCCAAACAGGGAAAGGAATCAACCATTGCCAGCAGGCCCCCCATGACAAAAAGGTTCTTAAATGATCTATGCAGATTAAAAGACATTAGCTTGGTTTTATCTGTGTTGAATTCCAGGCCACGGGCAAGGCAGAACTCTTGAAAGCTTCTGCAACCCGCTCAGGGTCTTGGAGATCAGCAAGGTGTCATCTGCAAATAAGAAGATAGGTATTTTTGATCCAGCCAGATATGGAACATCAGCATTCACTGAAGGTAAAAAAGGACAATATCATTAATAAATAGTGGAAACAAGGTGGGTGCCAAAACACAACCTTGGTGGACACCTCGAAGTACAGGAATTTTCTATGTTAGATCCTCTTAGTTCCCCCATTAATCTGCGCAAAGTTACCCTCGTGGAGATGTCTTACCAAGAACAATAGACATGGTGGCATTTTCATATTCTGTAGGACCTGCCAAAGAGTGGAATGAGACACCAGGTCAAAAGCGGATTTTAAGTCCACAAAAGCAACATACAGAGAGCCCTTGCCAATAGTGACAGTATGACAGCTAAGTAACAGAAAGAGAAACACCTGGTCAATGGCAGAAACCTTTGGGCGAAAACCCGCTTGGTATGGGCTGAGGATGACCACATCAGCCATCCAGTCCTGAAATTTAGCCAGGAGACAGCTGGAAAAAAACTTTTGAACACAGTCTATTAGGCTGATAGGTCAATAGTTACCAGCTAATGACTTGTGTATAGGGATGAGGACTGCACCTTTCCACAAATTGTGAATATCTGTTCCTGCAGCAATGGAATTAGCAAGTAATAAAATGTAACGAGACCACAGATTGAGATCAGATTGAAGATGTCAGCCGGTATGCCATCTGGCCCTGTAGCTCTGCCACAAGGGACAGATGCAAGAGCTGCAATGATAGCAGAAAGAACAAATGCTGGTGTCAGAGAAAACAAGCAGGATGGTAGCTGTGTGGAAACATTTGGGTTTTGTGTCAAGACATCTGAATAAAGATCAGAAAACTGTTTGACCCAGCGAGCTGGAGCAACGTTGTTTGCAGGTTCCAAGGGGGTCGTAACACTGTGGCGTGCTAGAAGCTGCCTGAACAATAAGGAGCCTTTCTCCAGGAAAGCAACATATAAGGCATTCCACCTACAATTCAGTCCTTCTTGGCAAGAGTGATCATCGCTTTATAAGCAGGCCTGGCAAGTGAGACTTAGGTAGGATCTCTGGTGCGGATTGCTCCAGCAAGGGAACGCTGCGCTCTTCTGCTCTGTTTGTTGAACCAGGAATTACTTATGCGAGCAGTACGCCCTGATGGTATAGTTGGGATTACAAAGTGTCTTGCAATACATTTGAAAATGTCCTCATGGAGATTAATCAATTTCACAAAAAGAACAGGGCCTCCATCTTAAAGAGCTGACAAAGCAGCCATGACATCGGCAGAAAGAGTAGTGAGAAAGTCCGGGCGATTTACCATCTGTCGCCACTTCAGGTAACGCATGTCGGACGTGACTGTAACATCCCTAGTGCAAAGCAGCGGCTCCTGTACCAATGGAATAGGTGTAAAATTTGCCTTTAGGTCCAAGGAAAAGGGATTGTGGTTGCTTTCACTCTGTTGGAGGACAATCATATCGATGATGAAGGGCCACATCCTGAGATTGATAACAATAAAGTCAATTCTGCTAGTATGAAGTGACTTCTTGAACATTCGGGCCCCAGATTTGTCAGACAGTGTCTGGCCATTGGCTGCCCCAAGCCCATGCTCAGTTGTACGCCCATGCTAATTTTGTGCAAGGACCCCTCACCCTTACAACAGTTAACTCAGGCCTCTTGAGGATGGAGATGGGGTTCAGGGAGATCAGGCAGCCAACGTACATGTCACAGACCTTCCCACCCCCCCTTCCCTTTAGCATCAGCCTTCGTACCACTTTAGTTTACATTTAGTGGCATACTACCACTTTCTGGGAGGCAGGAGCAGGTATTTCTGCCAAGGGTGACATTATTACACCTGAAATATGGGCCCTTCGAGTTTTTACATTGATCAACCTAGAAAATGTAACAGGGAAGATTAGCTTTTTTGTGGGGTTCTCTTGGCCACAAAAAGGTAAAGCAGTGCAAACAAGGACTTTATTAAGGTGGAGAGTCCTCTGTATTAGGATCTGTTGTGCAATAGTCAGACGCAGCCCTCAGAAGGTCTGAGGCCACCTTCCACCACGGCCAGGCTGCTGCCACTGGGCTGGCATGCTGGGTGCCTTTTCTTGAGATTTATCTGGCTACATCGAGGGCATCAGAACACACGTTTATGAAGCACTACTGTCCTAAAAGCCAGGTCTGACAAGAAGTGCATTTCGCTCGTTCAGTCTTGCAGAACTTATTAAGTCCACTTCACAGACCCTCCACCTTTGGAGGTGCTGCTTTGGCATCTATTCTAATAAGGTGAGAAGTCTGCAGTTAGAAGTATCCATCAAAAGAACAATATATGTTCTCTGCTCTTTCAGCTGAATACTCCATCCAACTGCAGTTTCCTTACTGTCCTCCTGTCTCCTCATTCCATAGAATGATCTATTTTTCCATCTAAAAATGTCTCATACATGCACATTGGTAAATATTATTTTTTGCACTCCATGTTTGAGGTTGTATATAGAGCCATGGTCTTTGTGGACCTTTTAATTATATGATTTCAATTCTTTCTTCCTAAATGCATATGCATACCCTTGGTCAGTCCTGATGAGGCTTTGAATCATATGGGCCAAAATGTGTTGACTACAGAGAAAAGGATCCTGCCAGACAAAACCCATAGGATACACGATTTGTTTGTGGACCATTGCTCCAAATAATAAGAGACATTGAATATGTAACTCTTTGAGATGGTTTGTTGTCTCAGACTGCCTTCATATTGATGGTACAAAATCTTGAATGACGGGTTGACTATCATCAATACAAAGTATTGCTTTGGCAAGGATTGTGCATTATTTTGGCTATATGTGATTTTTCCTCTTTATGTAAAATTTTGTGTAAATGTTTGATTTGTTTTAGAATAAATGAAAAAAAAGTATGCAATGGTAGTGTCCTATATGATAAACAAAGCATGGCAATGATATCCAGTTCATAAGAAAAAGCGTTAGAAATATTCAAGTAAGATATTGATAATCCTTGCCAAGAACAATAGAAATATTATTTTGAGTTGACTTATGCACTTGAATCTGTCCTGTTAGAGCAAATTATTCTTAATTATGTGTTTCATATGTAGTCCAGGCTTTAGAGGGTTTTATGGGCTTAACCATATTATATTTCAGTTCATGAGATAGCACCCAGTTGGGTGTATGAGTTTATGTGGTGATTATAAAGAAATAAATGCATACGAACAGCTTTAGAAATATTGTATGGGACATTGAGCAGGTTTTGTTGCCACTAGGACGCTACAAATAAGACAAGTTTTGTGTCAAAAAGTATAGCGCCGACTTGAGCCATTCTACAGCATCAGCCGGGCACCATATTTAAAGAATGGAGCAAGCCGGCACCAAGCTTGGGCTAGCGTCACAAAAAAAGATGCTAGATGGGTGGGGGTGGCGGTATGGGAAAAGGAGGTTGTGCGACAGAAAATGGCAATAACCAGTCTGCCGTCATTTCCTGATGCACAACCACCCAAAATGACTCCTGTCTTAGTAAAGACAGGAGTCATGCCCACCACCCCAATGGCCAGCACAGGGGACCAGTGTCCCCTGGGCATTGCCATTACACCCAGTGCCAGGCAGGGGGCACCATGTAAAGGCCCCCAATGGCACTTTAGGGAAAATTACAAATACTTACCTTACTCACTGGGATGTGGTCCCCCGTCCTCTGGTGTCCCTCTGGTGTGGGTGGGGGTGTTCCTGGGGCTTTGGGTGGGCACCTGTGGGCCCAGTCCATGGCTTTTGTCCATGGAAATGGGTCCACAGGTCCCCAAAGCCTGGCCTGACTCGGCCTGCTTAGCGCCATTAGTTAGGTTCACCTCCCACCCATGCACCATTTGTGCATGCGGGATAAATATGGCACCACGGGCTTAGAGTCATTTTTTGGACGGGAAAGCCTACCTTGAATCTTATTGATGCAAGGTGGGTTCACACATCAAAAAAATTGTGCTTACTCCAATATTTTGAAGCTAGACATTTTTTAACAGCAGATAGTTGTCCCACGGACCATTGCCTACTCTTAAAAAATGAAACAAAAACTTTTCATTTTTGTTTTTGAAATGCAGCCTCTTTCCCATTAAGAAAAACGGGCTGCATTTCAAAAACAAAAAATACTTTATTTAAAAAGTAGTCACAAACATGGTGGTCTGCCGACCTCAGCAGGCCACCATCCCTGTAAGTACAGGCCATTCCCAATGGGTCACAAATTGTTGAATATTAATAAGGCAGGTCCCTTGTGACCCATTTCGGAATGACAAGCTGTGTTTGAGACACTGTTGTACATCACATTTTGTGACTTTTCTAATTGCAATTTGCAAAAAGTTGCAAATTCCTACCATAGTACATGTGTCCCCAAATCATATATTAGAGACTCCATGGACCTCGTCACCAAGTATGATGGACTTGATTTTGACAGTAATAACGAGGAGTGGCTTACAATGGACATAGATTCCATGTATCCCAACATCCCACAAGATGAAGCCATGACAGTCATGGAAGATGCATTATCCAAAAGACTACAACTCACAACAGTTCTTACTCAGTTCCTTATGGTACTAGCCATTCTGTGCCCAAAGAAAATCTTTCTGGGCTTCAAGAATGACCTCTTGTTACAAGTCAAAGGAGTAGCTATGGAGTGTACTTTTGCACCTCAGATAGTTAATATCTTCAAAGCCTCTTTTAAAGGTAAATGGATCTATGTTATTGATAATATGTACATTATTAGCATTAAATCCTGGCATAGATACATAGACAATGTTTTCTTGATCTGTCAGGGCACAGAAAATTAACTCACCTATTTTAATGGATTGATGAACAATAGGTCTACAGATCTAAAATATACAATGAGAAAAAGCAAAAAGAGACTGCATTTCCTTGAATTGTGGATCACTATCAAAGATGGGAAAATATATACAGAATTATACACCAATCTCACTGACTATAATACTCTTTTGCATTACAACAGTACCCATCTCAATTCAATAAAAGGTAATCTCCCTTATGGCCAGTTTCTGTGTATACATACAATTGTAGCCGCAAATAAGATAACTTTGCAAATGTCTAAACCTTGAGTGAAAACCTGATCACTTGGGGTTATCCAAGGACAGTGGTCAAGAATGCCCTGAAAAGAGTATGATTTACACCCAGAGAATGCTTTTTGTCACCTAAGGTTAAAAATAACAACCTTCCTTTAACTTCTGGTTCATGTAGGCGGCAGATAGCTCAGCCCACATGCGCCGCTGCTAGTGCACTATGGCCCGCCCCAACTTGCAATGACACTGTGAGTTCTGGTTTCTGGCTCTAGAACACATCGAGGATTGGTGAGGCTATGTGGCAGGTGAGCAAGGAATTGGGGTACTTTCGTTTATGATCTTGGGAGGCTGACGGAACTCCAGGAGAGCTAACTGGCTTAAAGTTGCTTGTGAGATCGGGCGATAGAGGGTTCTGTAGCAGCGCATGGCCCGGCCACCCAATCTGAAGCAATACCAGGAGCACCAGCAAAGCCAGGAGTTTTGGACACTGTGGATCTAGTTGGTAGCAAGCCATCCCACTTTTAGAAATCATGGCAGGGGTGGTGAGTTCACCCCCTCCCGGGCTGTGGGGCCCCTCAAACTTTATCCTCTACAGCCACTTATAAGGACATTTTTAGAGCTTATTTTCTAAAATTGACTTTCTCCGTGCAACCTGGTGATTTGGCAGTCAACATTGTCTCCTTTTAGAAAAGATTACTTCGGGGCGGGCAAGTGTCATTAGACAGCAGCATTCATGGGGCTTAGACCATCAATAACCCAGCTGCACAAAAGGTGAAGCGTCGCGCAGCACATGCATGCACCCTTGTTGCGCGTAGAGAGAAAGGAACGGTGCCAATGGCAAACTCTGAGCCCCTGCCTCATCTCGACTCTTGGGCCATGATTGACGGCTCTCAGACCGAATTAATAATGGCATAGCAATTGCCTCCAATGGTCTTCTTATATTCTGGTGTAATGGCTCAGGTTAAGCCTGTGCAGAAGGAGGCTGGTTGTGATGGTATAGGAGCAAGCAATGCTATTGACCTACTGCCTTCGCTGCAGCAAGGGAAGGCCAAGCCGCCAGATAAAGAGCTAAGAGACTATCCGTTATTGACTAAATACTCCAAAACTGGGGCAGAGGGGCCAGTCGCTCTACAGGGGTTATGTCTGGAGAACCCAGGATCCACAGGAGAGCCGGAACAAGATTTTTGGGGTAAGCCCGGCCAACCAAAGCTACAGCCTGCTCACAATCAACATCCCGCAGTGAGAGGCTTTCCCCTGACATCAGTTATTCTAGTTTTTTCGTTGGGCAGGCAAAGTTTATCATTCAGAACAGGTGGAGGCCCAAGCGCCAATGGGAGGGGGTTATTGTCTGTCAGATATTGGCACTGCCTCCATCTCATTTCCGGTTAGCCAGTCAGGCTCCACAAGAGATTTAGGCTTGCTCCAGACCCTGTACGAGACTATTCCAGCTGAGATTCATGCACTTAAACCATCACACGCTGCCGAGATTGCAGCACCTCATCAAAGAGGCAAGATTGAAGAGATGGTTTCTCAAATTCATGAGTGGTCACTAGGAGTTGAGAAAAGAGTGTCTGATTTGGAGGGTTGCTCGCTCTTTTGGGATAAAGAACTAGGAAGCCTACAAAAAAAGCTGATGATCTCACAGGGCGAAGTAGATGATTTGGAGAACTATGCATGGAGATCTAATGTGCGTTTTGTAGGGGTTCCCAAAAGAATAGAAGACTCTGGGGAGTACAAGAATATCTCACATCTTGTGGACTCCTTGATCAGATCCTATATTCTTGAGGATGCCACCCCAGACCTTACCATTATGAGGGCGCACTGAGTGCCGGCCCAACGGCTCTCCAATTCTAAGTATCCTTGTGCCATTATTGTGAACTTTGCAGAATACTGCATTATGGAACAAATTCTCATCAAAGCAATACAGAAGCAAAGTTTCACAGCGCCTGATGGGGGCCAGCTCCGGATTTTCTCTGATATGTCAGCGACACAGCCCACACAAAGAGACTTTCTGGGATTCACTGGCCAATTTAGATCTGCTGGCACTCAGGCCTCTCTTGTCCAACAATCAAAGTTAAAAGTATTGTCGAAGGGCATATTTAATCTTTATACCACTGTGCTGCAGCAGGTGGCGGGTTAAGAATGCATACAGGGCAAGATCTCTTGTTGCTGCAAAACTAATTTCTGTGATTTAGCTTGGTGGTGGGGTGTGTGGGCTATTCCTTTGTAGAACTTATCTTTTTCTGGTTAAGATGGTTTAAGGTATATTGCACTATTTTCAAGCTTTATGATCTCGGGGATTTGTCACTGGGTGGCTACAGGATATACTTTTTTGTCTCATTGTGTACGGATGTTTTTTCTTTTTCAATGCTTGCATTTGGTATCCTCTATATCTGTAATGCTATTCCCATACTTTAAACAGATGTGATGCTTATTTCCACTGCAAGCGATGGTGTGTGGGTATGCATGCTGTATTTTAGGTTGGGAGGTGAGGGTATCAAGGTATCAAGGTTATAAGGGCAGGGAGAGTCACTATTTTTTGGTCTCAGCCAATCTTGTCAAATGTGTAAAAGCACCTGCAACTTACTTTCTGTCAGCATTGCCAAGTGTCCGGTGGTTGGTGTTTCCAGAGCTCAGACGGGTGCATCAGCATGGCACCCACTTAGTGTTGGGGAGAGAGAGGGAGCAAGGTGGGTATTCCTTCCTGTCTATGGGAGATGGGCTTTGGGGGTTTTGGAGTTTCGGGGAGGGCAAGTGATGGAGGGGGGCAGAAGGTGTAGGGTAGCAGTAAACAATTTGCAGGATGAGAGGGGCGAGTGTGTTTAGAGGAAGGTTCTGTTCAAGGGTCTAAAGACTTTCGTAATCATAGGCAGCTATGTGAAATGTTTCTTGATGCCTGAGGGGGATTCCAGTTAGCCTAAAGAGGCTTTGTGGGGTCTGATAGAGGCAAAGCTTAATCCAGTAGCTTAATCATGGCATTGCCTATAAAAAATATTACCTGCAATGGGAATGGTCTTTTTACCAAACAAAATTGTGGAGCCTTGTGGAGATGGATTGCTTCTTTCAACCCAGAGGTATTTTTTTTACAGGAGACCCTTTTGAAAAACAAACCCTGAGTGTATTTATCCTTGTGAAATATTCTCAGGCATTGCTTGGTTTTACGGGTGTGGCAATGCGGGGGGTTGCTGTATTATTTTCAGATTCTCTAGATTGGGAGGTAAAAGAGGTTCTATGGGATAGCAAGGGCAGGTGAATATTAGTAGAAGCCAGACTAGCTGAGAGAGTTTTAAATTTCTGCAATTATTATGGTCCTATAATGGATGAAACTGAAGCTCTGGAGCAAATCTATAATCTCACCATTCAGACGGAGGAACCGTTAGTGCTGGGTTTTGGTATTAATTTCATACAAGACCTATTTTTGGACACTTCTAATAAAGAGAAGAGGTAGCTTAAGCCTCAGACAGCTAAACTCCAAAATATAACAGGAAATGTCCTAAACAATGTGTTGAAAACAACGCAGACGTTTCCTTTGCAAGCGGAACAATGCTTGCCGGACCAACGCATGCCTTTTTCTCTGCCTTTAACACGAATGTGTGAAACTACACAAATGCATACTTAAGGCAGAAAAACGGCAGACAGCTCAGGAGAGGACACGCTGAGGTAAGTTGGGCTGGGGCAGGGTTGGGGAGTAGTTTCCAGAGGTAGGTGGTTTGGGGAAGTTTAGTTTTTAGGGCTTAGGGTGGGTGAGGGGACTGGGTAGTTCATTTTTTCAGGGGCATGGGTTGGAGTTTGGGTATTTTTGTTTAGGGCTTAGGGTGAGAAGGGGGGTCAGGTAGTTTATTTTTTAGGGTTGGATGGGGAGGCAGGGTATTTATTTTTTAGGAGCGGGGTTGAGGTAGTTTTATTTTAGGACCTAGGGTGAGTGGGGGTGTCAGGTAGTTTATTTTTTAGGGACAGAGATGGGGAGGTGGGATCGTTTTTTTAGGGGCGGAGAAGGTTTAAGGAAGGGTGAGAGGAAGAGGAAGGAGAGACTAGGAAGAAGGATCGGTAGAGGACAGGGTGAGGTAAGTGGAGTTGGGGCAGGGTTTGGGGGCTAAGTTTTAGCGTTGGGGTGGATTTAGGGCTCAGGGTGGGTGAGGGGTCGGGTAGTTTATTTATTAGTGGTGGGGAAGGTTTTAGGGCTCAGGGCAGGTGTGGGGTGTCGGGTAGTTACGTTTTTAGGGGCAGGGTAGTTTTCATTAGGGCTTAGGGTGAGTAGGGAGGTCAGGGTAGTTTAGTTATTAGGGGGAGGTTTTAGGGCTCAGGGTGGGTGGAGTGTCTGAGTTGTTTAGTTTTTAAGGGTGGGGTGGAGGGGTCAGGGTAGTTTTGTTTTTAGGGTTTAGCATGGCAAGGGTTCTGGGTCGATTAGTTATTAGGGGTGGGAGAAGGTTTTAGGGCTAAGGGCAGGTGTGGGTTGTCAGGGTAGTTCAGGTTTTAGGGACAAGGTTGGGGGGTTGGTGTAGTTTTTTAGGGCTTGGGTGGGTGGGTTGGTCAGGGTAGTTTAGTTATTAGAGTTGGGGAGGATTTTAGGGCTCAGGGCAGGTTGGGGATGTCTGGGTAGTTTATTTATTGGGTGGGGTAATTTTGAGCATCAGGGGGGTGGGGGGTTGTATGACAGAACCACGCATGCTGACTTTACTAAGCATGCTTTTACAATGAAATTCATTGTTCAGACTGCGTTGCTAAGGCATGTGTAGTTAGTTAAGCGTTGTTCTGTCATACAACCGAATATAACTAAGCAAGATCTGGCATTGGTATACCCATTGCGGCTTGCCTACTGCAAGTTTACAACATATACGTGATATTCTGCCTGGTTTCAGTCTGCTTCTCAAATCGACATCTTCCTCTTATCAAAGCTATTGAAAAGTGGGAAGGTAGAGACTTTGGCAAAGTCCTTTTCATACTATTTCATAGGGTTTCTAGAGGTCATTTGGGCAACTGGGGAGGCAAAGAGTCCACAATGGCAATTTGAGAAGTCATTGCTCTCTGACCAAACCTGGTTTATTGAAATGATGCAGGTTATTCAGAAGTATTTGGAAATAAGTTCCAATTCGGCTTCCATTCTCATAGTATGAGAAGCATTCAAGGCAGCATTCAGGGGACAGGTGATATCTTATAAGGCCAATCCAGTTGGGGCCTGGACTCATAATATCCAGAGTCTTCAAGCTGCAGTAGAGGTAAAAAGAAGAGTAGTCTCAAAGCAATTGGACTCAATAGCTGTTCAACCACTATGAGACTAGCTCGCTAGAGCTAAGCAAAAGGTCGGGGATTTTTTTCTGCTAGAGGTGATCACAGGGAGTAAAATCTTCCAGGAGAAGCTTACGAGGAGAGCCAGCTCATGGGAAAGTACCTGGCTTGGTTGACAAAAATCCAGAAGACTAGGTAGTTAGTTAATCAAATAAAAGATCCTGTTACAAGGGTTATGGAGGCCAATAGTGTAAGGAGAGTGCAGATATTTCTCCACCATCATAAGCTGATCTACGAATGAAGCAGTAAAATGAGGCAGTAACAGAAGAGCAATTGTCGGTCTACTTTACTTCAGTACAACTACCTCAAGATTCTAACATTCAGAAAAGGGCTTTGTCAAAGAAAATAGTGTCAGGTGAAAAAGCTACCGCCCTTGAAAACATGGCAAATGTTAAAGTCTTTGGGAGTCATGGCATTCCCACCAAAGAATATAAGGCTTTTGAGACAGAATTGCTCCCCTTTCTAATAACACTTTTTAATCATATAAAGGAAGTTGTATTTATTCCAAAGAATTTCAAAGAATCAGTGGTAGTAAGCTTCCTGAAAAAAAGATGAGAATCCATCAGACAGCAATTCCTACTGTCCCATAAGTTTCCTTAATGTCTATTATGAATTGTTTAGGAAAATGTGGGACAAATGTCTTGCACCTTGTGCCCAACAGATAATCCACCATAATCAAAAGGTATTTCTGCCCAAGAGGGTGAAAACCCCCAATACTCATTTCATGATCCAAGTTAATGACTATTTTACAGTTAATAAAGAAAAGGCAGCAATACTTATGATGGACACAGAAAAAGCGTTCAACTTTGTCAACTGTCAGGCACTCTTTTTTATCCTGGGAAAATTTGGATTTCCATATTAATTAGTCAGTATGCTTAAATAACTTTACATTGGGGCAGGGGTTCCCTCTGTCCTGGTTCCTTTTTTATCAGTCAAGATTCAGGTAGTCTTTTGATTTTGCCTCCCAGAGATGGGATGACGATAAAGATTTTTGTTGATGATGCAATTTTATACTTGAAGACTGACAGGGCTAATATCCGGAATGCCATTGATGAAATTAGCTCTTTCACGCACAAAGGGGGGTAAAAAGTCAAACCAGCAAAACCAGAGCTTGTTTTGTTTACTGCAGCTTGTTCTGATTTTCCGGTTAGCTTGCAGGTGATTCCAGACCATCCTAATAGATACGTAGTCAAGGAAGTGAACAGTGTCATAGGAACTTTGATATGGTCAAGCAAGCAGACCAGGGTGAAAATGTCAGTGCTTCAACTTGATATAGCCCAGGGGGGCCTAGCATTACAGCATTTGCAGATGTATTACAAGGCTGCATTATCCAACTTCATGCCTCCAATAGAATCAGACTCCCCAGCTAAGGATAATTTTTTGCTGAATTTAAATATGGCTGGAAGTCAAATTAAATTACCAGTCTTCCTACATACCACAAAGCTTCCCAAGAAAACAAGGTATAAGACAGCACTGGCCTTATTATCCTGCATTTTGACTTTTTTTAGATCGTGGGATATTCCGGCTTGTCATGCCTCTATCTCATTACAAGACTGCAAGGTTTGGGGCCTGTTATTGCCCAAACATATTTTCAAAGAATGGGAAGCACTCAGATTCAGGAAACTTGGAGATTTCTGGAACGGGCTGTCCTAGTTGGGCTCTCACTCTTAGGTGAGACTGCTGGTTTAGGGGAGACAGCACTTTTGTTTGTAGGTGACTAAGCCGCTCCTATAACAAGTCGCAACTGTCAGCCCAACCCTCCCAGCTTACAAGCAGAACCTCACTGAAAACCCAGACAGTAAAAGGTGATTTCTGGCAGCCTTACGCATGGACTCTATGTTGCCACATCTCAGGGGAGTTGTAGTGGAAGGGAAGTTACCCTTTTCTCACATCAGTAACAAGTCTCAGTCACACACAGGCAATGAAGGAGATGCAGAAGAGTTTTCAATATATTTATTGAAAGGACTGCAATCTACAGTAAAATGCATGAGCTGTAATGATTAGGATAACAAACAACAAAAGAAGCATAATTGTGAAGATAAGGGTTGTGAATACAAAGACCGCCACTATTTTGCAATGAACATGAAATGTAAAATCCCTAGCTTGGAAAACCTAATTTCTAACCTAACTAGAGCTAGCTGTGATAAACGTAATCTACCAGTACCATGTCCATGAAAAGTTACCCCCAGCCGTCGTTACCTTGGAATGAGGTCTTTATGTCACACTCCGTGGTGACACACGGGCTGATTTCTACAGAAAGGTGACATGCAGTGTAGATGACAGCTTTCCAGTCACCGGTAGGTGGCTACCCCACACCCTGTCAGCAACCACTAGCCCCCTCCTCCCACCCTTGCCCCCCTTTAGCCACATCGTTCCCCACCCCCCTGCCCCCATACATGCACACACCCACCCACAAATACCGCGCATACAGCCATTCACCTCCACTTCCATACACTCATCCACTCACACCATCCATACACGCATTCACTCTCACATACTCACACGCATCCAGGTACGCATCCACACTATCATGCTCACATGCATACACACTGACATGCAGACACGCACTCACTGCAACATTCATACAGGCATTCACACACATGCATGCAAGCATGCATACACCACAACACTCACAGACCCATTCACATACGCACACACACATTCAAACACACAGGCAGACATGACACACAACACCCACCTCCCCTGTCAAACTGCTGACTTGCCTTGTCTGGCAATGAGGTTGTCCGGCAGGGAACGGGAAGGGACGCTGCTACTGCCAGCAGCACCCCTCCAGAAGGACACCTCCAGGCCGTATTAATGGTCATAATATGGCTGGCGGCGTCCTTCTGGCAGGGCCGGGCAGTTCAGGTGGCAGCACCACCCAGGCGCCTCGTCTGCCAGCATGGCTACTGGCGGATATCAGCCCTAAATGTGGCAGAAATCCGGCAGTAACTACATTATGGCGGGCAGAAGACCACCATCACTGGCGGTCTTCTGGCGCCTGTGGCTTTGGCTGTCTCGCTCTGAGACCGCTAAAGTCATAATGAGGTCCTATGTTATTAAGTCGGTATATTCTGCTGGACAGAGTATTCATGCCATTATCGACAACAGCTAAAGCCTTTTCCATATTTTTCTTATCCATCTGACTTAAACGTGCAGCTGCTTCCATTTGACAAAGCTTTCATTCTATATGGCATACAGGAATCATTTACAGGGGGGTTTTCTTGGACCTAAAAAGACATCCTGCAAGTTTATTTCCTCTGATAGGAGACTCAGATGTTCCTTAACTGCTGCTAGGTGTTAATGTGTAACCATTGTTGGCACAGTTTGCCACCACTGTCTGTGGTAACTATATCCAAGTGAGAACATTTCCTCATAATTCACTGTGTTCATCTATACATCATCACTTTCAAATACACTGTAATCCTGCAGCTCAGCAAGCAAAGAATCAACTGTTTTAACATCCTAGTCATCAGAAACAATACCAGGTGTAATTACATCAGTAATTGATATTTTGAATACATAAGGAATTTGGGTAACCTCAGTGAGCCCATATATATCAAAATGAACTTTATCCCAAACAATCCCATCTGGAATTAGTACTGCTGAAAGGTTCACCAGGGACAAGTCTCTTTGGACCTTATGTGAGGAGAGATATGGTGTTAGACCTTCATCCACTGGCTCGACAGAAGAGCGTTCAGGAAGATAATTACCATTTATCAAGAGAAAGAAAACAGTCACAAAACCAACTCATGACAGAAAGGCAAGCAATATTAGAAATATCCACAGGTAATACCATGGAAAAACTAAATAGTTCTTTTTAAACCATATGTACAGCTTATGTGACTTTGAAACAGTTTCAGTTGCATTTGCAGATGAAGCTGAAGAAAAGTCATCTAGGTTTATGAAGTAACCAGAAGCAGCCTCTGCAAACACAGGAGTCGGTTTATTACTGGTGGATGGATCCACTTCAGGTGGAGGTTCATAGTAGACGGTGTTGTCAGTTTGTGTTGCGTTGGATCAAAAGACAGCCATGTTGTGGACAGTTCTCGTTGTTAGTGAAGTGGTAATAGGGATCAGCAGAAGCTCATTCTCCACCCTCCCCATGCTCGAGGAGGCATTTGAAGCATTGTTGTACATGCTGGTATTTGCAGAGGTGTTGGTGTTTCTTCTTTGAAGAGGTATATCCTGTTGGATGAGGAGTTGGCCCGGGGACTACCCAAGGGATCTCTGGGTCTACTGTGCAGGATCAGCCATATGGTGCAGCTTTACGTTGTCGACGGAGACAAATCTGTTCCCTTTGGAACCTGCCAACTGTGGTAGAATGACAGTTCTGGTGTCTTGTATTCCGAGGACTGGCACCGGTGCTGTGTAGGATTGGCAGAATTCCTTCTTCACAGCAATCTTCTCGTGAACCAGATCCCCAACTTTAGGAATCCAGTCTGTAGAGGTATTTGGCAAACCCCTTATTACTAAGCTGGCAGCACTGGCGGATAAATTATCATCACTAAATTGTGGAAGCTCCTGTAGACAGTGAGACTTTCATTTATATCAAAAGGTGTCTCTGCTGCCACCATTCCAGGGCCATCTAGCTCTGGGATGTACATAGGTATCCCAAAGAGGTCCTCGTAAGGAGTGCGTCCTCCCAAGGACTGTCTTGGCAGATTATTTAGTGCTCTCTGGACCCCATATAGGTGATGTAGCCAATTGCAGCCTGAACCTAATACCCTAGCTGTCTAGGACCCCTGACACAGGTATGTTCCCAAACAATTGATAATGAGCCAGACTTGTGGCAGTAATTATGTAAACAGTCCCCAACAAGTGTACATTATGTTCCTGTCACACTTTGCGGGAAGAGGGACATGATGTGAATATCTACGTAGTGACGTTTTCACAGAGTGGCACTGGTAATGCAAATAAAAACATTTCTTTAACTATAAACAATGGCAGCCATTGTAAAAGAAATAATAAAATGAATGGACTGAAACAGAGCATGCAAAGTAGGTTAAAAGTCACTAGGTGACTGGGGTAGAGGCCTGCAAGCCAAAGGGCTAAGCTAATCTCCTGAGGTCCAATAAAAACTAAATTAGATATACTATTTGATAAGATGGGATTGTGTAATTCAGCAACTGGGTAATCATAGCTCTTCACTTTGTTTTAGTTTTAATCAAATTAGCACCTTTGAAAGAGCAACTACACAATATTGAATGAGTTCCCTTGGTTGATAGTGCATCGTATAAATGAAACCAAATGGGCAGGTATAGGGAATTGGCATCACCTGCTATGCCAGTATATTCATCAAAAACACTGCCTGAGCTGCTGCAAAAAAAATAATTCAGGAAAGAAATTGCAGATTCAATAGTAAGGGAATGGCAGTTTCTCAATGAGTCAGGAGTCAGATCATTAAGAGCAGCAAATTTTAATTGTATAGCTTTTCTATCCAGGTGGTTAGCATACTACACACCTCATAGGCTACATAGGATGTTCCCATCCATGTCCGATCAGTGCCCTAGGTGTTTTGCAATGGGGAGTGGTGGATGGGTCCATATTTGTTTGATTGCCCTAGCCTTCAGCTATTCTGGAGTGAGGTCTTTCATGAAATCATGTGTGGTATTCAGACGAAGATCTCCCGGACCCCCATGTTACTGCTGTTTGGGTCTTCATATGAGGTGTGTCATCTGCCAAAATATCAGCAGTATTTTATATCAATTCCCTGATTTTGCAGAGTTGGAAAATAGTAAAAGCACTGTTGTACCATCAATGGGTTAGTTAAATTAAAAAGATGCAAATGTTTGAGGAAGACTTTGCCAAGAGGATAGGGTCTGTTAAGAAATTTGAAGCAATATGGGCAGCCTTTACAATGCTTTAACTCCTGCTACCCCGCTGTCATTTTTTTCTATTTATTGTTCAGCTTCAGTGTGTCTTCCACAAGGGCCCTAGCACTGGCTCTGAGCCGAAGGAGGACTTCATCATTTAATAGTATAGACAGGCCAGTCTCCTTTGGCTGGAGCCATAGATTCATTGGGGAGTCTTAATTGCTAATAAAAAGCTCTTCACTGCAGTAGCTGAAATTTGAATATATGCCCAGTGTTTCTTTCAGTCTTTTTTAATCTGAAATGTGTTATGTCATGATGTGGTTTGCACTACCAGTGCTGATGCACTTTAACAATAAGCCTTTTTGCTGCTATTTTTAATTCTCTTGCAGGGAAATGATCTGATCTGATCCAGTTTTGGACGACGTTTTGCAACTAGGATAATGACTGTAATTGAAATCTATTACATTATGTTGTGATTCACACCTTTGGCACAGTGTGCACCTTAATATCAACGTTTCTCCTTGCACATTCTAGATAGTGTTTCTTAGTTATAATTTGCACTTTCAGCACTGATGCATTTTAACAATAAGTATTTTGTGGCCATTTTCAACTGTTGTGAGGGGAGATGGTCTGATGCTGCTTCTGATAATAGAAGCAGAGACCGTTATTACAAGTTTGGTGGACGGAAAACTATGTCCACCAAACTCCCGACAGGGTGGCCACTACCTATGCGGTGACATCCTCGCCGGAGTTATTATGAGGTTCCTGCTTGCTTGGTGGGTGGAAACCTAAGTTTCAGCCCACTGTCCTAGCGAGAAACAAGCTACAGCATTGTCTCCGGCTGGTAACCGAGCTGGCGGCAATGCTATCGCCTGCAGGGTGCGCCAGCACCCTCGCAATGTTCACAAAGCAGACAGTGAACATTGCGAGAGTGCTGGGCAGGGGGGCACCTTTTCTCTGCCAGCCTTTTCATGGCAGTGTTATCGCCATGAAAAGGCTGGAGGATAACGAGGTTGTAATCCCCAGGGCAGCGCTACTTGTAGTGCTGCTCTGGTGGATTAGGATCTCCACCACACCATACCATCGGGATTCAAGATGATGGCGGATTTGGCGGTTCCCTGGTGGTCTGACTGGCAGGGTTGTAATGTGGCAGTCGGACCGCGGCGGTCCAGACCGCCACATTTGTGGCGGTCCAGACCACCAATGCGAGTGTGGCGGTCTATAGACTGCCACACTCGTAATGACCCCCAAAGTGATGATTTTGATCTTCTTAACATTGATGATGCTGCTATTTGAGCGAACGTTTAAACATTGTAATATGAAATGTGCGCTATTAAGTTCTGATTTGCACTTGTGGCCCTGCTGCACTTTATTAACAGGCTTTTTTGTCATCCTTTTAAATGTTGAAAGGGAGATGTTTCTATTTTGTTTTCAATATTGTTTCATAGTAAGGATAATGATTGTTTAATGGGTGTATTCTGTTGCTCTGCTCAACAATAATAGATAAAAAAAAAACATTCCGTTAACTTGTGTACTGATGTTTTCTACTATTGCCAACAAAATAAAGAAAGTCATCAACAGCAAATAGAAGAATTTGACACCTTTTGCTATACCCAATCCACTGTTCTCATTCAGAAGAGGCAACAATCTCCAACACCTGGTTAGAGTCAATAGAAATCAGAAACTAACGACACTGCTGGCACTGCACCAATAACAGGAATCACGAATGTGGACTTTGTTTGACCTGAACTATACAAATAATTCCAAAGAGGTGATTATAAATGGCAGAAGACGCAACCAACAGACATTTTCTAATTGCAGTACTAAAATCATAGTATATTGTGTCTGGTGCCCTTGGGGAAACCATGTATAGGGCAAACATTCCAGCTGGTAAAAAATTTGGATTCTGCAATATAGGTCACGGATATGGTGTAAAAAACCTGGAGCACCATTCGTACAACATTTTGATATGGGTGGCCACTCCGAGAATGAGATCAAATGGACAGTCCTATATGTTGCACATTTAGGCACAAGTGGAGGCTCGGTAGAATCATTACTGCTAAGAACTAAATATCAAAAAATTTAAAGATTCCAGACGCACACTCAAGGTGTTAACGAACATGATGAATTATGGACACTTAGAAGCTGAAATTATTTTTTGCGACATATCATATATAATGTGCTCCTTTGTTTCAATACATCCATTTACGTGTCTATCTTTTTTCCTCAGTTTTGACTGTTGTTTACAGTTTCTCACATGATGTAGTGCTCCAATGGAAAAACAGCAAAAAAATTTCTGAAATGTTTGTTACACTCTATCGGAAATCCATTTCCTCAAATGCAGTGGACCTCATATTTCTTTTTTGGTTTTATAAGTTGTTGCTTTTCACTTTTTTTACTAGATCTTGTGCAGCTACCTTTAAGGTTTTTTGATTCAATCTCCATAATGGCCGTCTCTCCCAAGATGGTGCCCATCAGTTGCCAGTCACTTCCCCCCACAATAATAATATAAGGCCAGAGATTGTGGGTGTGCTTTATGTAGAAATATATATCTCACGTATTTAGATGCCTCCTGAGATATCTCGAATCTGCCCCTGTAGATGTGGTGCATAGTCTCTATGGTTCAGAAGCCCTTGGGCATTGTATTACCAGAGACAAGTAGATAGTTACATCAGGTTAAGATGGAGGGGGAAGGTACGCCCCATGTGCCTGCGCAGCCTAGCACATCGCTCACCCCATGCAGAAGCGAACTGCCAGGTGTTGCATCTTTCCATATGTGAATTATTCCCCCCCTCCCCCCCACTTCAGAGGACTTAGCATGCTGTATCCCAGTCACTTAGAGCCATAAGTTTCTTTACATCCGGCATTCATTTTTTGAGTAGTATTTTGCACACATAACAAGGCTGGGAGTTTGATGTTATGGCCATGATTTCTTTCCAGCACTTACAGATGCATTTCTGGATAGTGATTGTCTCAGCTCCTTTGCAAGCTATTTCTCACAGTTTTTAAACAGGTAAGCAGTATCCTTTCATGACATTTAGGGCCAGAATGTGCATGGCCTTAACTTTAGCCACCGAAAATGATCCCTGGCAACAGGGTGGTTAGCACATAGTGTTTTTTTTGCACTGGTTCTACTAGCTGCACTTTTCTGTCTTTGATAGCCACACACTGCATTACCGGTTTATCAGTTAAGTCCTCACCGGTTGCTGTGTTTCATAAGACACACCACATTTGGCTATTACAAATGTGTACACATTTATGGATTTATGGATTTTTCATATTGACACACAAGTTCATGTCTGGCTCAGGTTCCCAGAACAAATTGTTGGCAGTTTTTTTCACCGATTTTGTGTGTAGATGCATGATTTCATGTTTGATAATGGTTCTTGTTGATCTTTTAATTATATGGTTTTAATTATTTTTCCCTAAGTGCATATGCATACCCTTACTAAGTCCTGAAGAGGCCTTAAGTCAGATAGGCCGAAACGTGTTGAATACAGAGAAAAGGAGCCCACCAGACAAGACCCATAAGATACATGATTTGCTTGCAGACCATTGCTCTAAATAATCAGAGACACTGAATATGTAACTCTTTGAGATGATCTGTTCTCTCAGACTACCTACCTATTGATCGTACATAACCCTGAATAACAGGTTGACAGTCATCAATAAAATGTATTGCCTTGGCAAGGATTGTGTATTATTTCAGATACATGAGATTTTTTCCCCTTTATCTATAATTATTTGTATGAGTGATTCTTTGTTTCAAGATAAATGATACATTCATTTATGCATCAATAAGTGTAGTGTCCTGCTAGACCTAATTCATCTTTATTTCTTGTTTTATATGTATCCCAGGCAGTGGTTCTGACCTCCACTTCACTACAGTCAGCTCAAAATTATGCCTAAATCTTAGTCACCAGTTAGCTGATATTTATTCAATTGTTATTTATGTTTTATGGGCACTTTTGGCATTACAAATTAGGCATTCTTATCTCCTGTTCCAATTATCTGATTATAATTGTTTTAATGTATTTTTGTTTACTACATGTTTTGCATTTTTTGTTATGTTGTTTTCTTGACCTGGCAGTTGTTGATACTGCTTGGCAATTAGCACACGTTCTCCGGGTAGATGCCTGCTACTTGTGCCACAGCTACTAGGGGCTGAGCATATTTTCACTGAGACTTATGTTGAGACATAATCGCCTATTGTTACTAACTTTGTAGTAGACCCGCTTTTACAAATGAATAATCAATTTCATGACAAAAGTAGGTTATCAATAGTAGAGAATTGTTCTGGCCATACAAAAGCCCTTTCTTCTTATTAGACTGCTATTACGGACTCAGCTACAGTGGAGAGTTTGCACCATTATCAGGATTCGAACTTATGCAATTATAACAGTGCCCTGCAGATGGTCTTGCATACATTGTGTAAACTGACATCAAGCACATTTGTTTACCAGCAAAATATGTAACAGTCTGAGTTTTGCAGCTGAGAATGCGGGAAACATGCAGAATTACCTGGGGGTACGCCATTCGGGCCTGCAGTAATCATAATAGGGACAGATATGCAGCACTGGGGACAAACCAAACCCTCTAGTATCAGTATTTTTCTGTACTGGACAACACTACAGTATCAAAATACCTCCCCATTCAGAATTACTTAGTGAGAGTCTAATCGAGAACGTGTATACTCCTAGGGCCTTGCTACGCCACCCTGCACCACCGTGAAATGGCACAAATCTGCTGTATCTACAAGATACTGTGCATTTCTGTTCTCTCCCCCTGCGCTGGCGCACAAACTGCTGCCTACTGCTAATGCAGGCACCCTTGTACCATGGTGCAAGGATGCCTGTGTAGTGGGGATGAATGTTTTTGTGCAGGGAAGGACACCTTCCTGCACAAAAGCAATCACAAGAGGTGTTTTCCTTATAGAAAGAGGAAACAACTCGGATAAATAAAGATATTTCTCCCCTTTGCATCATTCTTACTCCACCCCTGAGGTTGCATAGGAATCTGACGCATTCCCAGAATTGTAAATCTTGGAATATGACAGACTCCTTCTGGTTCCATGGGTGATGTGTGGGAACATACCAAGCAACACCCATTTAATGCCCCTTTTACGCAGTGTTATTCAGGAAAGGGGTCCATATTTACAAGGCAATGAAAGGCCACACAAGGTGGCTTTGCGTGACCTTGTAAATATGGGCTGGCACACTGTGCCACAGGGTGTAAAAACAAATGAGGATCTAGTGGAGCAGTGTGCCTCTAGGGAGGCCCCCAGTGTCTTTGAATATCAGGTAGAATATGATGTTCTGTACAAAGTATCAAGTAAACCATTCTCGAATTGAAATAACCTAGAACAAAATGTAGCAAGTTCTTGTGAAATTATTATATCAGAAATGCTACAATGGGCCCAATAAAGAAAAAAACAGTAAATCTGTACTTTTCCTAATACTACTATGAACTGCTGCAGATTAGATATGCAACTCAAACAATAGAATTTGTTATGGAGTGGACGTGAGATCACTTCCTAAGTTACATCTTCTAGCATATTGGCAGTCAATCAATTTTGGCTGTGGCCTTGCTTGCGTGAGGCCCTTTTGTTAGCGTGAGTAAAACTCATATTATTTAGCCATTATTATAACAGAGCAATGCATTTTATATAAATAGAATTCTCAATACATTATTACTACATTATTTATGAAAGCCACTGTATATGACGGTGGTCAATCAAGTAGACACATTATGTGACACATTAATTTCAATGTTAATACGTCTCATATATAAAACAGATGCAAGAATACATGAAAATAATTATCAATTGTTAATTTCAGCTCCCCCAATCCCTCCTCTGATGACAATATATGTCATCACACTTACATTACAAATAAATGTATTTATTTCAATACTCAGATTTTCTAAAATTTCGATTCTCGCACATTTTTATAAATTCTCTTTTTCTTTGAATTTTCCCTGTATAATCCTTCCAATTGGCACACTACCCTCCTCTGTTTCTTTTTCAATTTTCTCTTCTTGATTACTTTATACAATTTATACATTCCCCATATTCCAATTAGACAAATCACAATAATCAAAGCCCGTGAATTATTTTCATTAACATTATTTATCCCAGATTTAATCAAAGCCCCTTGAATTGTTTTCATTAACATTCTTTTTCCCAGATTGCCAAGCCAATTTCCCACAGCAGTCATCCCTTTGCCAGCTTTTTTCCAAATATTGATTTGCAACTCCCACAATTGTGGACTGTTCTAACTGATAAAGGCAAGTCAGGAACCTCTGCAAATCTCACTGTTGAGCTTGTGGCTCCAGTGTCAACCAAAAATGAGACTTTGTGACCATTCACCTTTCCTTTAACATAAGGACCTTTCTGATCTACTTCTAATGAAGCAGCCAATACACATTTTTCCTCATCTGAACTCTCAGACACCCAAACATCATTTATTTCATCCTCACTGTGAAGTGGAAATTGATGCACAGTATTATCACTCTGATTCACTTTTTGACCTGTGACCGTCTGGGAAAGCATCACCTGCTGCATAGGGGCTTGTGGTATCTGTATCTGCTGTCCAGGCATTTGAATTTGTTGTCCAGGTACCATTTGCACCTGTGGCTGCATCTGCTGCAACTGGGGCATTTGTACTTGTAGTGGTTGTACAGTTTGCATGGGATGTAAAGGTTGGAACCCCTGCATCAGACTTACATTATTCTGGAAATTTGGATTTTTACCTCTCATTCTTGGTCCTCTCACATTCTGAAAAGAATTGACACAATTCATTTGCTGAACAACGCCTCCCTGATTTGCCATCGGATACTCCTGTCTCCAATGCCCGATGCCCCCGCAAGCATGACAAGGCAACATCTTCTTCCCTTGTGGCTCTCCTTGTATTACCACTGTATTCAAATCAGGACCACGATTAACACTTCCTATTCCCATTCCTCCACATCCTTTACCTCTACATTGATTCTGAAATGGCATGTTTCCCTGCTGCAGCTGCTGCTGATGATGATGAAATGGAAAACCTCCTTGAAACCCTGTGTTTGCCGCTTTAATCTGCATCACCATCACTTTCTCTTTCACCTTTTTCTGTTTCAAATCAATCTCATCACAACAGTATTTCACATACTGCAGCACTTCATAAATCGGCTTTACTTGCCAACAAATACAATGACTCTTAATCATCTGACTAATTTCTGGTCTGAGTCCCTCAACAAATCTAAACACAAAATGAATCATGTCTTTCAGCTGAATCGATTCTGTACCACTGTAATGTTTAAATGCTTTCAACACCCTCTCATAGTATGCACGAATTGACTCTTTCACTTCCTGTGCTGTCCTGTCAATGCACTGCCAATCAATGTTCTTGGGCGAAATTCTCATTTTCAAAAACTAAATAACTTTATAGTAAGCTTTCATTACTTCATGGGACTGTGCACCTGTTGCTGGATCTCTTTGTGGCTTACTTGTTGGCCAATTTACACTCCTTTTGCATTAATTCCACAAGTCTGCTGGAACAACTATCTCTAAAAGAGTATTCAAATCCTCCCACAGGCATTTTGCAAGTTTCACAAACCTGTCTGTCTGCTGATACCATTCTACGTTTTTTTTTTCCTCAGCCTGTAATAATCATTTGTAAATGACAACATTTCACTTCTACTCCAGGGGACTTGTACAAAATTCTCTCCTGGAATCTCTTTCATTGGTAAAACTTTCACTGGTTTCCTATCCTGTGGTGCTTCTCCAGTATCAGGTCTTTTTTTGGACTTTTCTCCTTTCTTCACCATCTGCCTTCTCACTTTTCTAGGGCTTCTCATATTTGAACCTTCTCAAGTAGCTCTTTAAGGTGTGTTTTCAGCCCTGCAAATCTCATGTGATCAAAAACGTTTGCCTCAAAATGTAACCTGTAATTTATTTTCAAGCCTTTATTTTTCGAAAGGTCAATCCCATATCTATCTACTATATCTTGCAACTGTTGATATAGCTCAGCTGCTCCTTTAGTAATCTTCGGACACAAGTATCTCAACTCTGCTTCAGTATAAGACTCAAGTCGATTTACCCCCATTGCCCCTTCAAGAAGCTCACTTGCTTCCTATGAAAGTCTCATGTGGTTTACATATTCCCTTTCACCAGAAGGATATTGAGAGCCATTCAATTTCTCCAACCACACAGTCAACTGTTGAGTTGTCAAACCCTGTGGTGGAAAATTGCCAGGTAGAATACTCAGCAACTGTTGTTCAATCAAGTTTGCAGGTTGAGGTGTCATTATTTTCATGCCAGGTCTGATATGTGAGTCAGCTGATTGAGGAGCTCAGAAATGACTCAAATCTAACAAGGACCCTGTTCCATCTAAAGTTTGTCTCACAGGAGAGATTATCCTAATATTTTAATTACTCTGACTCAGGATTCCCTGACCAGTTGCACCATCATTTCTCTAAGCAAACAACAGTATCACTGGACCAATAGGTCTAGCACTTGCTTTCTGAGGGTGCATCACTTCCATATTCTGGCTCATTAATACAGACATATCTGGCTGTGTCCCTGTTGTAGGAGTGTATTTCGGAATTGTTTGTGGCTGCATTTGAGGAAGAAAGAGCAGAGTTGGCTCTGGCTGAACCAACATTGGTTTCTGATAAACCTGTCCTGTCTGCATTATTAGGTTTGTTGCTGCATCTACAATAGGCACATCTGGGTAAATCCTAGGAATATTCAGCTGTGTCACCTGATTTTGTACTGCAGATGCAGAAGGCAGGTAAAAACTGTTCTGCATTGGTACTAAGTGAGGACTAGTCTGACCTGAGCTCTGTGTCATGTTAGGATTAACCTGTACTGCACTCTCAGCCATGTTAACTGGTGTAGGTGCGGAGGGATTCACGCTAGTACTTGGACCATTCTCTTGTGCCACATATGGTTGTGGACGATTTCTCAATAACCAAAATAAACTCACCATCGTCTGACTCTTCATCAGGAGTCAAATACTTCGTAGCCTCTTTTAATTTCTGCTGTTCATCCGAACATGAATTCTTTTTTGATTTCTTAGAAGCCTTTTTTGCTTCTTTCTCACTGTCTTGTGAGATCACAGGAAACATTCTAATAGCATGTAAGGTATCTAATCTCCACTGTCTCTGCTCATTATCCCACCTAGCTTCTGCTAGTGTCTTCTCTGCTCTTCTCATTTTCCTCTCCAATTTCGATTGTTGTTGTCTGGCTACTAGCTCCCACATGGCTAATGCTCCAAACTGAGCTGGTCTTACCGGAGGTTTTAAACCATACATGACTTCTCTCAAGTTCTCCAAAGCACTCAAATTAAAAGTTCCATTTTCAGGAAACGCTAAGCTTCCTTCCTTTTCTGTAATTTTGCACCAATGCTTTAACCAAAGGCAGGTTCCCATACCTTTCTCTTCAATTACAATGTATGCCGGAGTACCTTTAGGTGGACAAATTTCTCCGTGTCTAGCGGGAATATATTCATCAGCCCTAAGTGCACTTTTTAAAGCTTTGAAAAACTTCATTTTCACAAATTTATGTCAAAAATCAATAATCAGGAAGTGACTTTTAATCCCACAATCCTCTTCGTCTACCTTCTCAACCAATTGCGCTTCACGGTTGTCCACCAATCCGTGGGCGACCCTTCTCACTAATCAACCTATCCCAGCGCTGCACAAATGATGTCACACTTACACACAGCAGCTGACAAAGTTTTTCACTCAACTCAGCTCACAACCTTGACTTGCCAAACACACCCCTACTAAACAGACAAATTACAACAAAAACCCAAGGGTCTCAATACACTTTTAATTTACTCTGGAGTCTTAGGGCCCATATACCAACATCCACAACTGCACAGTAAATGTTTGAGCACCACACAAATATGAAGTTTGCTGATTTCCCTACTCTCACACTTCGGAGTATGCAAACCCCTTCTATAACATTATTCGGAGTACGCAGACCCCTAAAATCTCGCAAACAACTTAATTCACCTCCTATTTACAAAAGCTATGCAAGCACATAATCTACCTCTTTCTCACTCTCAATAGAATGCTGAGAACACTTCCATCAAACATAGGCAAACTCCAAGGACCGAGGAAAGTCACCTCAGGCATTTAGGGACACATCTCCGTCATATTCTTCATCAATAAAAAAATCAATAAATCTCAAACTAGTAATTTAAAGATGCAAAACCATCCTCTGCTACTAAAACTCAGAGCACGCCCTTGGCTTATTTATAGTTATGATAAATAGTAAGCAAACGCATCCCTAAGGTCAATGAACCTTTCGGCTCATTTAAAATATATACCAGTTACCGCATATGACACAACACAACAATATCAAACAATACATTTAATTAGTGAGTCAGTAAAGAATGCACCATGACCCATTTGGTCATGAATAACCACACTGTTTAATTAACAAATAAAATGTTCATTTCCCTATATTAACAATGCTAAGATCATGAAAGTTAGTCTCAAAACCAAGTGGTACAAATTGTCCTAGTTTGGACTCTTGCTCTAGGCAAGACTTCTGCTTAAAGGATGACAGTACTTTCATTTGTAGGTGACTATGTCTATCCTACAACAAATCGCAACTGTTGTCCCAACCTTACCGGCTCACTAGCAGCACCTCACCAGAAACACAATTGTTAAAAGGTGATTTGTGGCAGCCTTTACACATGGACTTGAAAATAAGACTTCTCAGGGAGTGTCGTGGTTAAACGGAGATTACCCCTTTCTCACAGATATATCATGTGTCATACAAACACAGGCAATGACAAAGATGCAGTAAAGTTTCAATAGTTTTTATTTAACGCAACTGCAATTTGCGATAAGTTGCATGGGCTGCAATGATTAGGATAATGAATAATGCAAGGAACAGAATTGTATTGCAAAGACCCCCACCATCTTGCAATGCATGTAAAAGACACACGAGGTGTAATATGCCCTAATACCCTAATGTGATAGGTCTAACCTCCTACCTAAAGGAGCGCTGTGTTTGCTAAACCTAATCTGCCAATGCCATGTCCATGAGAGGAGCCCCCAACCCTTGTTACCTTGGAATTAGGTCTCTATCTCAGACCCTGCAGGGACACGAAGACCGGGTCAGCGTCAAGACGACGTGCAGCATCGGTATCAGCGATGGTGGCGATGCCCTCTGGTTGGAATCCCTCTGATTATCTGTCTAAAGTGAGATGTATTTATACAGATATACCAGGACCCCTGACGTAGGTTTGTTCCCAAACAATAGATAACAGACATGCTTGGGATGGCAATTATTATAAACAATCCCTCGAAAGTATAGAGAGGGAAAATCCCTAAGTGTGAACACCTACTGTTTGTTTGTCTTTACTACTTGATCTTGATGCCTTAGCGCGGTGGCACTGATAATGCAATACATAACAAGTGGCCTAACTATAAACGAGGCAGCCATCTTAGATGAATTAAATAATTAAATGGCTAAGACAGTGCAAGCTAAGTAGGTTAAAAGTCACTAGGTGGCGGGGGCACGAGTCTGCAAGCTAGAGGCTAAACAAACTCCTGTGATCCCATTAAAACAAACTAGGATTCACTACAAGAAACAACACTGGTTGTCCAAAATGCCTAAAGAATCTCAATGTAAACAAAGCAATAAGTACGATAACTTCAATAGCAAATGCACAAAATAATAGCAACAGTATTTGAGCAAGAGAAATAGCGTACATTTATTCAGCAGTAGAATGACATCAGATAATAGGTGAAAAGGAAAACACCTCACTAACGTCAAACTAGCATTAGCATGTTGGGCTTCATGCAAAAGTTTTAGTAACACAAAATTAGAAAACATCTATCTATGGTGCTATCAAAACAGCAGTTGGTACCTGTAAAACAAAAGACAAACAAAAATACACAGTGTATTCATATTGCCTATCCTTAAGGAATCAGCAATCAGCATAAGCCTCTTCAGGGGGTCAGTATCAGCATCAGCACAGGTGGGCAGGGAAAGGGGTGATGGTCTAGAATATGGACTGTAAGATCACTTAAACAATCAGATCATTAGTTCAGTATAGAACAGACAAAGTAAACTGGGAAAATAATTAAGTGCCAGAACGTCAGTAGACTGACTGACTGACTGGCAAAACATCAGAGTGTCAAAGTGACAGTCACCATGAGAATGAATCTCAGTATAATGGTCGTGAGAATGACTCTCAGCACATAGCTGTTAAGTTAAACTATCACATGTTTGCTATAGGTCAGAAGCATCAAGCGAAGAAAAAAACACCCCATTACAAAATCATTAGATATCAGCATTGTATTAGAAAAGATAAAACAAAACATTAGCAGGTCATTGATTGGTTCCTCTCCTTTTATGTAACTCCAAACTATACTAAGGCGGTCATTCTGACCCTGGCAGTCATTGACCGCCAGGGCCGGGGACCGCGGGAGCACCGCCAACAGGCTGGCGGTGCTCCCAAGGGCATTCTGACCGCGGCGGTACAGCCGCGGTCAGAAACGGAAAACCGGCGGTCTCCTGCCGGTTTCCCGCTGCCCTGAGGAATCCTCCATGGCGGCGCAGCTTCCTGCGCCGCCATGGGGATTCCGACCCCCTCACCGCCATCCTGTTCCTGGCGGTCGTGACCGCCAGGAACAGGTGGCGGTGAGGGGTGTCCTGGGGCCCCTGGGGGCCCCTAAAAGATTTTCAGTGTCTGCATTGCAGACACTGAAAATCGCGACGGGTGCTACTGCACCCGTCGCACCCTTCCCACTCCGCCGGCTCCATTCGGAGCCGGCTTCCTCGTGGGAAGGAGTTTCCCGCTGGGCTGGCGGGCGGCCTTCTGGCGGTCGCCCGCCAGCCCAGCGGGAAACACAGAATAACCGCGGCGGTCTTCTGACCGCGTAGCGGTATTCTGTTGGGGGAACTTTGGCGGGCGGCCTCCGCCACCCGCCAAGCTTAGAATCACCCCCTAAATGTATTATCCCGCCGTTCCTTCCGTCTGCGATCAGTAGACCCGTTTGTTCGGAACGTTCCAAATACGCTGCTAAACAGTGGTTACTAAGACTGCAGAAAGGTTTGAATAAGACATCATATCCTTGAAAGAAATACATTTAGTTAGTGCAAAAACTTTACACAGACATGCAACTCAAACAATAGTACTTGTTATGCATCAGGCATGAGATCACTTCCTAAGTTACATCTTCTAGCATATTGGCAGTCAATCAACTTTGGCTGTGGCCTTGCTTGCTTGAGGCACTTTTGTTAGCACGAGTAAAACTCATATTATTCAGCCATTAATATAACAGAGCAATGCATTTTATACAAATAGAATTCTAAATACAATATTAGTACATTAGTTATGAAAGTCACTGTGTATGATGGTGGTCAGTCAAGTAATACATCTCATATATAAGACAGATGCAAGAATACATGAAAATAATTATAAATGTTAATTTCAGGCTCACAGGAGCTGACATACAAAATATGTAAACTTTACATTTTTCTGTCACAATATTATGGTAAACAATATTTTGTCTTACAAACATTTGTAAATACGTAAATAATAAAAATATGTTGCTGTAAGGCTAGAAAGGGAGGGTGTAGTATGCTCAGTAAATGCCATTGTAGCCATTTGGAGCCACCCATCTTTCCAAGAACTCAGTTCTGGGAGACACAAATGCAATGCATAATTCAGCCATGGCTCATATCTTGTGCCATAGCATGCAACAGGTTTTTCTCTTCCCATCAGATTTTTCATTCCTTATACAGTTGGAGTAAACTTTGATTAGTCTGAGACTAGTGGCATAACGAAACTTGAGGGCGAGGGCCCCCCCAGCAAAGTAAATGGACGGGGCCCGACCCAGTAAGGAGCTCTCAGGTCAGGGGCCTACCACCTGTACACTTTGCTAGCCAGTGTGCAGTGCTTGACTGTGTGCTGCTAAGGGGGCCCCCTGGAGCTCAGGCGCCCCCACACAGCAGAGGCTGCCAGGGCTATTGTTACACTGCTGTCTGGGGCATCCACAGCCCCACTACACTTTCAACATATCCTAGTATGACCTAGTTTCCTCTTTGCTTCAGTTCCCTATCAGAGGAGATGAAGGTCAGGTTCAGTTCATTAGCAGCTATGACCAGAAGGGAGGTTTCAAACACCTCTTAAGCAATGTATTATGGAAACAGAGTCAGCGTTACCAGGACTCCCCATTAAAGTGTGAGAAAACACTAAGAGGGCTAAATCACTGAACTGCTGCTTTCTCCCAGCCTCTGTCTAAACTTCTCAACACTGGCCTTCATTATGAGTTAGAACTCAGGTTACAGAGAGACCAGGTAATATTCATGGGTTGGGTTACCAGTAATTAAGTGTGTTTGGTAAACAACATGTGGGAATGGAACTTATTGTGCAGATTCCCAAATGTTTTTCTCTAGCATTCCACTTGGATACTTTGGGCCTCATTACGAGTTTGGTGGTAAACGGACTACCAAACTCCCGGTGGCGGTTGGACCGCAGCACCATCAGGACCACCAGGAGACCACCGCAGGTTGGCAGCAGTCGAGGTTGTTGTCAGCCACAGCAGTGCCCATGCTGACCCTGCCATGCTGATTCAACTTCACTTTCTGCCAGTCTTTCCATGGCTGTTGCACCACCATGGAAAGGCTGGCCAAAAGCCAGTGGTGGGAGTCACGGGGGCCCCTGCACTGCCCACGATCATGTCGGTGGCCAGTGCAGGGGCTCGCCTGTCAGTACCCTTGGAATGTGCACTGTCTGCTATACATAGCAGACAGTGCGCATTCCGAGGGTGCTGGTGTGAGATGCCAATGCCGCTGCACTGTTTCCACTGGACTGGTCAGCAGAATTTTCATAATACGATGTTTCTGCCGGTCAGTAATATTTCTGAGGGTCAGCGTGGTCGAAACATCGTAATACGACAGGGTGAGGCCGTCCCCTTGACGGCGGCCTCACCCCGCCGTACTGACTGTCTCGATCATAATAAGGCCATTTGTCTGCTTCCAGCTAGTGAAATCCCTGGATGGAATACCTCCAATAAGTGGTTGTTTCCCTGAATGTATAAGTTTGATGGGCATGGTATTCCCAATTACAGGACCTATTATAATGGTCAAGCCACTTATAATGAGGACCTCTATGAACGAAGTGGTAGAAAACTATGCTTCATGACAACAATTTAATATCTTGTATATTATCCACTCCATAAATCCCTTCCTGATTGTGTTCAGTCAGTCAGTCAGTCAAAATAACTTTATTCGGCGTTTTGCCATAAACGTATACATGCATACATAAAAGTCATCATAAAATACAGTACTTATAGCATTCATAAAAAGCAAATCTATTAAATCTAAGCTTACCGCCCAAGCTTACTAAAACAGTATGAGATAATAAATACTTATAAAAGCGTATATAATGATAAGACAATATAGTAATAAGACAATGCCTAGTTTCTCTTAATAAATAGTCACATTACCAGTTCATATCGGTTTCTAATGGTGATAGCGGATTTAATAAAACTAAGAATAGAAATGCACATTTGTTTGGATGAGAGGCTTTGGATGCCAGCCAATCCTTCTTTGTAGGAAGAAGTGTGCAAGTTACGCAAAATGGGTAAAAGAAAGGATTTCCTGGGAACTGAGTAAAGTTTACAAAATAAAATAAAGTGGCAAGTACTTTGTTTCGAAAAGTTATCACAAGGGCATGGCGGTAATGTTTTTTCCCACACACATTTTATCGGGAACACCACTCTAAAACGGATCACGTTAAATCTAAAAAGTACGAGTAAAGAGTATAAAGAAGGGGTCGGGAACCAAACAAAATAAGGGTCTAGCAAGTCTGATGATAGAATTTGTATGTATGAATTAAAAGAACTCAATTTCTCTGCAACTTGGTATCTAAGATTCATAACATGCTCTTTATGTCGAAGTTTAACAATTTCTTTTGCATTAGCTGGCAGGAGCTCTGGTTTAAAATACATATACTCCAAGTCCAAGTTTCGGAAGCCATTGTGAACAAAATTTAGCCATGTTACAGTTTGTTAGTGAAATACAATCTTTTACGCAATCGTGTGTTAAAGTAGCCGCCGGATTTGACCATACTTTTATCCATAGCAAAAGTGGGGCAATATCTATCAAGTCTGTAATGTAGCGGATTCCCAGTTCCTCATGACATAAAATGTTCGCTATGTACTTAGGTACCATGTTTGTCCTTACAACCCAATCCTTGAGCCGGGTCAGAATGACACTCCCCAGTATCTTTGCCGTGGAGTCTATTAAGGAGATGGGTCTATAACAGAAAGGGTCAAGCCTATTACTCTTTTTGAAGATCAGGGTGATTATTGCCATTAACCATGAGGAGGGAATAGCACTTTGAATAGCACTGTTCAGAACATTTGTGATTAATGGAACCCACAGATCAGGTAGAGATTTAAATAGCTCCACCGGTATCCCATCGGGGCCAGGAGCTTTCCTTAGTTTCATTTTAGTTATTGCTGTACTGAGCTCGTGTGCCTCAAGTAAAATTCTGGTCTTAACTGGAATTAGAGTAGCCGAACATGGGAGGCCACATACCTCCCCTCCATCATTAGGATTATTTGCAGATTGAAATACAGATGAAAAATGGTCTACCCAAACCCCCTCTGGTATCAAACAGTCATCGTCCCTATTTTCCTTTTCTGAGAAATATGGGTGATTAACCACCTTCCAAAATTGAGAGGGATCCCGTAGTTCCGTCGCTGCCATAAGGTCTTCCCAAGTGCTAGTGCGTATTTCCTTCTTTCTCTCTTCAAGGACTGATTTGTATCGGCCCCTGGCCTGTTTAATTAAATCCCGATTACATGGAATAGTTTTGATCGCTGACTTTAGATCTCTATGGGCAGCCGTACAGGCAGAATTGAACCACTGTTGAGGTTTTGCACCTTTGGGATATTGGGCACACGTCAGTGCCTCAGAAATAGCACAGCTTAAAATTTCAAAGGCAGTTATAAGGTGGAATGGAGTGGATTGCAGGGACAAGCAAGTGTTGATGTCAGCCTTATTTTGAGTTATAAGGTTCGCGTGAAAAGTGTTAGGGTTTACTCTTTCCCACCTCATGCAAGGGCCAGAATTTCTTTTAAACACCTCTTTCCCTTTATATGCAGTCCTAGGTAAGATTACTCTAGTTTTAAAGTATGATTTTATACTCAAAGGGTTATGGTCACTGGCACAGTGAGAATGAATTTTAAAATCCACTATTGAACGTGAAAGTGAGGAGTTGATAAGAATAAAATCAATAATGCTGCCATTAGTACTCCCTGTATAGTTGGGTATTTCTCTTATCTGACTGTTTGCCATATCCCTTGCAAAAGCAAGATCAAATTTATAAATGAGGGTATTCAAGGCATTTCCTAAATTAGAGTGAATGAAATGAGTGAGTGATTCTCTGCCTTCTGTAGCGGCATCACATAAGTGGGGTAATTCATACTTGCATAACTGAACATTAAAATCTCCAACCCAGATCGTATCAAATTCCCTGTCCTGTAGTTTCCCGGCTGAGTCTAGTTGGTCTGTAAGCTCTTCGAGACTTCCTGGCAGGGCAACACTTGGAATGTTATTTTAAAAGTTTAAGAGTACAATGTCTTTCCGTCCAGATATTGATAATAAAACTACCAAAAAAAAAGCAGAAGACCAAATCAATGAAACCTCAATTTTGGGGAGTAATAAAGACACCAGTACCAGAAGACCGCCACTTGCTCTGCCTGCTCTAGATGGAGTAGCTGGCTGAGACACGGAGTAGTAGCCGTCTAAATGGAAGGGTGCCGTAAGCCAAGTTTCTTGAAAACAAATGATATCAAATGTGGATATAAACTCCAGCCATTCCAAATTTTCAACTTTAGAACAAAGCCCAGCAATATTCCAACTAATTAAAGATAACAATGCATTACTTTGCTGGGGCATTTTCCCAGACTCCTCAGTTATGACCGTGTCTGTTGTAAGATGTGGAGAGCTAACTAGCTCATCAGACCCTATGGGTGATTCCAAAAGTGTATGCACTCCCATCAGCTCTAGTTCCTGTAAACAATCATTTGGGAGCCCCAAGCCCTCCAATTGTCAATCAATTGCGTCAAGGGAAGAGTGATTTTGGGTACCCCCTGGGTCAAGGGTGGGGTTCTGTAAAGGTGCCTTTGTTAGAATATTTTTACCATGGGAAGCCCTCGTAGGAGGAAGTGATGAAGTGGGCGGCCTGTAGAAAAAGCTTAATGGATAGTCTTTGATCCCACCTTCCCCTTTTGGACTCGATGGTAGAGACGCCAACAAATAATTAACACAATGAGAATTTGCAAACTTAATCACTATACAATCGCCTTCATATACTTTTTTAGACAAGCCTAACCACTTCACCCTTCTAGCCATAATTATTCTATTATTTAGATCATCTTGGTGTCTAAGTTTTTGGCTCATCCAGTGTGCACATTTCCTTATAAGCGCATGAGTATCTTCCTTCTGGGTACAATCAAGAGGAGGAACGTTTGCTAAGACTAAAACATAAGGCAAGCTATCCGGAGGAAGCTGTAGAACCTCCTTTGTACTAGTGGAAGATCTAGGTTTAGAAGCAGTTTCAGGCTTCAGTAAGGCAGTCGCACCACCAGCCAAAGTAGACAGAGAATCAGTTAATAAGTCATCATGGGAATCGCGGTTAACTATGCGATGGAACGGGAGTTGGTTGCAATTCATTAAACAGTTAGCCTGCTGAGAGGCATTGGGATCAGACACCAGTTTCGGAGTAGAGGGAGGGGAATTTGTACTAGATTTTAAAGTGGACTGCTGAGGCAGATGTTTAAGAATAGTTTCTTGTAACTGCTCAAATTTGGAATCAATAAGTAATGTTAGCTTCTCCTCTAAAGCCGAAAAAAAAGGTTTGAGGATCGAGTCTAAGTTGGTCAAATGATTGTCTCTTAGAATCCTGCAGTCTGAGCCTAGTTCGCCCAATAATGGAGTTTCCTTTGGAAAAGGGTCGGCCGGGGTATCCAATGGTGTAGAAATACATTCCTTAGCCTTCGTTGGATATTTAGCTAACTTATTACACTTACGGAGTCCTCCAGCTTTCCTTTTTTTGGAGGGAGGGGGAGTGTCAGCTAAATGTTCAATGTTAGCTGCGTTAAAGGTCTATAAAGAATGCAAGGCATTAACGTCATCTTCAGGCAGAGGCGAATTGAATTCACGGGTAGCAATTGAAGAGACTGCAGACTGTATATAAGTCGTGGGTTCTAAAGAGGTTCTTTGAGTCAAGTTATTTGCTACCCCAATTCTTTCTTCCACTTGGACAATTTCAGTTTCAATGGCTCGATAACTGAAGATAAGTAGCTAGTTATTGATGATTGGACGGGCACGGCATGTGCTCCATCGGCCCCTGGTGTGGTGGTCTTTCTTTTACCCATCGTCTTGCAAATAATAGTGGGGCAGAACACCAATCTAAGCCGATATGAGTGATATACAGGGAAGCTATGGCAGTGTGAAAATAGTAAATAAATAAGTGGAACTGCTCTATTAGCGGATCTTACTTAGATGCCAGTTACTTGGAACCTCCTAAGCCGTGAAACCCAAAAAAGGGGGTTATGGAAGAACAATCACAGGAGAGAAAATGCAGTACCTCTTAGGAGTCCAATGAGCCTGATCCTGAAATTCCAAGGAAGTTCTCAGGGGGGTGGCCCAGCCCAGCCTCTTCCGGGCGCTGACGGGCGAAGGACGGGCCCGCCCTTGGCCCGCGCGCGTCCTACGACAGCAGGAGCGCGAAATCAAGTTTGCAGGGCTCCTGCCCTGTGGACCGCCTCCGCCTCCAAACGCGCTTCCCACGACAGCGGGAGCGCGAAATCAAGTTTAAAGGGCTCCTGCCCTTTGGACCGCCTCCGCCTCCAAACGCGCTTCCCGCGACAGCGGGAACGCGAAATCAAGTTTAAATGGCTCCTGCCCTTTGGACCGCCTCCGCCTCCAAACGCGCTTCCCGCGACAGCGGGAGCGCGAAATCAAGTTTAAAGGGCTCCTGCCCTGTGGACCGCCTCCGCCTCCAAACGCGCTTCCCGCGGGAGCGTGAAATCAAGTTTAAAGGGCTCCTGCCCTTTGAACCGCCTCTGCCTCCAAACGCGCCGACCAAAGCACGAAGATGCCCACGCTTGGCACAGGGGTACCGAAAATAACGGTCCACGCCGTCTCTCCGGTCACTATGGTCTCACAGTAGCCAATAAAGAACCATCAACCAATATAATAATAACAAGCAGCGCCCCCTCCGGGCAGCGAGCACCAACTTCGGCGACTTCCGATCTGCTGTAATCCACAAGCGGGGGCGGCACGTTCCTTGTGCCGAAGCCCGTGGCAGTGTCCCACCCTTACTCCAGTCTGGGCTGGGGGCGCCGTCCTGCCTGCTAAGTCCCCCCTACTGCCGTGGGCTGCTAGCACCGCTCTTGCAGCGAGTGGCGCTGCACCCCTCCAGTGCTTTCCCAGCGCCTACAGATGCCGATGCTGCTGTGCAGGGGTGGTGTGGCGCATTGTATTCATATTCCTTAGTCGCTCCAAAATGTTGGAATTCTTTAAATATTAATTCTGTGTTGATTTATTCTGTTGAACTACTTTTTCTGTAGACAATGGACCATCCTCTTTCCATATTGTTTTTCCTTCAAAGTTCAAAATAGTCTATTTCTGTCCTTCATTTAATGACCATATGTATTCTGGGGACATCCTTTCATTGTAATTAGGCCACTTTTTCTATTATCTCATGTAATCATTTAATCAGTAGAATCCCTATAAATAAACAGAAATACAGAAATATTCACAAAAATATTATCTTCTTTTTAGTGTATTTCAAGAGCTTGGGGAAATGCTCTGAAGAATGCTTGGGACTATATCAATATCCTACTATATTCTAAATTGGTCCTTTTTTCAGATGCAACAGCATTACCTACCTTATTTCATGCAGTGATTGTGAACATTGTGAGCATAGTGGTGCATAGCGGTGCATAAAAAAATGCTCAAAAAAATTCTGTGCACTAAACGTCCATTAGTCCATAATTTCTTCAATGTTCAGTGTGAGAAAAACCCTTTTTTGTGTGGTTACCCAAATACTTTTGCTGACTGGTATTGCTTATTTTTCAAATCTGTACATTTGGGCAAGGGGACTGGTTCCCAGTGTTTGAACACTGACCCAGACACCATAACAAATTGTCCAATCCACAATTCATATTTTAAACTTTTCAGTGGGGCCGTAGTATGTGGTGGCGCAAAAAAACACCTATTCAGCCATGTACTAGGCACACAAGGAAAAACATGGCTTCAGGCCTGCACATGCAGCCTGACTCCTGCAACCTCTAAACCTGCTGGTGAACTTATGTGACACTATTAAATAATACAAGTCACCCCTAAACAGCCTTATCATCTACAAGGTAGATTATATTTAAGAGTAGAACATGTAATATGTTTTGTTGGCAGGTTCCTACAGGGATCAATCCACAAACAATATTTTCACCATCCAGGGCTGTAAATGATTCCATGTGGAACCTGAAGTTCAACTGAAATAGTATTTTTACTAACTTTGGTATGAATTAAGCTACAAAAATGATTTAAATACTGTTTTTAATATGTTTTAATAATCCAGTTCCGTGGTGAAGTAGGATTTTTGATAAATGTATAGGGAACAACTTTTAAAGTGTTAGGCTTTGTCTGCCTTAAACTCCAGAAGGCAAATTTGCATTAGCCTGCCAACAGATGGACCCTGTCCGTGCTTTCTCCTTAATTAAGTTTGTATCTGTCACCCAGAGCAGAAACATGTGGAATATGTGACTCCTCTCAACTCAAGAAGGGCAGCTTTGAGGGTTCAGAAACTTCATCAAGTTGAAAGAAACCAAGGTGAGGCCTTCCGATTCATGGTTAAGTATAAAGGGAGACCTGAGAATAAGAAGTCTTTGTTCCTTGGGCCAACAGCAGCCAGCTTAGCACCAACCCAGTGGGGAGGGCTAATCCCAGAACCAGTTAGGTGTGGTTGAGGTGGAGAAGACAGCTCACTTCCCTTGACACACCCCAGGCTGGGACACTGGCCATCTCCAAGTGCAGCAGGGTTCCACCATGTTGGATTTTAATAGTGCATTGTGGGATAGTTTTCTGTAAATTAAACAAGATGCGCTGCAAATGTGGGAAGGTTTGCCGTTGCAAACCTTTTTAACATTGGTTATGGGGTATCCAGGAGTCAACCCCATCGGCTGGCTAGTGAATCTTACAAAAGTTGCACGTTTAGGTCCAGCTCATCAGAGCACTCCTGGCCCTGTGGAAGAGTATAGAAGGCCTGGATCTGAGGTCTGAGAACTGTGTGGAGAACTGAGTGACTGGACCTGCCCCCACCTGTACCCAAGACTGAGAAGGGAACTCCAAGAATCAGTTGACTGACTAGAGTAGCTACAGAGACACAACAAGCTGCAAGAGGCATTTCTCTTGAAAGGCCAAGATAACCAGTAGCACGCGGTCCTGAACCGGGCACTGGCAGGGGCCTCTACTAGAGTAAGTCCAGGGCCCCAAGTGCTGTCCCTGAAGTCCTGGGAGTCTTGGAAGACACCAAGAGGAGCTGCTTCAGAATGTCTGAAAAGTTGTGACTTCCAAGACCGCTGGTGCTTTAGCAGGGATTCACAGCAACAGTGTCCATTTTCAAGAGGACTTCACCATATACAGTTTCCATGCTTGCCCTGCTGGAGGATGTTGAGCTCCAAAAAAGAGACTAAATTCAAAGGTAGACCTTCACCAGGCAAATGCACAAAAAGTAGCAATGAGAGGACTTCAAGTGGTTGTGAGATGTTAATGTTCATACTTGGAGCTTTTTCTGCCAAAAGTAATGTCTTAAGCAAACACTTGTCCAATGGCTATCTACCTTTGAGAGGACAGATGGAGCGTGCAACTTGGAGGATTTTGACTTCCATTTCAGAGACTAAAGGCCTGATTCAGACTTTGGAGGACAGCCCCTCCATCAAAGTGGTGGAGGAATTACCTCTGCTACGCTGATGGACTACCGTCCACCAAATTTAGAGACGACCACCAGCCCAGAAGTCATCTCTGTATGTTGAAAGCAGTCAACATTCTAAAAATTTGGTGGATTGCCTCTATCGGTTTAGACATCCGTTCCCCAAATTTTCAACGTTTTGTTTTTCAAAAACAGACTCCTAAAGTGAGAGGTTTCTTTAAACAACCCACAATAAATAATGACCCACACCCTGGGAATTAGCTTTTAGTATTTAAGGAGGTCATTATGTTTTTCTGTTCCTCCTGTTTTTTTTTCTGGCAGGATTATTTGCAGATTGAAATACAGATGAAAAATGGTCTACCCAAACCCCCTCTGGTATCAAACAGTCATCGTCCCTATTTTCCTTTCCTGAGAAATATGGGTGATTAACCACCTTCCAAAATTGAGAGGGATCCCGTAGTTCCGTCGCTGCCATAAGGTCTTCCCAAGTGCTAGTGCGTATTTCCTTCTTTCTCTCTTCAAGGACTGATTTGTATCGGCCCCTGGCCTGTTTAATTAAATCCCAATTACATGGAATAGTTTTGATCGCTGACTTTAGATCTCTATGGGCAGCCGTACAGGCAGAATTGAACCACTGTTGAGGTTTTGCACCTTTGGGATATTGGGCACACGTCAGTGCCTCAGAAATAGCACAGCTTAAAAATTCAAAGGCAGTTATAAGGTGGAATGGAGTGGATTACAGGGACAAGCAAGTGTTGATGTCAGCCTTATTTTGAGTTATAAGGTTCGCGTGAAAAGTGTTAGGGTTTACTCTCTCCCACCTCATGCGAGGGCCAGAATTTCTTTTAAACACCTCTTTCCCTTTATATGCAGTCCTAGGTAAGATTACTCTAGTTTTAAAGTATGATTTTATACTCAAAGGGTTATGGTCACTGGCACAGTGAGAATGAATTTTAAAATCCACTATTGAACGTGAAAGTGAGGAGTTGATAAGAATAAAATCAATAATGCTGCCATTAGTACTCCCTGTATAGTTGGGTATTTCTCTTATCTGACTGTTTGCCATATCCCTTGCAAAAGCAAGATCAAATTTATAAATGAGGGTATTCAAGGCATTTCCTAAATTAGAGTGAATGAAATGAGTGAGTGATTCTCTGCCTTCTGTAGCGGCATCACATAAGTGGGGTAATTCATATTTGCATAACTGAACATTAAAATCTCCAACCCAGATCGTATCAAATTCCCTGTCCTGGAGTTTCCCGGCTGAGTCTAGTTGGTCTGTAAGCTCTTCGAGACTTCCTGGCAGGGCAACACTTGGAATGTTATTGTAAAAGTTTAAGAGTAGAATGTCTTTCCGTCCAGATATTGATAATAAAACTACCAAAAAAAAAGCAGAAGACCAAATCAATGAAACCTCAATTTTGGGGAGTAATAAAGACACAAGTACCAGAAGACCGCCACTTGCTCTGCCTGCTCTAGATGGAGTAGCTGGCTGAGACACGGAGTAGTAGCAGTCTAAATGGAAGGGTGCCGTAAGCCAAGTTTCTTGAAAACAAATGATATCAAATGTGGATATAAACTCCAGCCATTCCAAATTTTCAACTTTAGAACAAAGCCCAGCAATATTCCAACTAATTAAAGATAACAATGCATTACTTTGCTGGGGCATTTTCCCAGACTCCTCAGTTATGACCGTGTCTGTTGTAAGATGTGGAGAGCTAACTAGCTCATCAGACCCTATGGGTGATTCCAAAAGTGTATGCACTCCCATCAGCTCTAGTTCCTGTAAACAATCATTTGGGAGCCCCAAGCCCTCCAATTGTCAATCAATTGCGTCAAGGGAAGAGTGATTTTGGGTACCCCCAGGGTCAAGGGTGGGGTTCTGTAAAGGTGCCTTTGTTAGAATATTTTGACCATGGGTAGCCCTCGTAGGAGGAAGTGATGAAGTGGGCGGCCTGTAGAAAAAGCTTAATGGATAGACTTTGATCCCACCTTCCCCTTTTGGACTCGATGGTAGAGACGCCAACAAATAATTAACACAATGAGAATTTGCAAACTTAATCACTATACAATCGCCTTCATATACTTTTTTAGACAAGCCTAACCACTTCACCCTTCTAGCCATAATTATTCTATTATTTAGATCATCTTGGTGTCTAAGTTTTTGGCTCATCCAGTGTGCACATTTCCTTATAAGAGCATGAGTATCTTCCTTCTGGGTACAATCAAGAGGAGGAACGTTTGCTAAGACTAAAACATATGGCAAGCTATCCGGAGGAAGCTGTAGAACCTCCTTTGTACTAGTGGAAGATCTAGGTTTAGAAGCAGTTTCAGGCTTCAGTAAGGCAGTCGCACCACCAGCCAAAGTAGACAGAGAATCAGTTAATAAGTCATCATGGGAATCGCGGTTAAGTATGCGATGGAACGGGAGTTGGTTGCAATTCATTAAACAGTTAGCCTGCTGAGAGGCATTGGGATCAGACACCAGTTTCGGAGTAGAGGGAGGGGAATTTGTACTAGATTTTAAAGTGGACTGCGGAGGCAGATGTTTAAGAATAGTTTCTTGTAACTGCTCAAATTTGGAATCAATAAGTAATGTTAGCTTCTCCTCTAAAGCCGAAAAAAAAGGTTTGAGGATCGAGTCTAAGTTGGTCAAATGATTGTCTCTTAGAATCCTGCTGTCTGAGCCTAGTTCGCCCAATAATGGAGTTTCCTTTGGAAAAGGGTCGGCCGGGGTATCCAATGGTGTAGAAATACATTCCTTAGCCTTCGTTGGATATTTAGCTAACTTATTACACTTACGGAGTCCTCCAGCTTACCTTTTTTTGGGGGGAGGGGGAGTGTCAGCTAAATGTTCAATGTTAGCTGCGTTAAAGGGCTATAAAGAATGCAAGGCATTAACATCATCTTCAGGCAGAGGCGAATTGAATTCACGGGTAGCAATTGAAGAGACTGCAGACTGTATATAAGTCGTGGGTTCTAAAGAGGTTCTTTGAGTCAAGTTATTTGCCACCCCAATTCTTTCTTCCACTTGGACAATTTCAGTTTCAATGGCTCGATAACTGAAGATAAGTAGCTAGTTATTGATGATTGGACGGGCACGGCGTGTGCTCCATCGGCCCCTGGTGTGGTGGTCTTTCTTTTACCCATCGTCTTGCAAATAATAGTGGGGCAGAACACCAATCTAAGCCGATATGAGTGATATACAGGGAAGCTATGGCAGTGTGAAAATAGTAAATAAATAAGTGGAACTGCTCTATTAGCGGATCTTACTTAGATGCCAGTTACTTGGAACCTCCTAAGCCGTGAAACCCAAAAAAGGGGGTTATGGAAGAACAATCACAGGAGAGAAAATGCAGTACCTCTTAGGAGTCCAATGAGCCTGATCCTGAAATTCCAAGGAAGTTCTCAGGGGGGTGGCCCAGCCAAGCCTCTTCCGGGCGCTGACGGGCGAAGGACGGGCCCGCCCTTGGCCCGCGCGTGTCCCACGACAGCAGGAGCGCGAAATCAGGTTTGCAGGGCTCCTGCCCTGTGGACCGCCTCCGCCTCCAAATGCGCTTCCCGCGACAGCGGGAGCGCGAAATCAAGTTTAAAGGGCTCTTGCCCTTTGGACCGCCTCCGCCTCCAAACGCGCTTCCCGCGACAGCGGGAGCGCGAAATCAAGTTTAAAGGGCTCCTGCCCTGTGGACCGCCTCCGCCTCCAAACGCGCTTCCCGCGACAGCAGGAGCGTGAAATCAAGTTTAAAGGGCTCCTGCCCTTTGAACCGCCTCCACCTCCAAACGCGCTTCCCGCGATAGCGGGAGCGCGAAATCAAGTTTAAAAGGCTCCTGCCCTGTGGACCGCCTCCGCCTCCAACCGCGCCGACCAAAGCACGAAGATGCCCACGCTTGGCACAGGGGTACCGAAAATAACGGTCCACGCCGTCTCTCCGGTCACTATGGTCTCACAGTAGCCAATAAAGAACCATCAACCAATATAATAATAACAAGCAGCGCCCCCTCCGGGCAGCGAGCACCAACTTCGGCGACTTCCGATCTGCTGTAATCCACAAGCGGGGGCGTCACGTTCCTCGTGGCCGAAGCCCGTGGCAGTGTCCCACCCTTACTCCAGTCTGGGCTGGGGGCGCCGTCCTGCCTGCTAAGTCCCCCCTACTGCCGTGGGCTGCTAGCACCGCTCTTGCAGCGAGTGGCGCTGCACCCCTCCAGTGCTTTCCCAGCGCCTACAGATGCCGATGCTGCTGTGCAGGGGCGGTGTGGCGCATTGTATTCATATTCCTTAGTCGCTCCAAAATGTTGGAATTCTTTAAATATTAATTCTGTGTTGATTTATTCTGTTGAACTACTTTTTCTGTAGACAATGGACCATCCTCTTTCCATATTGTTTTTCCTTCAAAGTTCAAAATAGTCTATTTCTGTCCTTCGTTTAATGACCATATGTATTCTGGGGACATCCTTTCATTGTAATTAGGCCACTTTTTCTATTATCTCATGTAATCATTTAATCAGTAGAATCTCTATAAATAAACAGAAATACAGAAATATTCACAAAAATATTATCTTCTTTTTAGTGTATTTCAAGAGCTTGGGGAAATGCTCTGAAGAATGCTTGGGACTATATCAATATCCTACTATATTCTAAATTGGTCCTTTTTTCAGATGCAACAGCATTACCTACCTTATTTCATGCAGTGATTGTGAACATTGTGAGCATAGTGGTGCATAGCGGTGCATAAAAAATGCTCAAAAAAATTCTGTGCACTAAACGTCCATTAGTCCATAATTTCTTCAATGTTCAGTGTGAGAAAAACCCTTTTTTGTGTGGTTACCCAAATACTTTTGCTGACTGGTATTGCTTATTTTTCAAATCTGTATATTTGGGCAAGGGGACTGGTTCCCAGTGTTTGAACACTGACCCAGACACCATAACAAATTGTCCAATCCACAATTCATATTTTAAACTTTTCAGTGGGGCCATAGTATGTGGTGGCGCAAAAAAACACCTATTCAGCCATGTACTAGGCAGACAAGGAAAAACATGGCTTCAGGCCTGCACATGCAGCCTGACTCCTGCAACCTCTAAACCTGCTGGTGAACCTATGTGACACTATTAAATAATACAAGTCACCCCTAAACAGCCTTATCATCTACAAGGTAGATTATATTTAAGAGTAGAACATGTAATATGTTTTGTTGGCAGGTTCCTACAGGGATCAATCCACAAACAATATTTTCACCATCCAGGGCTGTAAATGATTCCATGTGGAACCTGAAGTTCAACTGAAATAGTATTTTTACTAACTTTGGTATGAATTAAGCTACAAAAATGATTTAAATACTGTTTTTAATATGTTTTAATAATCCAGTTCCGTGGTGAAGTAGGATTTTTGATAAATGTATAGGGAACAACTTTTAAAGTGTTAGGCTTTGTCTGCCTTAAACTCCAGAAGGCAAATTTGCATTAGCCTGCCAACAGATGGACCCTGTCCGTGCTTTCTCCTTAATTAAGTTTGTATCTGTCACCCAGAGCAGAAACATGTGGAATATGTGACTCCTCTCAACTCAAGAAGGGCAGCTTTGAGGGTCCAGAAACTTCATCAAGTTGAAAGAAACCAAGGTGAGGCCTTCCGATTCATGGTTAAGTATAAAGGGAGACCTGAGAATAAGAAGTCTTTGTTCCTTGGGCCAACAGCAGCCAGCTTAGCACCAACCCAGTGTGGAGGGCTAATCCCAGAACCAGTTAGGTGTGGTTGAGGTGGAGAAGACAGCTCACTTCCCTTGACACACCCCAGGCTGGGACACTGGCCATCTCCAAGTGCAGCAGGGTTCCACCATGTTGGATTTTAATAGTGCATTGTGGGATAGTTTTCTGTAAATTAAACAAGATGCGCTGCAAATGTGGGAAGGTTTGCCATTGCAAACCTTTTTAACATTGGTTATGGGGTATCCAGGAGTCAACCCCATCGGCTGGCTAGTGAATCTTACAAAAGTTGCACGTTTAGGTCCAGCTCATCAGAGCACTCCTGGCCCTGTGGAAGAGTATAGAAGGCCTGGATCTGAGGTCTGAGAACTGTGTGGAGAACTGAGTGACTGGACCTGCCCCCACCTGTACCCAAGACTGAGAAGGGAACTCCAAGAATCAGTTGACTGACTAGAGTAGCTACAGAGACACAACAAGCTGCAAGAGGCATTTCTCTTGAAAGGCCAAGATAACCAGTAGCACGCGGTCCTGAACCGGGCACTGGCAGGGGCCTCTACTAGAGTAAGTCCAGGGCCCCAAGTGCTGTCCCTGAAGTCCTGGGAGTCTTGGAAGACACCAAGAGGAGCTGCTTCAGAATGTCTGAAAAGTTGTGACTTCCAAGACCGCTGGTGCTTTAGCAGGGATTCACAGCAACAGTGTCCATTTTCAAGAGGACTTCACCATATACAGTTTCCATGCTTGCCCTGCTGGAGGATGTTGAGCTCCAAAAAAGAGACTACATTCAAAGGTAGACCTTCACCAGGCAAAAGCACAAAAAGTAGCAATGAGAGGACTTCAAGTGGTTGTGAGATTTTAATGTTCATACTTGGAGCTTTTTCTGCCAAAAGTAATGTCTTAAGCAAACACTTGTCCAATGGCTATCTACCTTTGAGAGGACTTTGCTAGATGGAGCATGCAACTTGGAGGATTTTGACTTCCATTTCAGAGACTAAAGGCCTGATTCAGACTTTGGAGGACAGCCCCTCCATCAAGGTGGTGGAGGAATTACCTCTGCTACGCTGATGGACTACCGTCCACCAAATTTAGAGACGACCACCAGCCCAGAAGTCATCTCTGTATGTTGAAAGCAATCAACATTCTAAAAATTTGGTGGATGGCCTCTATCGGTTTAGACATCCGTTCCCCAAATTTTCAACGTTTTGTTTTTCAAAAACAGACTCCTAAAGTGAGAGGTTTCTTTAAACAACCCACAATAAATAATGACCCCACACCCTGGGAATTAGCTTTTAGTATTTAAGGAGGTCATTATTTTATTCTGTTCCTCCTGTTTTTTTTTCTGGCAGTGACAGACAGAAAAAATGGACATCACACAGTCCACCCTATATAAGATGGGTGGTGTGATGCCCTTCCTCTGACAGCCCCCATTCCGTCAGGCTGGCAGAGGAAGAATTCCATCGACATAGCGCCCATTGGGCTCCTTTCTATTGATCTCTAAATGAGACTGGAGGACTGAAGGTTTAGCAGACAGGATATCCCATCACATTTGCAACAGAGTACTGTGTCCACCAAACTCTAAATCAGATGCAGTGTCAGAAGGTAAATCTTTGAGAGGGTGTCCGACCTCTGCCCCATCAAGGTCATCCTGAAAAAGCACCTAGACACCGTCAATCACTTTGAAAATTAATATCTCCTGTTCTCTATGGGAATTTGGGAATCTAGTCGTTTTCTAGTCACCTTCCTTATTATTTTTAGAAATTTGTTTTGGGGTTTTTATTGTGTTGTGTTTTGACTTTTTAATTGTTTTGCTATTGTTAAATACCTTACATACTTTTTCATAAGCTAAGCTTGCCTGCTCTGTGTCATAGCTAGTAAAAAGTGAGCTATTATTTTTGTACTCAACTTGTGTTGTACCTGACAAGAGTTTGAATTTATTTGTTGGGAAGGACTCACATCCTCCCAAAATAATAGCCCATTTTCTTACATCCATTTTTCTCATTAACAGTCAAAGGAGACAAAAAGTGTACAAAACAAATATAGCTTGCTCTTTATCTGATGCCAGCCAAAGCCCTTTCTTGTGTGCCTTAGTAAACCTAGCTCTAATGCACTGACTATTCAGACAACAAGCAAACAAAGTTCCAGCCTTTCAGACCGAGAATCATCTTGACTGCCAAAAAGGATTGAACAAAATAAATAATTGAGGTCATTCTAGGTATTTGTCGGTTACATGTTAAAGAAGGCCTAGAGGCATAAAAACGCAAGCATAGATATAAATGGTACGCACTGGTTGCTATTTTCCTGCAGCTCCAATGGCTTACCTTTGGAAATATGCTCCTGCCGTTAAATTTTAAGGCAAAAAAGAAGGTAAAAAGCCCCATTCTATTCACATAAATGACGCACATTTTTCAAAATGAAAGGAAATACAAGTACCAACAACACCGCAGCTGAGATATGAGAATATTCAACAATTTATATACTCTCAAGGTCACTCATTCCTGTCCTACTAACAAGAAACGAGTCCTCACTCAGCTGCCTACATTTTCCACCGGAACTGTGTGCTCCTTTTGAGGAGACGCAGGTGACAGCATCGACTGTAAAGAGAAGCCCAAGCACGAATTAGGCCTTGCTTCGATTTTGACAATGCCTTGGTAGTAGGTGTCTGTCAATTGTCCCTTGACCCCTAAAGATTGTCTTTCATTTCACAGTCAAACTCATCACTTCCAAGTTGTACTGTGATGACATCTCCCTAATATTGCCAAATGTAAATTGGCTATTTTTTTTTTAATTAAAAAGTGAAAAAATTGTGACCCTTTAAGGAAAGAATGACATTTTGAATCAGCTGCCTCATGATACAAACCATCGATTTAACCAGTCGGGTGCCTTGGACGAGGTGACCTCGTCCAAGGCACGGGAATTTAGCGCTCCCCCCCGTGCTACCACCCTCCCCCCCCAAGGCAGGGATGGAAGGGGAAGCCCTTCCCCTTTCACCCCCGACCCCCCATCCCCCTGTGACGTCAGTGCACGAGCGCGCGCTGATTTGTCACAGGGCCTCCCCCCCAGCGCGAACAAAAGAGAAATGCTCATCATTTCTCTTTCAATCACGTGGGGGAGGCCCGGAGAGGCTTCAAAGGGAAGGAATTGTATTTCCTTCCCTTTGAAGTCTCTCCGAGCGTTTCAAAAGCCGGATTGCTTGCAATCCGGCTTTTGAAACGCCCACTAGACACCAAGGATTTTTTTGTTGTTGTGGAAACTGGCATAAGGGAGCGACCCCTTGGGCAAGGGTCGCTCCCAATGGGGGGCATTTTTTGGAAGGCCTTTTCTGCCCCCGGGGGGGGCAGAAACCTCTAGGCACCAGGGATAAAAAAAGAATTTATTTTTTATTTTTTAGGTGGGGAGCGACCCCTTAGGCAAGGGTCGCTCCCCTAGGGGGCAAATTATATTTAAGCCATTTCTGCCCCCCTTGGGGGCAGATTGGCCTATTTTGATGAGGCCAATCTGCCCCCAAGGGGGGCAAAAACCACTAGACACCAGGGAGTTTTTTTTGTTTACGTGAATTTCACGCACGGGGAGCGACCCCTTAGCCAAGGGTCGCTCCCCTGCGGGGGGACATTATTTTAGGCCATTTCTGCCCCCCTGGGGGGTAGATCAGCCTATTTTGATTAGGCCGATCTGCCCCCAAGGGGGGCAGAAACCACTAGGCATTGGGGATTTTTTTGTTTTACAGATGGGGAGCGACCCCTTGGACAAGGGTCGCTCCCCTGGAGGGGAAAATTGTATTTAGATCATTTCAGCCCCCCTTGGGGGCAGATTGGCTGGTTTTAGGTCAATCTGTCCCCAAGGGGGCACAAACCACTAGGCACCGGGGATTTTTTTTTTGCCGCCAATGTCACGCAGGGGGAGCAATCCCGTAGGCAAAGGTAGATCCGGGGGGGGGTTGGGAGCATGGGGGGCAAATTTATTTTAGGCCATTCCTGCCCCCCCTGGGGCCCGCTGAGCCAGAGGCCAAAATCCACAGGTAGGCACTTTGCAAAAAACACCTCTGTTTTCTGTGAAGAAATGTGATGTGTCCACGTTGTGTTTTGGGCCATTTCCTTTCGTGGGCGCTAGGCCTACCCACACAAGTGAGGTACCATTTTTATTGAGAGACTTGGGGGAACGCTGGGTGGAAGGAAATTTGTGGCTTCTCTCAGATTCCAGAACTTTCTGTCACCGAAATGAGAGGAAAAAGTGTTTATTTGGCCAAATTTTTATGTTTGCAAAGGATTCAGGGTAACGGAACCTGGTCAGAACCCCACAAGTCACCCCATCTTGGATTCCCCTGTGTTTCTAGTTTTCAAAAATGCGCTGGCTTGCTAGGTTTCCCTAGGTGCCGGCTGAGCTAGAGGCCAAAATCCAAAGGTAGGCACTGTTTTCTATGAAAAAATTTGATGTGTCCACATTGTGTTTTGGGCCATTTCCTTTCGTGGGCGCTAGGCCTACCCACACAAGTGAGGTACCATTTTTATTGGGAGACTTGGGGGAACGCTGGATGGAAGGAAATTTGTGGCTCCTCTCAGATTCCACAACTTTCTGTCAGCGAAATGAGTGGAAAATGTGTTTTTTTTAGCCAAACTTTGAGGTTTGCAAAGGATTCCGGGTAACAGAACCTGGTCAGAGCCCCACAAGTCACCCCATCTTGGATTCACCTAGGTCTCTAGTTTTCAGAAATGCACAGGTTTGGTAGGTTTCCCTAGGTGCCGGCTGAGCTAGAGGTCAAAATCTACAGGTAGGCACTTTGCAAAAAACACCCCTGTTTTCTCTCAAAAAATGTGATGTGTCCACGTTGCGTTTTGGGGCATTTCCTGTTGCGGGCGCTAGGCCTACCCACACAAGTGAGGTATCATTTTTATCGGGAGACTTGGGGGAACGCTGGGTGGAAGGAAATTTGTGGCTCCTCTCTGATTCCAGAACTTTCTGTCACCGAAATGTGAGGAAAATGTGTCATTTTAGCCAAATGTTGAGGTTTGCAAAGGATTCTGGGTAACAGAACCTGGTCAGGGCCCCACAAATCACCCCATCTTGGATTCCCCTAGGTCTCTAGTTGTAAAAAATGCACAGGTTTGGTAGGTTTCCCTAGGTGCCGGCTGAGCTAGAGGCCAAAATCTACAGGTAGGCACTTTGCAAAAAACACCTCTGTTCCTGAAAGCTGGGAAGCTGGTGATTTTAGCACCGCAAACCCTTTGTTGATGCCATTTTCAGGGGAAAAAACATAAGCCTTCTTCTGCAGCCACTTTTTCCCATTTTTTAAAAAAAAACTAAAATTTCACTGTATTTTGGCTAACTTCTTGGCCTCCTTCAGGGGAACCCACAAAGTCTGGGTACCTCTAGAATACCTAGGATGTTGGAAAAAAAGGACGCAAATTTGGCTTGGCTAGCTTATGTGGACAAAAAGTTATGAGGGCCTAAGCGCGAACTGCCCCAAATAGCCAAAAAAAGGCCTGGCACAGGAGGGGGAAAAGGCCTGGCAGCGAAGGGGTTAAAGAAAGGACCTAAACCTGTTTACCATTTCCAGTGATAGAAGAGGTCACAAGAGCAAGGATTTAATTCCTTAGAAATCACTAAAATTCACCAAGCCTGAGGAACTCTCTCCCTATCCAACTAAAACTCCACCAAATGACCAAATGTTTTAGAAAACTGCTGAAAACAATTCTTGTGTTTATAGCTCCCACGTGCATGAGCACAAACCCTGCTCTTGAAACTCCGGCATTCACTGCTCTGATGTCAGAGCAGGGGAAACCACAAGCTCCAACCTGGCTTTGTGGCAGACACTGATCTACTGCCTCCTCAATGGAATGGCCGTTGACTGTCCACCATCACATCTCATTGTTGGGCGTCTCTCAGGTCACCATAAACCTGAGGAAGACAGGGGAAGGCGAGTCATGTTTTTGGAATATTTTTTGCACGTATGATGCTTTAATGCCATACGCTTCCCTCAGAAGTTGGACTCTCCAGACCTATGCCGACCAAGATTGGCACTACTCCCTATTCAACCTACACATACAGGTTGATGGATATAAAAGGTCTGTTGATTTAAATATATCCTAAAACAGTATCTTCCCTTTGTATTTATTTTTTTATTACATTAGTACATTAATTCTAAAAATGCAGGTTACTTATCCTCACTTAAACAATAGAGGAGGATACACACATGTTCTATCTGTCCATATCAGGTGCATTTTACTATCTGGTGCATTGAATGTAGAGGTCAGGGCTACACATTGGCATTACCCTTGGAGTTACTCATTTGTCTTTATGCCTTCCTGTGGGTGATGTGGCATAGTTTGGTTTTTAACAATTGTCCTATGTCTTTAGGACCCTAATTGAACTTCATTGAGATGCAGCACAATGTGTGGCACGCAATCTTTTTTCCTAATATGCAGGGTTTATGCCACTCTCTGTGGGGCAGTTGTGGCGACTATGATGGGATGTGTGCTAGTTTATTGCATTCATCCTATGCACATAAGACTGAAGACGCAGTTTGGTCTTTTATTGAAAAGCCCCCAGTCAATCTTTACGTGTATCCCCTCTCTCTGCAGGGCAGACTACAGGCTAACTACAGTTTCCATTAATGCTTAAGAAGTATGATTAAACAACACAATATAATGGTGTATTCATGAAACACTTTGGGTTCCTGAATGCATCCCGCACTGAGGATAGAACCCTAAAGTTTGTCAACATAAAGCATGTCATGTTCTGCAGAAGTTGAAAGCCTCTGACCCATATTCGTTAGATAGAGGGTAAGCGGTGTGGTATTGGAGCTTATAGTTTGTTTCCTCTTTGGATATCCTATTTTTCAGAGCAGCCAATGATCTATCAATGTTTCCTCAGATAGGCTTCCGGGTTTTTATCTGGGAATGTACTACAAGGACAACCATGTATATGACAAACTGCCAGTGGGTAAATAAGGCCAAGGTAGTTCTAATGCCTCTGAAAATTGTTAAGGAAGGCGAGTGCATTCTGAAGATGACCCCCTAAACGATCTAGGTGTAGACCCGAAGTTAGCAAATGATCACTGCAATGGGGTGTGAGCAAGGGAGTGGTATGTTGGTCTACCCATGTTTGTTCCCTTTCTTGTGTCCAAAGGCGCAGGAAATATTAGTTGCACTGAAGCGGACCTTGTCCTTCGTTTTTTGCCTCAGGAGACAAATTAGGTTAGATACACGATTCAGAATGAGAAATCTCAACTTAAGATCAGTGCAGGCTTTTAAACTTTGAGCTATTCTTCCTTTTCTTGGTTTAATATTACGAGTTACAACACATGGTGAAATGTGGTATTTTCTTTCTTCATTGCATTTGTGACAGTTGGGAAGTACCGCAGCTGTGTCTGGGAAATGTGCACTGACCTGTAAAGCAGAGGGATGCTGGGGTTCTTGACTAGTCCTCAGCTCCTGGATGAAAGAAGGATCAGTGATGGAAAGTTCCTGCATACATTTAATATCAGGGAGTTGGTACCATGGCCCCAGGTCTCTGATATTTATATTATTATCCGAGGAATCTTTGGGGGTGGTGCACTCTGAGGTTGTTGCCTCATCTCCCTGTTTCCTTTCTTTCTTAGTTTATTTCTATGGTTCTATGTTTTAAAACAGTGCCCATTTTGTACAGAATGAGTGTCGGTGCCCAAAGCTCTGCTCAGAAAGACCGGCCTAATATCAAGGCTGCTTAGTGCCAAATCCACCTCATCCACCAGGCACCACCTGCCCCTTTATCTAACTCTTAAAGGTTCCTACATTCTCCCGTTGTGGCAGTTTATCTGTATCTTTGGTCTGCCATCTTTCCACGTTGCTTGTTTTTCTAACTTTCGTTCTCAGTATGCCTCTGATTCAAAAAAATATACGCCGATTTCCAAAATAAATTAGTGCTGGTAGCCCCACTGGCAACCATCTGCTTGAATTAAGTGATATTTTTAGGTCTGGGTACATCACTGCTCAGTGCTCACAACTGCACACAACATACAACAATGCATAGCACACATTAAAACACACTAGAGATGAAACATGAATTTTGGGGCATTTATATTCAACTAATGGCTCTTGCTCAGCATTTTGAAGATGTGTACCTTTTTCACGTTTTTCAGTTGCAACACAAAGCAGTAATGAAGTTAAAGTAGGTTCTATTTTTTAATACATTTCATTTGTAGCATTAACAAATTCTACGTTACTAAGCTTAACCAGTTGTGTGAACTTTGCAAGAAACCGGCTGTCCTCTCATGCTGGATCTGTCCCCTTTGGTCCTTCTTTCCTCTCCTGAGCTGTCCTTACCGTCTTCGAGCACCCAGCTGGCATCTCATTCTTCCCCTGCTGTCCCTTCTTTCCTCTGCCTGGCAACTCTTTGGATCTACGAGTGCTTAGTAGTCCTGTTTTTTTTGTTCCATTTGCTCCTCCTTGCCTCCACCAAGCTGGTTTTAGGATCTAGGAGCACCTAAAGGCCTTGTCATTTTATAAATGACACATGGCTCAATGCGCTATTCAAACTGCTACTATTTTAAGATGGCTGACGATCCTCACTTGCATTTACTTATAGCAAATCGAGATCGTCGGCCCCCTTGAAACACTACCAGCTTTAGACCTTAATTTATATCCAAGGGCTTGTTCTGCATGCTCCCGTGATTGGCCTGCCTGTGTGCAGCAATACTAGGGCTGGCAGGCCAATGAGATCTTAATCATATCGAGCTGCTCCTTCAGGTGTGTCTATGGACGGCTCAGAGTGCACATATTGTCCCTTGGTAGAGAGCCATATTCTCCAGAGGAGGGCAAGAGTTGTTGGTGCAGCTATCACCACAAGAGCGGTGTGCCCCATTTATAGTACTGTCTGGAAGGTGGACCAGTGGCCCAGGGAAACAATACATCCATCAAGGTGGGCCAGCCCCCAGGCTAAGTATGCTAATTTGTAATGCGCACAAATCATCCCGGGAGGAGTATCTTGGCGCATCCATGAGTCACAGGTAACAGGAGAAGCCAAATTAGAATACAGTTGTCTTGAGTGTTTTTCTGATGAGAAAGTAATGTTTGAATATGGTGCTGCAGTTTGTTCCAATAGACAGGAGCTAAGTAAGAAAAGTACCTACCCCCGGAACAAGAGTTTTTGATACGAGGGGCAATTAACAATGCTTTATCTCTAGATCTAAGAAGTCTAGAAAGGCTATAGGGCCTAAGCTTTGATGCTAGGTAGCCAGGGCCTTTTCCAGTCAGGGCTTTATATGTAAGACAGCACATTTTAATAATGATTCTCTTTCGGACTGGTAGCCAATGTAAGGGGAGCACATGCAGCCCCTGATTGAAGGTTGCAAATGAGGTGAGCTGTGGTGTTCTGCACAACTTGTAATTTTGATAGAAGCGCCTCATTTGCGGAAGCCAGTAATACATTGCCATAATCCAAGCGACTGATCACAAGAGCCTGGACCACTGTTTTCCTCACTGAAAGTGGGAGGAATGGGAAGGCTCTTCTCAATAAGCGCATGATTTGAACACAGGCTCCTGAGATGAACATCACCTGCTCTTTCAAAGTAAATTGTTGGTCAAAACGGACTACTAGGTTCTTAACCACCAGTTTGGGGGTGGGAACAATGGCAAGTTCAGCGAGCCACCAATCTGAGGCCCATAGTTGTTGGGCCTTGCCAAATAGCATAATCTCTGTTTTTCTTGTGTTCAGCTGGAGACAGTTCTCTGTTTTCCAGAGAGCAAGTGCTGACATCTCAGCAGAAGAACTTTCTTTAGCTTTGGACAAATCTTTATCAAAGGAGAGTAAAAGCTGTGTGTTGTCGGTGCACAATATTATTTCAAAACCAAAGTCTCTTACAACCTTGGCAATGGGAGCAACATATATGTTGAAAAGCAAGAGACTAAAACAAGAGCCTTGGGGCACTCCCTTGTCCAGCATCATTATACGAGACTCATAAGAGTCCAAGGTTATAATTTGGGGTCTATTAAAAAGAAAGTAACCTGGGATAAGATACAGTATTGAATGCTGCAGATAGATCTAGCAGCACTAGCATACATGGTATCATACATAGTATATTAATATCTAAGGAACCTCTGATATGGTCAGTGACCGCTACCAGTGCAGTCTCTGTACTGTCGAAAGGTCCAAAACCGGATTGAGAAGGCCCCAAGAGATGATTAGCCTATACGTATTCTGAAAGTTGCTTGTTTATTACTTATTCCAGAAGCTTACCCAATAAAGGAAGCAACAAGATTGGATGGTAATTAGAAAGGTTTGAATGTGCTAGATTAACCTTTTTTTTGGACAGTACTCACTTGGTCAGTTTTCCAGGAAACTGGAATTTTTCTAGTATTGACAGATAAATGAAATAGAGAATGGATTGCAGGGGTCAGCTGGTGAGAGAAAGTCACAGAGATTTTAGTAGGACAAATATCTAAGAGGAATCCTGATTTGGCTGAAGCAAGTGCCAACTGAATTTCTTCCAGAGAAAACTCTTTAAACTTTCCTAAACTTGAACCACTGATGTGAGATGACATTAATCTCCTCAGAATGGACTGGAAATTCTGATAAATATTATTCACTTTCTCATCAAAATAGTTAGCCAATGAATCACAAAGTATCTGTGACGCCTGAGTCCCTCGAGAACATGCTGTGGGTTATACAAATTCAGAAAGGACTTTGAATAGAACTTTAGATGAGGTTTTAGCCTGAGAAATCGGCTTAGCGATAAATGTTTTCCAAGTAGACTTTATGTTGCAGTAATTGCATGCTAATGCTGCTCTTTTCACCTCCATTTTACAGGCATTATTTGTACAGCGCCACTGTCTTTCCAATTTTTTATATACCACTTTCTCTGTTCTAAGGGCTAACGCATACCAATGTGGAATTCGAGCACAGTTTGAGAGGAGCGATCTTATCAAAAGCTGTCCTTGAGCCATTATGATATTCTAAAAGCACTTGCTCTACATCTAAGGTAGCTACTGTGCCCGTGTGATTGAACACCTCAGCAAAAGATGATGGGGTGATTTTCCGCCAATGCCTAAATCTGTTTTTAACATATCTAGGTGTTTTATCAAAATCTATAAGCAGGGCCACTGTATGAAGGGAGGTTCCACTTACGCAAGACTGGTCTTATTGCCTCCTCCACACTGGAGTGGGAGGGCAAGCACAGCCATGTGCCTTTCGCCTACATCATAGTGAACAACATACAGGTCGATGTGACAGGAACAAGAATCATCAATCACTATCACACTTGGAGTGTGCAAGTGTGTAGGCACAGACCTCGCCCAGTGAACTTGAGACTGCTAGGCTCAAGTCACCACTATGCTGTAGATTCAGATGTTGCTGCAGAAACAACGTAGAACCCGCCAGCCCCCTTTCCCATCGACAGTGCTGAACAGGTCCATGACTGCACTAGTGAAGCTGGGCTAAGGGAGACAGGGATATGAGAGAAGGCACACAAGAGATATTGTTGATTTATAATCCCTCATCTTGCCCTAACAGAAGAAGCTTCTCCCAACATTTCTGCAGTATTTCTTGGTTGGTTGTTTTTTATACTAAACAGAACACAAGATTAATGTTACTCTCTGCTCTTACGTCACCTGAAAATGCACAAGTTTTTTCATGTACATTTATTTCACGATTGGTAACATTGTACAGGACATGAGACAAGCACAAGATTTACTCTTGTTACTGATGCAGTATGGTAAATATTCAGCCTATTAACTGCTGAGTACCTTTACTCAGTTGGAACCAAAAGACTTGTCATTAGAATTATCTTGTTTCAATGTCTTTTAGCAGTTGTTTTTACTCCACAACATAAGACAACGACCACGTACAAAGTTTTATACAGGATAAGCATATAACATTGTGGAGGCCCAAGAGACAATTGTTACACCATACCTTTGAGGGCATGACAAAGTCCCATGACTTTGATATCACTAACATGAAGTCTCTGAAAATAGTGCTGGTAGAGGTTGAATAATTACATGAATGCAAGAAAAGACTTTGAGGTGATGCTGCAGAAGGAATTTCAAGAAGAAAATGTTCTCCATATCTGGTTTGAAGATAATATTGACATGAAAGTCAGGATCATAGATGAAGAGCCAAGCTCAAGCAGATGAACAAAGGTGAAGAGCTGGGCCATACAGAGGCTTCCTCTCACCAACAAGGAGGAAAGCCAAGCACCGAACCATGTCCTGAGTTTGGCTTTTCCAGAGGGCAGGACCTTGAATCCTACAGTAGACCCTTGAATAACAGGGTCCTCGAATCCTGCAGGAGACCCTCAAATCCCAGGATTCTCAAAATCTGCAGTAGATCTCTGAATCCCACAATAGCCTGTCATCCAGATGAAGCCAACAGTCACAGCGTTTTGGGTGCCTGCATTGGGGTACATATTATGAACTGGGCAGTAGATGTGTGACAGCCACAATCCTGGGAAGCATTACTCCTGTCATACAACATGAATTTCATCCTGAGTGGCAACGCCCTAAACAAAGGTTGGAGTAGACAATCAATAGCCCTCCGAACCAGAGGTGGATGAAAATAGGGTTGAGCAATCTTTGGCAGGTAATGATAGTACCCTGCCCCATGACCATATAACAGGCCGAGATTTTTATGGGTGGATTAGGCAAACCAAATGTGGAGCAACGATATTTCCAGCCAGCTCCCATGACCTATCCTTGGGCCCTTTCCTTTCCAGTTTACTTGGCAAAACAATCATCCTCTGAGGCACCTAGAGTCAAAAATGTCTTTTATCTCAAATTCCACATAGCCATTCATGTATACTGGAGGAGGATCCGAGCTACTGTGCTGATTATAGGGCTCGAACAACTAAACATGAAAAACAGAATGTACCAGGGGATTATCCTGCAGAACTAACTTTGCTCTCAATGGGGTAATTATATGTTCTATGGCAAAGGGCCGTAAAAAGTGTGGCTGTAACTTTCTTAACCCTTGTAACCTTAGGTGCTGGTGGCTAATCAAACACAATCTCCAGGTTGGTATTGAGGTGGTTGTTCTCAGTATTTATTTGACTGCTTTTGTTAAATTATCTTGGCTTCTTGAAGATTTTTCCTAGCTTGTTTCAAAATCTACTTTTATTGCTGATGGTGTTCTTTTTACTGACAGCATCTGTCTCTCTCACTCTACTTGCAATGAAATGGATTTTAGATAGCACCAAAAAGGCAAAAAAAGTGGGAAATTCACGTAGCCCAATCAGAAGAGTTGTTATAAGCAAACTCCACAAAACTGAGGACTTCTACCCAGTCGGTGTTATGGGTGGTCATGCAAAATCATAGGAACTGTCCCATAATAAACTGGCTTACACATTCCATTTGTCGATCGATTTGAAGAGGAGAGGCCAAGGACAAACAGACATCAATGTCTAAAGCTGCACATAATGTACACTAGAACTTTGCATTTACAGAGGCCTATGGTCAAAAATAATAGTAGCAGGAATTGCATATAGTCGTTGAGTGAAAATAGCTGCTAATTCGTTGGCACTTGGTATCATACAGAAGGGAAAAAAGTTTGCCATTTTGGTCTACTTTGATCAAGATGGTTGTTTGGCCATTAACACCCAGTCATCTTATTTGCTTATATACTAACGTGTCTATTGTATGTTCATTGTATACCATCATCTCTGACTTAGAGTCACTCTTCAAATAACATGATAATGACTCAAAAGTGAACAATAACTCCTCCGCTCGAGATCATGTCTTTACAGGGTCTGAAGTGAGAATTATTAGGCCATCAGCTTACAGAGCTACCTTATTGCAAAAATAAATCATAGGGGCAGATTTAGATTTTGGCAGACAAGGTACTCCATTGCATTATCACTGGAGTACTTTCTCCATGAAACTGGAGGGCTGCCTCCCTGATTTACAGTTTGGCGTACTTAAGTTTGTCAGTGATGGGGGCTACTCCAGCTCCGTTACTGATATACTCCTCCAATGGCCTAATGAGTAAGTGCTGTAGAAGGTTTGGCCATTTGACTGGCCACCTAATTTAGAGTGGGTAGTCAAATGGCTAGTTTTTACTCTCCTTTAATGCAGTGAAAAATGTTGCATTAAGGTGCAGCAAAAACATTTAAATTACCCCCACAACATGGGAAAAAACTCCCATAGTATGGGTGTCATTAGTTTTTTTTTTTTTTAAACTAAATCCCACTTTAGCAATTTGTTTTTGAAGAAACAAAAATGTTTTAAAAGTTTGACGGAAGGCAATCATGTTTGATTGAGCCATCCGCCAAACTTGTAACTTTATAATAGGAACCAACATGACAGCGGTTCCTCTCAATGACTATAGATAACCAGTAGGCCAGCGGACAACTCTACATTCGGAGGATGGGTACTCCGTCAGGGCAACAGTGTGTTTTACTCCATCACCCTGATGGAGGAGAATCCATACACTGCAGTCTAAATCATACCTGTAGTCTTATCTGCTGTTGGAAGATAGGCCAGGGGTTCAATGAACAAAACAAAGATGAATGGAGATAAGGGACATGCTTGCCTGGTTCCTCTTGCTTTCCTGAAGCTAGATATCAAGTTGCTGTTCACTATTAAAAGAGCACTAATGCCTAATGCCTAATGCCTGTATTACCCTAAGGAAATCCTGGCCCATCAACAAAGGACTTCCTACAAATAGGTGCAATTCACCCGGTCTAAGGCTTTAGCTGTGCCCAATGTCATTATTGCTAAGCAGCTGTTATTAGCCTCTGCTAAGTCATTTGAAGTATATGAGCCAGATTTTCTAACTGGTGACCAGAAATAAAGACCTTTTGATACTCATGAATAACACTTCTTGAAACCTAACGCCTTTGTCAGTACTCCAGAGAAGACTTTCTAAGCACAATTTATTAGGGTTTTTGGTCTCTATGATTCCTTTCATTAATATGGCATCCAATCCCCATTATGCAGATTAGAATTAAGCATGTCTTTGTAATTTGGGGTAATACACCATTGATTTCCTTATAGGCTTATCTAGGGATTCTGTTAGGACATGTCACTTTCTCATTCTTAAGAGAAGCTATTGCCAGGGTTCAGAGTCATCAACTTGCAGAAAGCCCATGCCTCCCATTAACAGCTATTATAGTGAACAGAGTAATAAGTATCACCAGACACTGCCAGCATGGGCGACTCAGGGATAGTCAGTAAGAGAGAAATCCAGGACTGGAGCTCACTTTCTGAAACTTTTGGCCTCATTACGAGGCTGGCGGTCTGACAGACAAATTACAATGTTTGGCAGTCGGGCTGCCATCCGACCACCGCCTCCACCAGGATCCTAGATCCCGAAGGGTTGACAGCAGTCTTGGTTGCAATCAGTCAGGGCGCCAGTGAATTCCGCGCCACAATGCTGATTACAACCTTGTTCTCCGCCAGCCTTTTCATGGCGGTTTCACCACCATGAAGGTGCTGGCAGAGAACAAGTGCAGGGACCCCCCTGCCCAGCACCATCGGACTGCGCACTGTCTGCTTTGCAATACGAGAGTGCTGGACAGTCCTGTCCGTGCTACGACATAGCACTCAGCTACTTTAAGGGAGCCGAGTGCTATCTCGTAGTACTGTTCCCACTTGTCAGACCAGCAGGAATGCTCTATTCCAAGGTTTCTGCGGTCAGCCAGGTCTGACCGGTGGAAGTCTTGTAATAGGGCAGGGGGGATGCTGCTGAACACACACACTGTACAAGAAATGGGGTTAACAGACAGACAATAAAGAAGGGAACACTAGTGAAGGGAACTAACAAAGAGACCGAAATGGAGAAAACAACAAACAGTGACACATACCAAACAGGTGCAAACTATAGAAATGATCAGAAGTTTAATGTAACCATGCAACTCTTTACCAGCTGCTGAACTAAGGTCTCAAGGAGTCTAAATAGATCTCTACCCCTCCTGGCCTGGAAATGACCTTAATACAGGAAGGGAGGGAGCATGCTTTCCCAAGAACTAAGCAGTCTAGTGATCCCCCTCAGCTATGCTTCCATAGCCCCGTTCTTCAGTGCTTCCAGCCCCTACATGACTGTTGCCTAACCTGATTCCTAACAGCTATAGGTTACGGAAGTCATCTTCAGATACCTATCTATTTACTATTTAAACAAGCCTGCTGCTAAGGTATCAACACTGAGAGATATGGATCTTTTAACCATCCTTGAACTTTCTTCAAATTAGGGTATTGGATTTCTTCATACCAGACTTGATTTAATGTACAACGTAAAAGTGAAAAACTCTGGGCCTAATTACAACTTTGGAGGAGGGTGTTAATCCGTCCCAAATGTGATGGATATCCTGCCCAACTTATTACGAGTTCTATAGGAGATAAAGGACTCGTAATATGGCAGGTGGTATATCCGTCACATTTGGGACGGATTAACACACTCCTCCAAAGTTGTAATCAGGCCCTTTGTCTCTTCTATTACTGTAAAAAAAAGTTTAGCAACTATTTATTCAATATAATTTCTATGCAGGGCTTGCTTCATCCATATTAAAAAAGCTGTAGTTTACTAAACTCCTAGTGTCTCCACACTTTTCATCCACCCGTAATCTATAAATCATTTGTGCTGTTTCTAACTGGGTGCTGAGTGTACTTCTGGAAATCTGAGAATCCTCAGAATTCTTAAATTAATCCCTATATTCCGCATCATCAGAATTGTAAAATATGACTGGTCATCTATATTCTGTTTACCCCTTGTCTTTGCCCATGAAAAGTTTGATATTATTCCCCTTAAGAAAGCTTTGCAGCAATCCTAAACTCCCTTTAAGGAAGTGGAGTCCACATTATAGTAAAAAAACTCCACTGATTTGGCCCTGTTTTCTTGCAATACTTTGTGATCCAACAGTAATTTCCTGTCTGCAGTCTATTGTATATGCTTCTGTACGAAAAGAAACCTGCAGCTTTAGCTAAACAAATGTGTTGTCAGAAATATGACCCAGATGATGTACAAATTGTGGGACCATCTATTTTAGTATCTGTTAGACTTTTCATCCATGGTGTGGTCTCCCTTAACTTTTTGCCTCTGTTTCCCAGGTTGTTGATGTGTGCTGGACTCTGATTTTGCTGTTTTTGTTACTCTGGGCACTTTGCACTAACCAGTGCTAAAGTGCAAGTGCTCCTTTACAAAATGTGTATGTAATTGGCTTATCCATGATTGGCATATTTGATTTATTAGTAAGTCCCTAGTACAGTGCACTAGAGGTGCCCCGGGCTTGTAAATCAAATGCTACTAGTGGACCTGCAGCACTGATTGTGCCACACACACAAGTAGCTCTGTAATCATGTCTCAGACCTGCCATTGCAGTGTCTGTGTGTGCAGTTTTAACTGTAAATTCAACTTGGCAAGTGTACCCACTTGCTAGACCTGAACCTTCCCTTTCCTTACATGTCAGACACCCCTGAAGTAGGTCGTAGGTAGCCCCAATGGCAGGGTGCAGTGTATGGTTAAGGTAGGACATATAGTAATGTGTTTTATATGTCCTGACAGTGAAATATTGCTAAATTAGTTTTTCACTGTTGCAAGGCCTGTCCCTCTCGCAGGCTAACATGGGGGTTACCTTTAAATCTGATTAAAGTGTGGATTCCCTTTGGGAGCGGATGGACATGTGGAGTTTGGGGTCTCTGAGCTCACAATTTAAAAGTACATCTTTTAGTAAAGCTGGTTTTAAGATTGTGTGTTTGAAAATGCCACTTTTAGAAAGTGAAAATTTTCTTGCTTATACCATTTCTGTGACTCTGCCTGTTTGTGGATTCCCTGTCTGGGTCAGTTTGACAGTTGGTCTGGTTGCACCTCACAATAGACAGTGACACAAAGGGAGCTGGGTGTAGTCTGCATTTCCTGATGAGCCATCTGTGCTAGGAGGGAGGTGAGGAGTGGTCACTTACACCTGAAAGGGCTGTGCCTGTCCTCACACAATGCAGTCTCCAATCTCCAAGATACACCTATCTCTCTGAAGTGAAGCCTACTGCTCGTGCCAAGCTACCAAGGGGGTAAGTAGGGGTTAGCAGAGGGTAATTTTCCAACCCCCGGGTGAGTGTCTGGGGCCTGGCCTGGGCAAGGCAGGATTTCACATTCAAGAGAGACTTTGCTTTGAAGTAGGCCCACTTCAAAGGGGAAATTGGGTAAAAGAACGGCATCCTAAACCACAGACTTTAGAACACTTCTGGAAACCAAGAGGAACCTCTGCCTGGAGAAGAGCTGAAGAGCTGAGGAAGAAGAGCTGCCCTGCCTGTGACTGTGCTTTGTGGAGCTATCCTGCAGTTGCTGCTTCAGCCAGAGTAAGAGGACAAAGACTGGACTTTGTGTTTCCTTCCTTCTTGTGAAGATCTCCAAGGGCTTGATTCAGAGCTTGCCTCCTGTTGTTTGAAGTCTCAGTGACAGCAAAGACTTCTCTCTGCCAGCACCTGGAGTCTCTGGAGAGACTCCTACTCTGCCCTGTGGTGCCCATCCAATTCCTGGGACCCTGAAAGGAGAAGCTGGCAGCCTAAGAGGAAGAAATCCACGCACAGAACGCTGTGCGGGGAAAAGATCGACGTGACTCTGATCTGCGGCTGGGAAATCGACGATCGCCTGTAACGCGACCGAAGAATCGACGCACGGAGCTGGAGAAACGAAGCGCAGCATCGCTGATGGAGGCTGGTGAGATCGCAACCCGTGCTGCGTGGTTTTCGGATCATCGTGTGGCTGGATTTCTGACGCAAGTACTGCTGGGCGTGTAAAAACAACACAAGGCCTGCCTGAACCCGAGAGTGCTGACCAGATCAACGCATTGCTCTCCTGCGGAGAGAAGAACTGACGCGCCCGACCTGACAAAAGGAGAAACGACGCCAGGACTCACCCATGTGGGGTTATTTTTGATGCATCCAAGGTACATTTTCACGCTAACAGTGTTAGTGTGTGTTTAAAACTACATGAACACTCTTTTTGCTTTTTAATAACTTGACTTGTGTATTGTGGATTTTTTTTGTTTTGGTCTTGTTTTGTTTAGATAAATATGTCCTATTTTTTTAACCTGTGTTGTGGCATTTTATAGTGTTTTCATTAAGTTACTGTGTATGTTGGTACAAATACTTTACACCTATCTCTCTGAAGTGAAGCCTACTGCTCGTGCCAAGCTACCAAGGGGGTAAGTAGGGGTTAGCAGAGGGTAATTTTCTTTTACCTTGACTAGAGTGAGGGTCCTTGCTTGGACCGGGGGTAACCTGACTGCCAACCAAAGACACCATTTCTAACGGTATCAAAGAGCACTGTTGATGAGAACCCTATTGTGACTTTTACTATTACCTACCGGCCTGAATTATCTGTTCTATAGTCCAGGACTCTCAAAAGTTAATTGAGCACAATGGCAACCCTATTCAAAAAGCAGAATTGATCTGAGTAATCAACTTTGTCTGCATTGTAAAATATTTTATTCTGTCGTATGATCCTGAGCATCACAGGAAAGTTTATCTGAACCATTGCTCCTAATTTGTGCAATTCCTCCACATTTGCCCAGTTCCTATTGCTCATTGGTTGCACAGCAGGTGTCTGAACAAACTTTAACAGAAAATAATTTAGCATCCAAAGTTTTTGTATTTGAGGCTGCTGAAAGAATGTGTCCTGCAGGTCCTTCGGGCCAGCTCCTCCATTGCTGTTTCCCTGCCTCTGGTCATTTTTTGTTACTTTGTTAAATTGCTCCATTGTTTAATTTTGCTTCTCACTTTACTTCTGTTTTACCTTGCTTTCGCCATAACATTTTTCCTGTCTGCTGCTGTTTTTCCCACCATTTTTCCCCTCCCGCTTCCCTGCCTCACAGGTCCTACCCAACGCCTCCCAGCATTCCTTCCTCCTCCCAGGACCCACATAATGGAGGCCACAGTACTGCTGCACAGCGGCCACACACACAGTGGGCATGCCAGAAGTGCACCAACAGCAAGCCAGTCTGTGCCCATCCACACTTGGATTTTTCCCAACACCAGGAACCCTGGCTCTCCTGCTACTCACAGATACAGCACCACTGAGCTCCGAACCATAGACCCCGCAACAGCTGCTGCCTCACTTCTCCATGATCAATGGTAGGGCCTTTCATCTGCTGGCACTGTCTCTTTTCCTCTCACACAAAGACCACCACCACACGACCACACCTACCACAACTGCTTCAGAACAACTCCACTGCCTCCTGCTCAACTCACAATCACTCTGCAAGTTTGCCACCGAGTTCTGGGAAACCATCACCTCCCATACCTCGACTTCGTCTTCCGCACCGAAACCTGGCTGAACCCCGCAGCCACTCCCGATATTACCTCAGCAACACCAGATGGCTACAATATAGCAACCTGGGACTGCATCAACAAACAGGGAGGTGAAATCACCATCGTCCACAAAGAAACCAGCCACTGCACCACTGCCACAGATGACACCACCCCAATCAGGGATTACCTCAATTTCCAACTCCAAATCTACAGCAAACCACCATCAGAGGCACCCTTGCCTACAGACCTCTAGGTCCACTTCCCAGTTTCTGTGACACCATCACCAACTTCATTGCCCTACTGGCCTTCCTTTGAGACCCTTAATTTTCACCTCGACAACATCAACAACACCACACACTATGCAGGACACACACTCAATCCCATCTTCAGTTCAGACAATAGAGTCAAATACAGCCATGTCACCGAGCTCACCTTTATAGACCATGCTGACATCCATTTCACCGTCACAGGATCCCATGGCACTGCTTAGCACTTCACACCGCAGTTGCATCAAAGTATCAGGGAGCCAGTGGACCTATACCTTCAACACCTCCTGCCTCGACACCGCAATCAACTTAGAACTGGCTGTCAAGAACTTCTGAGCCTGGATCACCCATTGCACTGACAGAGTCACCCCCATCAAGCCCACCAAACCCAAGAGACCCTCCAAACAGGCTAGCTGGTACATCACGAAACTGAGAAATACAAAATGCAACTGTAAGCGACTAGAAAGGAGATGGCGCACCAGCAAGGAACCCACAGACCGATCAACCTTTAAGTTGTCCCTCAAGCAATACCACCAGCGACTGAAAGAGGCGAAAAGGAGTGCTCTAGCTGACCGCAACACAGCTAGCTCTAACGACAGCAAAGACCTCTTCAACATCGTCAGTGAGTTTGCCAACCCCTTAGCCAGTTAAAAAAAAAATCATCGCCCCTGTCCATGACAAGATCTCCACCATCTACAAAATCTTCAAACCCAAATCCACCACTGCTGACACCTTCAGCCTCCTCGCTCCCATGGTTGCATACCACAATGCAATCTCTGACCACCTGCTCACTGCCTGGGACCAGCTCACCACACAAAACACCACAGCCATCATGAACTCTGTTCACTCAGGATGACCCATTTACCCCTGTCTCCTCCACATTTTCATCCTTGGGAGAAAGGTGATCACCAGCAAGCTCACCACCATTTTCAACTCATCCATAACCATGGCCACCTTCCACGAAGTATGGAAAAACTCAGAAGTCAAACTACCTCTCAAGAAACCCTCTACCAACCTCAGCTAACTCAAGGTCTACCATCCCTTCTCCCCCTTCCAACCACAGTCCTTGAAACGGCAATCAACCACCAACTAACAGAACACTTGGAGATCAACACTCTTCTGGACCCCTCCCAGTCTGGATTACGCACCAACCACAGACTGAAACCCTCCTGATCACCGCCACTGATGACATTTGAACCCTCCTTGACTGGGGAGAAATGGCAGCCTTGATCCTCCTCAACCTCTCAGCAGCATTCAAATCCAAGGAGACTCCCTCAAACGGATTGCCTCCTTCCTCTCTGGAAGAATCTAGCGAATCTTCCTAACACTTTTCACATCAGAACCCAAGAAAATCATCTGCAGTGTTCCTCAAGTCTCTTCCTTCAGTCCTACACTTTTCAACATCTACATGACCCCCCTGGCCATCATCATCAGAATCCAAGGAATGAACATCCTTTCCTACTCAGACAACACCCAGCTCATCCACTCACTATCAGAATACCCCTCCACCATGAGGGCCAACTTCTGCAGAAGCAAGACAGGCATCGCCGACTAGATGAAAAACAACTGCTTAAAACTCAACACAGACAAAACTGAAGTGTTGATCTTTGGGAACAACACATCCCCATGGAATGACCATGAAAGACCACACATGCAACCTTTGCATCACCCTGGACAGCAAGCTCACCATGAAAAAACAGATCATTGCAGTCTCATTTGTCTGTTTCCTCACTATTTGCATGCTCTGTAAGATCTTCAAATGGCTCCTCGTCAACACTAGACAAATTGTCACTCAAGCCCTAGTCACTAGCAGGCTGGATTACAGCAGCACACTCTACATAGGAATCACCACGCACCTATTGAAGAGTATACATACCAAACAGAATTCAACGGCAATACTCATCCTCAACCTCCACTGGCTCTGCATTCAGAAAAGATGTCAGTTCAAGATGCTGATCCACACCTACACGGCCCTTCACAATCAATAACAAGCATACATCAACCACCGCCTGAACTTCCACCAACTCTCCAGACACCTGCACTCTGTTTCCTTCTACCTCACACACACACTCCCATCTTCCAAAGCAACAGTGGAGGATGCTCTTTCTCCTACCTTGCTGCAAAATCATGCAATGACCTCCCCCTTCACCTATGGACCTCATCCTTTCTTCTAGAAGGCAGGAAAGGACTCAAGACATGGATGTTCAACTGAACCCCTTAGCAGCTTTGTTGTCAGTGACTCAATACCCTCATGGGTGATTAGCCATGTTCTATAAAATTCTGATTGACAGTGGATATTAAATTACCCAAGAGTTTCCTCTGTTTCTCTTAGGGTTCCACTGTAATGGATCTTGGTGCAATCTCTGAATTTCATGCTCTATGTTAACAGTCATGTTAATCCATAGTGCCTCTTATTTTAAAAACTTTTTAGCCTAGACTTGACTGTCTCCATATTGTACTCCAATGTAGTAATTATGATGGCAAGATCAGACCTTCAAGCTTTTTCTCTATGGTAGAACGTGTCACTTGGATCTTATTTTCATTTATTTCTGAGATTTGGAATCTGCTACTTGGTTAAGTTGGTAAGCAAAGCAGCCCCTTCCTGGAATGTTCCAGCTGCCCTGAAAGTTTCAACATTAATTCACCACTGGTCAACTGGACCTAAGGCACCCTCTTCGTAGCATTTATGACCAATGGTCCTTCGCAATCATCCTAGCTAAAACTTTAGGTACAGATAAGGCATAAACCTCAAACTAATTGCAGTTAAAGTTAACACCGCAGAATCAAGGATTTGTCCTGCTTCTTGGTTTGTTCAATCTACCAAAGCTCAGCAGAAGAACATTTTGTTGTTTGTCTACATTAATTACCAAATTATTACTAAACCTCCTTATATTTCCTCATGCAGGGTCCTCCTGTGATTGTATCATTGAAGATATAGGGGAGGTGGATGTATCAAGTCCATCACTGGCTGAGATGGAATCATTGACTTCATTGCCCACTCTGTTTCCTCCAAAGACTGGTTTGCTTTTTCCTACAATTTAGGCTTCACTTAACTCTGCATTGGAGGCAGCTCTAAAGAAGGACTTCAAGGAGGATGTTGCTTTATAATCAAATGTAAGGTCGGTTTTTCCTTGATCTTCTCCTTAAAGTTTTTATTGTTCCCTTATGCAGACCAGCGAGTGGTCACCCCTTCCTTTACTTAGGGAATGGGTGGTCCTTAAAGTACTCTATTTTAACCAAATAAACAGCACAATTGCCACCCCACTATTTTCTGCTTTTCCAGAAGCTACATGCTTACTCCCTGCAGTAGCCTCCGTACTGCAAAGGGGGTATTTATATGACACTTCTCTCAAAGGAGTTGTGTGTTTTCCACCCTAGGGATAGATCAATTTTTTAAATGTATGCTCTGGGAATAGAAGGACTACACAATTACTATTTTAACATCACTGTAGGGTGTACCACCACAGAAAAGCACTCTTTGTATTGTCGCGTAGGCTCTCATTATCCTAATGAGACTACTGGATTTTTGGGCGGCAAGATCGTTTCACAGTGTGTGGGACTAAGTCTGAACCACGGTGAAGGACCCTTGTCACCCAAAATTCGGGTTATGCTCCCGCTAACTAGCAGTGCCTTATCTCTCCCGAAGGGAAGGGATAATTGGGCAGCCGAGCGCATGACATCTTATTACTTCCCAGGGAAGCCGTGGTCACTCAGGTCACAACCGGTGCTCTCATACATAGTACGGTCTCATATAAAAATGACAAAGGCAGTTTAAGTTTTAAAGATTGGTTTAATAAAACAACTGCATTTTATATAGTAAGGCATGAGCTGCAATAACCAGAACAAAACAACACAGTAGGATTAAAATAGTAACAGTGAGAGTGAAGCACAAGAATAAGGCTATCATAGTGCAACTATATTAAATTCTCTCTAAGTTATATTATGAGCACAGTATGGGGAGCTCTAAGGCTACCTTTCAGGTTTCCCTGGGAAGACATCAACCCTCATACCTGAGTAAAGGCCTGTAAGCTGCATCAGGGCAGTCAGCATCTAGTTGTAGGTTCCTAGTCGGAATCTCCCTCTGCCTGTACTAGGACCAGAAAGTGATTTTATAACTAGCACGCAGAGGTCCCTACGTAAGGATGTGTATCGTCTACGAACACCAGAGACTAAACTTCTACCACGTGTACCGGCAATGTACCAGACTGTAGCCTTGGCTGAAGCACAGAGTGAGAAAGAATGCAGTGTTAGCAAACACAGAGCTGAACTAGGCTAAACAGTGTGATAGAAAGAATAAAACAAGACCGTAAAACTGGTTATTATAAAATAACAGTGTGAGGTGAAATAAAAACGTGTCTAGGGTAAAGTGCACAGAGGCCTAATATGAACACCTAACGTGCATAACGCTACACTAAAATGGCACTAAAAATGGCTACACTACAGCATAAACCACTTTGTCTCAGCACTATTTCCCTAGCCTTATTTGATCTGTGGACTGTGGAACTGGTCTTCAATGTGTGTCCCCTGTTGGTGGTGAGGATTTACATGTGCCATTTTTGTGTATATTTATACATTTGTGACTACTATGGTGAATAGTGATTTATTAAATGCTGTTTATGACCACAACACCTTCCCTAAGTAAGCCTTGGACTGCTCTGCCTCCCTACCCTGAAAGTCAAGGGCTGTAAAAGGGTATTTAGTTACCATTTAAGGACTCTGCAGTACAGAAGCCCTAGGACACGAGTGGCTAAAAACCTCAGTTGTTACAATTGGGACCCAGTACCCAGTGTCTGCCCTGGGACACTCTCACCCAGCTTCCTGACCCCACTGTTGACAGTGGTGAGAGGCCATGATCAACACATGAAGAATTTCAAGTTAATACTATATTACATGATGAGTAATGGTATCAAAATTAAATCTCTACTCACGAAAATGGGTGACATTTTCCTGGCTTCGGCTGAGACAAGATTAACTTCACCCAGCACATATTACCTGCCGTCATATATGCTGACCAAAGATGTATGGGACATCAGGCTTCAAGAAATTTTCCACAATGCCATACATATTTGGCCTTATCCCTCAGTGGCAGCATACGAACATAATGGCCTCCGCCTTGCAGCCATGCACATCCCATTCCCTACTATTGGAAAACACGGCCTGGAGCTTTCGGCAGCAGGGAATGATATTAATATGGCCCTAGGCTTATAGGCACATTAAGAGCCTACCATGCTGCATACTGGCAGCCTTGATTGGCATCAAACATATTCCCACTTGACCACTATTTCTCTACACCTTTTTTTTTTTAAAACGCCATCAAATTTAAATAAATTGTGCCAAATTATGAAGCGTTACATTTTGTAACTTTGCACTAGGTAACTTGAGAAGTCTGCTTGCTGCATCTCTTGCAGGTTTCTAGGAAACCTTTGAGAAGTCTTAATATTAGTAAATCTGCACCTATGCAAAGGTGCAAATCAATGGGTGCAGATTTTCTATTTGTTTTAGAATCAATTAGGCCCTAAGTGCATATCTCTTTGCCGAGATTTACTCCACATGCCTTGTTTCTATTTGAACATCTTTGTTTATAACTTCTACAAATGACAATACAACATGGTATAAAACGTATATGCAGAATCACTGCAAGTAAAATACCAGTTTGTTACCAATGTTGAGAAAAGATAGATCATCATCCGCTACCAATGGTAATTGTCCATTATAAGTATCTATCTATCTATCTATCTATCTATCTATCTATCTATCTATCTATCTATCTATCTAGTAATGTATTTTTGTGTGATTATATTAAGTAGATTGAAGTCTGTATTGTGGGGGTGTATTTTTTAGTTTTTGTTTCAGAGATGCAAAAAGCAAGATGATATTGTAAGTACTTTGAAAACAATGTAGAAACATGACTACATAATTTCCCATGGTATAGTCAAAGCCGTTTTCTGAAGAATAATCTTCTTAATAAACTGGTAATTTTGTAGTTGCTATCTTTCTAACCTTCAAAAAGTGCTTTTATCACATTTAATGGGTGATTTTAATGCAGAAAAGAATTTCAATTTGAGTAGATCTGCTTGTTGTTTCTAGTTTCTCAAATTTGCTTTGCATAACTTTTGAATAATTGCATTTCAATGTTATAAATTATCGCCCCTAACAAAGCAGTTTACCTTCTTCTGATCTTTTTTTTTTTATGTTCTGTTTTCTTGGTTTCATGTCAACATTATTCAGCCTTTGATAATGTTTTGAAACAATATTTCTAATTATACTTAATGTAATTTTCAACTGTAAATTGACTGTATTCGAGCTATTTCTAAAATTTATTTTTGCCGGCGCTCTGCCTGTGGCCCCAGAAAGGGCTTTCTTCTCTACGGTTCCGGGTTCAACAACCACTAGCATGTGGGTGAAACACCATCACTATTCTCACCTACTGAGGTCGACTAAATCTTTGTACTTGGTAAAGAGTGTAGTGGTCAGAATCCTGCAACCACAAATTAATGACATTATACCATCAATAATTCTAAACACCACAAACAATTAAACACTCAGGTGCTCATTATGAAAAGACCGCTGAAACCGCGGTCCAAAAACCACCATATTATAATGTTGTGCCAATTTTCGGGCAGAAATCCGACACCGTTGGCCTGGCGGATGTCTTAATAGAAGCGGTTTCCAGTACCGGCACTGCCATGCCAACAGGATGCCGCCCTCTGTATTACGATCCATAATACTGTGCGACGGTTTCCTGCATGGTGGTGCGGTGCTGGCAGTGGAAAGCGCTGGGACCCCTCCCCTCCCAGACGACCACTTTGCCGAAGAAGATAAGTTGATCATCCAAAAAGGTGGGGGGGGATGTTTTGTGAAAGTGTGTGGTGTCTGCTTGTGTGTATGAATGTGGGGGGTGTCTGTGTGTGCGTTTGTGAGTGTGTGTATGCCGAGGGGGTTGTTGTGTGTGCGTTTGTGAGTGCATGTATGCCGAGGGGGGGAGAGGGATGTTGTATGTGTGTGTAAGTGTGCGTATGTTTGTGTGAATGCGGAGAGGGGGTAGGTGGTCTCAGTTTGAGTGTGTGAATGTGAGTGTATGTGTCTGAGTGCGTGCATGCAAGTGTATGTGTCTGTTTGAGTGCGTGTGTGAGAGTGAATGGGTGTATCTGAGTGCGTTGTGTGAGTGAATGGGTGTATCTGAGTGCGTGTGTGCGAGTGAATGGGTGTATCTGAGTGCGTGTTTGGGTGCAAGTGTGTGGGGGTGTATGTAAACCAATGCGTGGGTGAGTGAGGGTACGTGAATGTAGGTGTGTGATCATGTGGGGGTGTGCCTGCTGGTGACAGGAATGAACATTCCTGTCGCTTGGTGCATGGCCACCAGCATTTTCGTGATGGTGCGAACGCCATGAAAATGCTGGCATTTAGCTGAGTCGTAATACCGATGGCAGTATTACGGCCGGTACTCACCTCCAGCCCGGTGGTCCAACCGCCCTGACGGTACGGGTGGCGTTTCATTGGTTTGACTTTGCCCAAACAGCTGAAGTCGTAATATAGCAGTCTTTACCACCACCGCGAGTCTGGCGGTCCAGACTAGTAATGATGGCCTCAACCAGACCCCAAACTGAATAAAGTTTCAAAGTTTTAATACAATCCCAAAATCATTGTAACATATATGGTGCACAAAACTAAGTTGTAAACATACGTGAAAACCACAGGCTGACCGAAACATCTGAAAAGATTTAACCTACTAAAAATCAATACTGTTAGATACTCCAAAGGAATAATGTAGATTAGCAGCAATACAATATGCACATTATTATTAGAATTCAAAGCAGATGATGGTGACATCAGTAAATCATCAAAATACAGTTTTCACAATCAATTTCAGATTTCAATTTCAGAGCTGGGCCAGTCCTAACACTATCACAAATTTGGACTTGCATGTGTGGTAACGGACTAACACATGCAAGCAAAAACAAAAGAAAGACACAAATAATTTGAAAAAATATCTAACTAAAACAACTCACTATAAAAATATGCTGATGTAAGTTACTAACTGAAAGGACGTAGACACCACATTTAGTTATACCTCTCCTCATGGGACAGCACACAGTAGTAGTTCATCAGGTCGGACAGTCACCATCTTCTGGCGTCAGTTGACAGCAGCATCAGGAGAGTGCAGTGCATGCACATAGGACTGATCAGCAGTTCAGAATTAGTTGGCCTTATTAGTACTGAACCACATAACAGAAGAGGGCAGTTAAGACTAAGATGAGAAAACTCATGTAGGAACTTAGGCCCATATTTATACTTTTTTAGCGCTGAATTTGCGTCATTTTTTTACACAAAAGCGGCGCAAACTTGCAAAATACAATTGTATTTTGTAAGTTTGCGCCGTTTTTGCAGCAAAAAGTGGCACAAATGCGGCGCTAAAAAGGTATAAATATGGGCCTTAGAGAATAGGAGGATGACAGCAGACTTAGACTCCGACAGAGTTCTGAACAGCATTAAAGTTGGGGACAAGACGGACTGAAGAAAACTCTCAGGACAGAATGACTTAAATTCCAAAGTTCCTCACTACTTCAAAGTAGACACCATCCATTCATTGGTCCTTCAGGTTGGCACACCTCGGACGTCAGTTTCAGCTTCCAATCACTGCAGATGGCACCATCAAATTCTGTTACTTTTCTGAATCTTCTCAGCAAAAGTGTATTGTCATTTAACTAATTTACATGTTACTAACAAAATATTGCATTCTCTAGCTATTTGTTACTTGAATTTCTTTCTCACGGCACACAATAAACTAAACTAATACATTTTGCATGAGAACTGCAAATTTCCTGTCCTGGTCGACAGCTAGAACAAATAGCATTTCAATTTTGCTTCCGAAACATGTCTCTTACCTACAATACAATAGGACATTGAACATTCACATTAACAGCCTAGGGAAAGAATTCAGGTCAGAAGGGACAGAATAAACAAATGATTTTCCGTTTCTACTGCAAAATGAATCTTTTCAGGGCAAGTCAAGTTAAGAAAGCTTTAATACACATGAATACATTTAATACGTTAATACGCCTACTGCACACCTTACAATTCATATATGAAAAGCAAATTTATAATTTCAAACATTATTTATATCAGGTTGGAACTGAATTTAAATCTGCATTTATTGTTCTGCACACATGATTCATAATAATAAAATTCATTTCATTCAATATAGGTATGATTAATTCATATCCATTTAATACTTACAGTAACACTTTCAATATTAATTCACATAAGTACTTCATTTGATATGAATGCAAAACTTTCATGTTAAAACGAGGTGCATAAAATGAATGGTGGCCACCTGGTCCACCATATTTCAAACATGCACATTTTACAACTCATGTTATTTTCTCTGTTAGCCCTTTAAATGTAGGTTAATTAGTCACCATATGCTAACTTCTATGTCATTAATTGATTATTAAAACTTTATCTCTCTCAGTCCCTCCTCTGACGGCAATCTATGCTGTCACAAAAAAACTATTCCAATTTACAATGAGACAAATCAAAATCTTGAAGTTTGATAATGCATAGATTTAGGTTTCCAATAACTGTCAATTCTCTTCATCGTCTGATAATATCTGTCTCTCATATTTCCCTTTTCCTCTTCTTTCTCTCCTCAGTTTATTCTTGGTGCTTTGTTTTCTCCAGAAATTGTAAGCTTTGTAAAATCCAAGTGCACACATTATGCACACAGTCACAATCGATAAAGGCTTTAGGATCACTCCCACAAAAACCTTTCCCAAGTTTCCAAACCAAGATCTGACCTTAGGGAATCCTTCACCTATTGTCTACCAGACATTTGTCTCTTTTTAGGAAACTTCCGTCAATTTTAAGACTTGTCAGATTAGATAAGTATCTATTTATCTCTTTGATGTTATACGGTAAGTGCCGTAGTGCCATGCTTTCAAAACTCGTCCGACTCCACCATCTTTTGCTAAAAGGATGTTTGAGACAAAGCTATTCTGAATAATTATAGACCTTGCTGCAACCATTTCTGTGTCCATCAGGAGCATTGCACCTGAAAAATCAGCTGACATCTCATGTACAATCATTGATAACTTCCTTATCTTTATGTCATTAATGGAATAAAAGCTTCAAAATCTCATTTTAGGCCTCTCAATCCCTTCTGGATTGCCAATGTTGTCCACTTAGTAAATTCTTGGAAAAACCACTCCCAAATAGCATGCACCATAGCAGCCGTTCAGCAGTTTGTAATAAGCGTTCTTACCACAGATGTAATAAGCACCAGGTACAGAGGAGTCTTGTCCATTTAGTATAAAATCCCATACATTCTTGAACAGGAACACATGTCTGCATTCACTTGTTCCTTCAAACTTGCTGTCAGCTTTTGATTGCGACGTACATATAGACAGCTTTCCTACATGTTGCCAATCTAAAGCTAAGCATCCTTGTGCTTCTGGTGTGTTGTGAACTGAATTCCTCTATTCCCTTACCTATCCTTTCTTTCATTGCTTTTCTTCTGTCATCTACCTGAAAAATAAATTCCTTTTCTACCTGTGTGAAACTGCATGTCAAGTTATACCAGTGTGCATATACTGTGCCAAAAGTCAGTCAGGTTCAAAGAATCCTCCTACTATGCCTATGTTCTTAGCCTTTGCAATGCTGCTCAAATACTGTTTAATGCTAGCAAAAGAGAAGATTATGCCATATTTAGAGTAAAAATACTGAATGTAATCCTAGTTGTAAAAACAAGTTAATAATAGACTGTAACCAATCCCATAAATTAGTGGTAGGCTGTGATAAGTTATTCCTTCTACTGCTGATGAAGGAATTTGTGTACACACATAGCAATCACACACATTCATTGTGAACACATACTCATACACCAAACTATAATATACATTTGAAGATAAATCTCCCTTTGTGTCATCTAAATGAAGCAATCCCTCATCCTTGTAAAACCTATCCTGCTTGGATGTTGTCACTCCCAGCACTGGAGTTGCTGAACGTAGCACCTCTCCTTTCATTGAAACACTCATTCCTGCAATCAATAAAATGCACACAATCATACACACTATAATCAAACCAATGCACACATATGTATATCTACTGTATTTGCCCTGTCCAGTATTCATGGCATTGGTAGAATCAGAGGAGAAAAAGAAAAAATATAAAAGCAAAATGAGCAAAAATAAAAAATAAAGAGGCTTTCAAAGTTTTTGCACTATTTACAGTAGTTCTCGATCTTCAAGAAAGTTCTTCAAGAATCAACTGAAAGCTCTCAAAAATAGTCCAAAGTTTGTTTCCATAGAACACAGTCTGATGATCGCTAATGATTACTTCCAGAGTGTAATGTCTTTGTTGATCAATTGACAAGGTTATTCCAAACCTCAGTTCAAATGCGATTTCAAGTTCCAGAATGTTCAACTGACTTCTCACGATCAAAACAAAAGGCCATAAACTTGCTACCCCCCTTGATTTGTGACAAGATAAATCAATTCAGGTGAAGAGTATATGCGACTTGGCACTCTTTTCCTTTTTGTTCTCTTCACAGCACTATATTCATCTTCACTCTGATTTGACTCTTCAACTGCTTCAGTTATTGATGGGAGTTTAACCAGTTCATGTGCAGATGCAGGCCATTTATCTCCTTTCTCAGTTCTCTTTCCTGGTGCACCAGCTTTCACAATGGCTGACTTTGGCTTTGCTCTCCCTCACTTTTATATGCTTGCAAGCTGCTTGCACCTTAACCGCTTTCCACGTTGTCTGCTTCACCCACTGGTTCCATCCTCACAGCCTGGTCTATTCGAACCCCTTCTTCATCAGCATTTGTTCTTGCAGGATCAGACTCTGTAATTCAAGAGGACACAGAACTTTGCATGTAGGGCTTGCATGTATCTAGTCCGGAAGACCAGTACACTTCACAGCTGTTGTCGTCACCAAGATAACTTGAAACAGTCCTTTCCACCTTGGCTCTAAGCAAGTCTTCCACACATGATTCTTTACCATGACCCAATCACCAGCTTTTAAGCTGTGTCACTGTTCCTGCGCCATTTGAACCACATCAGCCAGACCTTTGCAATAATCCAGCACCAAGTCATCAGTTATGTTCACAAGTGCGTCTGGGGTGCTACACATGCTCATCAGGACAAGTGGTAATGCATCAGGCTATTTCAATGCCATGGAGGCACAAGCCTTTGCCAATTGAGCTTCCAGTGTTCCTTTTTTTTGCTCCACCAATCCAGATGTCTCTGGTCTGTAACTGCAGCACACTTTTTGCACAATGGTCAGTGCTGTACACAACAACTTTATGATCTCATTATTAAAATGAGTTCCTTGATCTGATTCCAAAGAAGTTGGGAATCCATAAAGTGGTATCAGTTCCCAGAGCAGCAGCTTAGCTACAGTGAGACTATCATTCCTACGTGTTGGATATGCTTCAACCCAATGGGAGAAGACACACACAATTACTAAGACATACTTCAATCCGTTACAGGCAGGCATTTCAGTTAAATCTAGTTGCATTCTATTAAATGGACCTCCCGATCTACTGATGTGGCTCAAATTATCCACTGCACATTTCCCTACTTTCATTTCTTGGCATGTAACACATCTGTGACAAACCGCTTCTGCAAGAAGTCTTAATTTGGGGTTGTACCAATTTTGTTTGAAAGTGCGAATCATTGCATCTCTGCTGAGATGAACCTGACCATGATAATAACGAAGCAAACCAATTAAAATGATGAACGGAATGCATAACCAATCAAACATTCCCCCAATCACAGATCTAGGTTTAATCCATCAATTGTTTTGCTCACTATGCCACCCCAGTTTGGACCCAGTCATATGCAAATCAGTCTTGACCCTGTTCCCCATAGGAACAGTCCAGCCTGAACTGTCAAACCAGGTCCTCCCTGAACCAGAAATAAGCATCCTGAGACCAGTTTCAGGGTATGACCCTTCATCAGCCAGGCTAGCTCAAATCCAGTGGCCTAGTGAGCCCGGGACCCACATCTGGGCATAACCAGTGCACTTTGGGTGACAAAAGCAAACAAACACAAATGATGGACACAATGCAGAACCAATCAAACATTCACCCCAAGTCACCGATCTGGCTTTAATCAGTCAATTCTTTTGCTCACTATGCCACTCCAGTTTGGACCCAGCCATATGCAAATCCGTCTTGGCCGTGTTCCCCATTAGAACAGTCCAGCCTAAACTGCCGGCCAGGTCCTCCCTGGACCAACAACAAGTATCCTAGGGCCGGTTTCAGGGTATCACCCTTCATCAACCAGGTAGCTTGAATCCAGTGGCATAGTGAGCCCGGGACCCACATCTGGGAATACTCGGCGCACGTAGGGCAACAAAAGCAAACAAACACAAATGATGGACGGAATGTGGAACCAATCAAACATTCACCCCCAGTTACAGCTCTGGTTTTTAATCCATCAATTCTTTTGCTCACCATTCCACCCCAGTTTGGACTCAGCCATATGCTCCCCATGCAAATGGAGTCAAGCTACCCTGGCTGATGAAGGGTGATATCCTGAAACTGGTCCCAGAATGCTTGTTTCCAGTCCAGGGAGGACCGGTCTTGGCAGTTCGGGCTGGACTGATCCCATGGGAATCTAGACTGATTTTCATATGGCTGGGTCCATTCTGGAATGGTATGGATAGCAAACAAATGATGGATTTAGGCCCAAATCTCTGTAATGGGGGTAAGTGTTTGACATTTTTCAGCATTCTGTCCATCACTTGTTCTTTTTGCATTTGTTGCCCTAAGTGGTAAAGGTATGCCCAGACCTGGGTTCCATGCTCCCCATACCACTGCATTCAAGCTGCCTTGGCTGAGAAGAAATGATACTCTGAAACCTGTCCCAGGATGTTTGTTTCCAGTCCAGGAAAGACCTGGTCTGGCAGTAAGGGCTGGATTGTTCCCAGGGGGAACATGGTCGAGACTGATTTGCTTATGGGCGGGTTCAAACTGGCATGGTATGAGTAGCAAAAAAAAGCTGTGAATTTAGGCCCAGATCTCTGTAGTGGAGATGAATGTTTGACATTGTTCAGCTTGTTTTTTTTGCATTTGTTACCCTAAATGGGAAGGGTATGTTCAGATGTGGGTCCCGTGCTCCCCATGCCACTGGATCATGCTACCCTGGCTGAGGAGGGGTGATACTCTGAAACTGGTCCAAGAATGCTTGTTTCCAGTCCAGGGAAGACCTGGCCTGGCAGTTCAGGCTGGACTGTCCCCAGGGGGCACAGGGTCAAGATTGATTTGCATATGGCTGGGTCCAAACTGGACTGGCATGCATAGCAAAAAATGGTGGATTTCGGCCCAGTTCTCTGTACTGGGGGTGAATGATTGACATTGTTCAGCATTCCATCCATTACTTGTTCTTTTTTGCATGACAATACCTAGCCATCAAGTTTAGCAAACAATCTGGCAATACAACCTTTTCTTAATTTGAAATCCAGACATTATCTTCTCTCATTGAGCAAAACCTGCTTTTGTCAAACCTCTGTGTTCTTCCTCTCTTGCCTCTTCCTGCAACCTCTTAATCTCATCCCAGGTATCAACCACTGACATCAGGAAATTTTGATTTGTCTCACTGGTCTCACTTTCATTACCCACCTCTTCATAGAAAGTGATACAATGAAGTGCAAAATATCTGGCAATTTGGTCAGCATAGGCATTGCCCGACGTTACATAGTCATTTTGGTGGGTGACAAACTTAACAACTGCAATCTTCTCAGGTAACTGTAATGCATTTAACAAATCATGAATTCTTTCACCATTTCGAATGGGTGATCCAAACGAGGTAATGAAACCTCGCTGGTGCCATACCTGCCCGAAATCTTGGACAACACCAAATCCGTATTGACTATCTGTGAATATTGTCACTTTGAGCTGCTCTGATACGCAGCATGCACTTGAAAGAGCAACAAATTTGGCTACTTGGGCAGAAGTTACTCCTTTAAGCCATGAGGCTTTATTCACTCCTAAGAGGGTGCAAACCGCATAACCTGCTCTCAGAGTACCTTCACTGTCTCTTAAACAGGAGCCATCAACAAAGACAACTTGTTCATTCTCCTCTAAAGGACTATACTGAATATTAGGTCTGGGTTTGGTGCACAGTTCAATGACATCGAGGCAGTCATCTTCTATTTCACTAACATCATTTGATTCACCAACGTTTACAGACATTACTGTGGCGGGATTTAAGATCGCACACCTTTTGACTGTTACATTTGCAGATCCAAGGATCAATAACTCAAAGTGGGTGAGACGGGCATTGGCCAAATACTGGGTTTTTGATCTTGTCAGAAGAACTTCAACTGAGTGTGAGACATAAACAGTTAAAGAGGGTCCCATCACAATGCCTTCACATTGACTGATACTTACACCAGCGGAAGCCATGGCTTTCAAACAGCTGGACAAAGCAGCAGCGACAGGATCCAATATGGCGGAAAAATATGCCACAGGCCTGTTTGTTCTTTTATGAGACCACGTCAAAACAGAAAGAGCACAACCATCACATTCATGACAAAACAGTGCAAAACATTTCAGAAAATCAGGCATTCCCAAAGATGGAGCTCTGCACAAACTTTCTTTCAATTCAGTGAATGCTTTCATGCACTCTTCATTGAAAGGGACTAGATCTGTGACTTCTTTGTGTGTCAACTTCTTCAACGGTTTAGAAATTTCCAAACATTTCGGGATCCATTGGCGACAATTGCTCACCATGCCTAAAACCATTGTGACATTTCTCTGCCTAACTGAGGGATTCATTTGCATAATTGTTTCAACTCTTTCTCGGGATACTTCCTTGCACCTTTGGTGACATAAATATCTTGCTTCCTTCTGGAAATACTGTCATTTAGCAGGGGAAACCTTGTGTCCATTCGCACCCAAATGGTTCAATAAAGCTATGGTATCTTGTCTGCATGCTTCACATGTACTGGACTCAACCATCAGGTCATCAATGTACTGCACTAAAGCAAACTGAATTGGCATATTCAAAGACTCTAAATTCTTCACAGGATGTGATTAAAAATGGACGGCGATTCCAAAAACCCCTGTTGAGTACAACACCATGAATACACACAGTTGCCGAATCAAAATGAAAATAACAACTGACTATCCTCATGCAATGGCACTGAGAAAAATGCTTGGGACAAATCAAAAATTGAAAACCATTTTGCTTCACATGGAATCTGAAATAAAATCACTGCTGGAGTTGGCACTACGGGACAACAGGAAACCACAATTTTGTTCACCTTTCTCAAATCCTGAACTATGCAATATTTCCCACTTGGCTTTCACAAATCCATAATTGGTGAATTACATGGACTGCTCATCACTTCCTTTAACACTCCCTGCTCAACAAAATCTGCAATTACTGGAGTAATATTTTCAATTACTTCTGAGGTAATGTGATATTTCGGCATTCTGGGGAAAACTGCATTTGGCTTTATTGTCACTTTGACTGGTTCAACACCTCAAATAAGTCCAATATTTTTTCCAGGGAGTCTCAGCGTTACTGTCTCTTGTAATTCATCAAGCAAGTGTTTAACTGTCATAGTAGGAAACAAAGTAATGAGAGGATACATCTCAGCAGTTTGACTGAAAGTTTGATCATCGCTATTGGTTTGAATTGCTATCCTTTCATGTGTACAAGTGATGGAACATTTTAATTTGCATAGCAAGTCTCTTCCTAACAGACTCCCAGGGCTTGAATCAAAAATCACAAATTGGGACAAACCCTCAAAGGTTCCTATTTTAACTGGAATGGGCTCTGTAATCAGATTTACCAAATGCTGGTTTGCTACTCCAACCACCTGGACTGTCCTTCCTGAAAAGGGCACATTTGGGACTTCTGCAGATGTGACAGTGGAACAAGTTGCTCCAGTGTCACCCAAGAATGAAACATCATGACCCATAACACTGGCATTCACATAAGGACCACATTAATCTACCTCCATTAAGGCAGCCAACACACATTATTCCTCTTCTGAACTATCACTCATGCATTCCTCACTCATTTCATCATCACTGAAATCAATCAATGGTTATTGCATGATTAAATGATTTACATTTGCATTTGTTCTCTAGTTCACATTCTTCTGAGGAACCATCACCTGTTGCTGTGCCATCTGAGCTACTGGTATCTGCATTTGCTGTGGGGCATGAATTTGCTGTTGGAGAATTTGTACTTGTTGCGGGGGAACCTGCATTTGGACTTCTCCATTAGGATCATTCATGTTTGGGTTTTGGGGTCTTTGAACTCTCTGATTTTGAAACTGACTGTTGTCAACCATCTGCGTAACACCACCACCGTGCACCAACTTCTTTCCGTTATTAAAGGGAAACTCCTGTTTCCAATATCCGACGTTTATGCATGCATGACAATGAAGCATTTTCTTCATGTTTAGATTCCATATCCACTGAGATCGCTTCGCGAGTTAGATAGATTTGACACCTACGCAGTCAAAGGAGTTCCCATCAGCTTATTTACTTTTTGGAAGTCAAACTCTTCTGAAGGGACAAGGCTGGAAGTGGAATCCAGGCACCGGTCCAGGATGCTCGATACCTCCACCACAGGGTCCCACTGAAACAGTTTTTGGTGCAGTAACAAGATCAGTGCAGAACAAACCTGGTTATCTTGCCTTTCCAGGGTGGCCCTTTTATGGGCAAGCCTGAGAACCTGGTCCTGATTCCCCATAGGTGTTAAACTTGACAAAGTCCCACTTTTCTCTAACTTCTTGTAAAGCTCTTTCTAGTCAGTCCTGCAGCCTTTAGCTTCTGAAGGCAGTTTGCTAAGCACTAGACCACTCTCCAGCCAGGGTTCTTGCTGAGTCCAGTCATCTATGGTCGACTGTGAATTCTTGGAGTCAGGATCCTCTGTCCCTGGAGAAGGGAAAAGGAGGTCAGCCACCTGACCCTTAGAGTTCCAGTGACTGGGGAACAGCAGAGGTCAGGAGTCTTCTTTTTACAGCATGAGCTAGAAGTCTGTAAGTCAGAGGCAGGTGTCTTTGAGTCTCCTTCTTCCGACAGAGCCTTCTTATTCAGGTATGGACTTCCAAGATCCTGGAATGTTTTTCTTTCCAGGACCTGCAGTTTAATTGTATGAAAGTATAATAGCAGATGGATCAGTTATTTCCATGTGTTTTATTTGCAGCAGCAAGCAGTATTTCTTCACAAATCTAGATTAGGACAAGTATTTTTTTTGGTTTGGTGTGTGGCGGGGGTTGGCAGCAGGGCCTATACACACCCAACCCTGTGCTGCATATGGCCTGCGGCTGTCGAGACGGGCCACTCACCTGAAAAGCAGGATGTCTGCAGGGACGATGGTATGCCCCCGACCTCCTGGAACACTTCTCAGCACTTTCTGGTGGACACAGAAACCCCGGCAGGTGTTCCAAAAGGAAAGGGGGAGTGGAAGAGAAAGAGACAAAACACTGCCACGTCTTGCCGGTCCAACCAGGCACCCTGTATCTTCGGGGGGCAGGTTGTTGTTGAAAGAGTGATAGTAGAGTTAGTGCACTCAACTTCCTTGAAACTGAATCTCTCTTTCTGATATGGGCAAGGGAGCGGTAGAAGAACACCGGGATGCTCCAGCACTTTTCTTGGATAATAATAACTGTTGGCACAATTACAAACACTGCATTACCAAAAACCCAAAGTGAGTACCATAACAATAAGTACTGCGACACTAGGGCTGGCTTCACAGAGATTCACTGTTGCACACTACAATTAGAACCGTGGTTGCACTTATCATGCACAAGAAAAACAAACAAGGGCATTAATTATATCACATATAACTTTCCTGCATGCATAGGGTTAAACGAAAAGGAACAAAAACAATCCAAGAAATACAAATGTCCACTCTCAGTTCAAACAGTTAGAGTGGCACATTTTGGTTTGGTTTCACTCTGTGAGTGAAAAACCTTTCAAAAAGCAAATTCCTCAAACCTGAAACACAGGCATGAATGACATAATTTAAATCCAAGAGTTATGCTATTAGAGAAAGAAAAGCACGTAAATGCTCTTTTAAAATTGCACTGTCACTTCACTTTTTGAAGTACTTGAGCTCAAGCAGATTTCCTGAAGCACATTTAGGCAAGTAACTACAATAATAATGTAAAATGTTCAGAAATGCAATTGTCTCTTCAAGATAAGCAGTCTGCCAAAATACGAGGTCTGAAATACACCAGCTGTTCTAGGAAAGCGCGGTATAAGTCAAAGCAAATCCCTTTCAGGGTTAGAGTGACGCATGAATTATGCAAAAAAGAAGAGAGAACTCTGGGTAGTTCCCAAGTTTAGGTGGAGAGCAGCTCTAGTAAGGAGCACCCTGCAACACCAGCGACACTCTAGATTTGCTCACCTCAAATGTCTGTTTATGTAGCAAAGTTTTTAAGCATTGGATCAGCACAGTGCTGTCCACGCCAAGCTAGATAGTGACAAAGTATATATATATAAACAAAGGTTACAGGGACGATATATTTCGGAAATATAATTTTTTAAAACATAGAAATTCACTTTAAAAAACCAAAGGTTACAGGGATGTTATAGTTAGCTTCTGCATTTACTTGCACAAACCATAGAAATTAGGCAGCTATACTTATCTCAAGTAACTATAACTTGTGCACTAAGGCAACAAAAATTCTTCAGCTGTGTGTAGGGGGTTTGGTTGCAAGGGCTAGCCTGAAGCCAGGGCCTGTGGCCAACCCCCTATAACCAGAACACCCCCCCTGCCACACACAAGGTGGCAGGGACTTCCTGCAGGGGGCAGGCCCTGTGGCCAACCCCCTATCGCCTTGCCAATGCCATGCCACGCATGGCCTTCAGCCGTGCGCAGCAGGAACTGGCTGCAGGGATTGGCCGCAGGGCCTGGCCTGTGGCCGTGCCCTGAAGTCAACCCCCTTAAAGCTCCAAACCCTGCGCCATGCTTGGCCTTTAACCACGCAGAGTGGGAATTGGCCCATGGCCTGGTCTGTGGCCAGGCTCTGTATCCTACTCCTATAAACAACCAACGCCACGCATGGCCAAAGGCTGTGTGTTGGATTGGGTTTGTAGATTAAAGGGTGCATATATATATATATATATATATATATATATATATATATATATATATATATATAGACCATACCACAAGTTCTCACTGTATTGTCACCCAAAATTCGGCTAGCTTCTGGGAGGGTGGCGAACCCCAAATATTTCCACATAAAACACGACGTCTGCTATTCCTCAATCTTGAAAAAGTAGACAACGTCCCATAGCTTAAATTATTTGGCAAGTGTTCTTTTATTTGCAAATGGCAGAACATCTCAACGCGTTTCGGAGCTCCTGCTCCTTGCTCACGAGTTTAGACTATATTATATTGACTATATTATATGTGGATTATATACGAGTAACTTCAAGACACCAGGACTGAAGGGGTCTTTTTGAAGTTTGCTCTTTTCTCTATTGTTTTTTAACCACATTTGTATATTTTGTACATAACACTTTTGCACGCACATCACTTCTGCAGGTTTAGGCACATACTTCCCCCGACTTGACCAAATTTGTTTTCTTATATGTGACCTGAAGCAGCCAGGCAGGGCCAGACCGCACATTTATTTTATGGGGCATTTCTCCGGTCTGGGCCCAATGTGCCAGCTTTGTGAGACAGCGCCCAAGTTGCAACAGTTGAGTCCATGAGCCTAGTATTCACTCCAACAAGGTTGACTCTCGGCTGGTGCAGTTAATAAATTGTGTCATAGTCCGATCACCAATTCAGGCTACTCACCACATTCAGTGGTGGCTGCTTCATATGCAGCAAGTGCAGCAAGTGTCATCGGATTCGCAACATCCCGGCTACGGAAAGTAATTTGTGCACCAGCAGGAGTGCTACTGTCCCAGCTACACTGCCTCCACTCTAGTGCCACACTGCACCATCCCTGCTACCCGGGAAATTCCAGCAGGGATTTACACATGCATGCATCCTTCACACACAGACCACCTCACAACAACAACCTCTGCTAAGTTCTTTCTAACACCGAGCTGCTCTCTATCAATGACCCCCATCACTGTACCAATGTGACCCATCTTGCTCACTGATGGTAATGTCTGACTGACCTTGGAGCATGCAGTTATTGCAGTACTCAGTCAGTACTCACATGACATGCCAAACAGAGTGGGTGGTGTGCTCCTTGGTTTTTCACCGTAGCCTTTCAGGTGGTTGCCAGTCTGCAGTGTGCTGCACCAGGTGCTCCTGGGTCTCTCAGCTTCACAATTCTTTCACATAGCAAGACCTGTGGCTGGGGCTGCAGGCCTCAATGGATCCAATTTACCAACCCATGCTAATTAAAAATATGTGTGCGCTTTCAAATACTTGTTCATCAACTGCTATTGAAAGTGGTACAAAGCATCAAATAGTGGTGTGTTTAGGAGCCCCATCCCACCATGAGCTGCCTGTGTATCACCCCAGGAGTAACCTTGCCCACCCCTACTACACGCCAGGCCCTGCAGCCCATGTTGCACACAACAAAAGGCCCTGCACAGCGTGGGTTTGGCTCCCTCTGGGGGTGGTTGGCCTTTGGTTGTGAGCAGCAGAGGGTTCGCTTTACATATGGTAATAAAATATTAAAAGAAAATTGAAAATTCACTGAAAAAATCAAAGGTTAAAGTGATGTTACTGTAAGGATTTGTTTAATATATTTTACTTTACATAAAAACTTAGAAAGGCATTGCAAAAAACTGTTAAAGTGATGTTATATTTAGGTGATTATATTAGCACCAACTTGATGTTTCAAACTCAAAAGACCACAGAAATTAACCAGTTATAATTAGCATAGCTATAACTTGCACCCCTGCCATGCACTGCTCATGATATCATATATTACATCACTCATGATGTTCTATGACATCATTCATGACAGCACTGATGACATCTCAAATGACACCTGAAATTACATTACTGATGATATCACTGATGACATCATCCAATTAGTGTGTGTTAGACCTGACATGCCTTAGGGTGGTCACCCCTAACTTTTTGCCTGCCTCCCTCCATTTTTATTACCCTGTTTTGCTAGCTTTAAGACTCTGCGCACTTTACCACTGCTAACCAGTGCTAAAGTGCCTATGCTCTCTCCCTTTTCATTTATAGTTTACATAGTTGCTGGTAACTACCATAATACTTTTCTATGTAATTGTGTACAGCCTGTGTCTGGGTAATGAGTATGTTTACATAACACATGGGCTCCTAATACATCATAGTTGTATAGAGTTAGTGAACTTATTATAAATCTTTGTATTTAGGAGTAACTATGTGTGTAGGTGTCAGTTGATGATTGTGACCTGTATGCTCCACACAAGTTTTTTGGTTCTGCAGAAAATGTTTCCTACAGGGCAAAGAATCTACACAGCAGAACCTAAGTGCCTGATTTAAGAAAAATGGTCCTGCATCCAGTTCAGCACCACTTTTCTTGCCCCTCTTAGGGCCACCTAACGCCACCATGTGCTCTGAGAAGGCGATAAACATACTGGAAAAAATAACGCAATGAAATCTCTTAGTTTGCACCATTATTTCAGCCCCTCTAATGGTGTTACACCCCCTTTGAATACATTATGCCTGGCGCAGGCTTAATGTAGTGGAAAGGGTTACAAATTGATGAAATGCATGCATTTGGCGTGGCTATTTTCATCTCGTTGGGCCACATTAGCATTAAAAATGACACTAATGTGGGGCAGAGAGGCACTAGGTCCTCACCTATGAGCATGTGCTTTATTTGCTTTAGAAAATGGGCTATCTGTAAAGTTTTCACCCAGTATGAATGTTGCAGGTAGTATGACCTATAGCACCTTCACACCTTGTTTACTGTAAGTAAATAGTGCCTCTCTTTATGTATTGCATAGAGTGAACACTTTTCTCACTGAAGGTTTGGTGACTGTGAAGGGTTTGATACAGGAGAAGGCTGTGTGTAGTATGGCATTAGTTATGTGACAGAAGTAGCGTATCTGGAGGAACTTGGTCTTCACTGAACAGTTGTATACAGATTGAACCATTTGTGCAGTGACCCTTCCATCTGTGGTGGTAAACTTGGCTACCCATGAGGTGTGTGGTAGTATCAATGTTGCACATAACACAAGCTTGCGTCACCTAAGGGAGATGTATGTGTCATGGCATTAATGATGCTCCATTATATTCTGAGCTATTTCATACTTAATTTCAGACCTCTAATGCCATATTCATTTATAGAGTAATGTGTACAAAAGTAGCTCGGATGATCACATCAGTGATGTCATCAGTGATGTCATCAGTGATGTCATACATGACAGAGTATGTCATGAGTGATGTAATATCTGAGCTCATAAGCAGGGCATCTCAGGGTGCCAGTTGCAGTTAGCTCTGCTAACGGTGAATCTCGGCGAGTTCAAAATGTTATCTTGTCAGTGACATATTCACCTAATTATAATGTCATAATGCCACTTTAGCCTTTGTTTTCTCAGAGATTTTTTTTAATAGATAAATATATATTGCTAAGAAGAAGTTACTTGCAGGTGTCTGGTTGCGTCCACCATACAGGGTTGGTGCGAGGCGTGGGTGCAAGTCGCGCTATACAATACAAAGAGCAGTGTGCCTACGGGTCAGGGCACAGAAGACACGCTCTGGGAATAACTTTTAAAAAGATTGATTGCTGGCTTTGTGTTTCCACCTTGCGTTCTTTCTGCCACAGTAAATTATTGCACCATAACCCTTAGATAGAATGTGATAAACAATGGACGTAGACGGTGAATGTCTATGTCTGTGCTTTTGTGAAACAAAAAATGCGGTTCACAAAGCAAAATAATAATGTGGGGAGCGACTTAACATTTCCAAAGTGACTGCAAGAAATCAATTGAGATACATTCCATTATTATTCAAGGAATCGCTGATACATTGTATTCGGCCATGTGACCGCATGTAAATGGGCAAAAGAATGTATTGTGTGGCAACAGGTATAAAGGTTTTGTCGGAGAATATACATATTTGTTACAGGCCAAGTGGCGTTATGCAAGGCGCCATTGTACAAGTTGATTTTAAAGTTAAAATCAACTGACAAATAACAAGAATGATTATGAAAGACATGAAAGCAGCATTCCAAACTCTGTTTAACAAAGCATGGTAATGAAAACACTGTATAATAGTCAGTTGTTAATTGCAGGCTCTCAAATTGTTTATCAACAGTAGTCACGAGTATATTTTTCAAAAGCACTAAAAATACTTAAAACAAACTCCTCTCTAACACCTACCTGATCAAAAGATGTTACTGTGCAACAAAAACTATTAGTCTTAGAAATGCATTTCAAAATCCGTTCAGTAAATAATGTTCCAAGAAGGAGTTATTAAACGAGAAAGATAAGTCACAGAATGAAACAGCAGCACTTTGAACAGATGTGGAAAAGTGTATAACCATATAAATATTCGAGATCCATAACACCCTCATAATATCCTTGATCGATCTAAACTTGAACTATGTCACAAGGGGCAGGGCGATACATGGTTTTCTATCACAAGATCTGATTCTAACAGATGTCAATGTCTGTTTAGCATGATTTCACGGTAGATGACTTACTGTTGTATTTGGTGATGTCTCACCTTGTTTTGCTCATTTTCAGTCTGAAGATTTTCAGTGAGAAGATATCTAGACAGGTTGGTGGCTTTCTCACAGGCTGTTTTAAGAACCTTCAATGGGTAGCCTCTAGTTCTAACATGCTTAGTCATGGTTTGTTGTTCTCTTTCAAAAGTATCCTCTGTGCTACAGTTACGCTTGGCTCTCAAAAACTCCCAAAAGGGGATATACTCCATTTGAGCTTGTTAGGGTTGCGGCTACGTACATGTAAGACGTTATCACCAGCAGTGCTTTTACAAGGAGGTTGGTTTGCAAGGACCCATCTACGACCTTTACAGAACATCTAGGAACTCCATATCCCTGTAGTGTACTTACAATGGTATTTTGCAAGTTTGCGATGTTTTTGCGTCAAAAAGCGGCGCAAATGCGGCGCTAAATAAGTATAAATATGGGCCTATGTCTCTGGTGACTAGGATGTAGCTGGATTTCCAGGGCATCTCAACTATCTAGTGGATCACGTCAGTACTATCTCGGCAATAAGATGGAAGATTTAATATGTTTGGTAGGAGAAAAAAGATCAAATAGATGGAGGTCTGTTCTAAGAGACTGGTATTGGCAGAAATAATAGGGCTCCTTACTAGTTGCACTCATGTCAGTGGTGGGAAAGGCACCAACACTTGTGGGAAAGGCATAAACACTTTAAAACAGCAGCTTTATCAATGTGAGAAATTACTGAAAAAAGGAAGCCAAAAGGTTGTGGGAGGTCTCTTCCTTGAATAACTTCATAGAGGTGCGCAGGGTTTCACAGGGATTATGTATGCTCATCACCCCCACATATCAGAATCCACATCCTAAACTTTTGGAGTACTAGTCACAGCTGATGACCTCCACGTGTAAAATCATGATGGGATTACTGTCTGAATATGGCAACACAGAAATGAAGCAAATTTGTGAGGAAATAAAGAAAATTAAGGAATATCTTGACAAACACAAAGAACACGACGAAATACAGAATTTCCTGCTGCAGATGGCACAGAGACTGATGAAGTATGAAGAGGAGATCAAATTGAAGAAAAGACACAAATGTTGTTGTTATATATATATATATATATATATATATATATATATGTATATATATATATAAATATTAATTAAAAAAACAAAGGTTACAGGGATGTTATAGTTCGGCTCATATTTCAATTATACGAAGCCATAGAAATTCACCAGTTATAGTTACCTCAAGTAACTATAACTTGTGCCCTAAGTTAACTATAACTCCCCCTCAGCCCTGGGGACTGCCACCTCCCTGAGGCTATAATCAGATATGAGCGTCCCCTGCACCCCGGGGATCACCCCCCGATGGGCCTCCCCCACATTCTAAAACAATTTCACCCCGAGGAGGTGGTGATCCCCGGAAAGGGGCCAGGAGCCTCCCCCTATATTATTGTACAAATGCCCCCAGGACTTGGCACACCTGGGGGCTTAATATACATTATTCTTTTTTTTATTTTTTTTATTACAGTGGATCCACAGATCCACCACGATTCTAGCCTTAAAATTAAAAAAATGCCTTTTATCCCTAGAGGGGTCCCTTTGGGACCCCACCACCAGAGCTAAGGCATCAGGGTGTTCGTACCCTGGCCCATTTTTTTATTTTTTTTCTGGGACTCGGCTGAAGCTAAGTCCCAAGATGGCTGACAACACTTCAACGGCTTCCTTGTTGAAGTGTTGTCAGCCAATCAGATCTCAGCACAAGATTGGGAGGAGTTGTAAATCCTTCGCAAACCTAGATATACAAATATGTTGTCCCCTTATTTTCTCAAAAACTACTGAACAGAATTACACCAAAACAAAAGAAGTACTCTTCGTAGACCAGGACGTACGTTTCTGGCAAATTTGGTGTAATTCCATCCAGTAGTTTTGGGGATATCACTGTTCAAGCTCCCTATAGATAAATGAATGGGGAAAATGTGTTTTGGGACCCCCCCTTTTTTTCTGACCAACACCCCCCCTCCCAATGGAGCACCCTGAAACTTATCAGACAGCAGCTGACTTGACTGGCAACTTTTTCTGAAAAGTTTCATGAAGATTTGTGAAGCAGTGCCAAAGATATAGGCAAGTACAAAAATACTTTTTATATAGAAACTATGTCCTAACTATAACTACCTAGTGGAGACTGCCACTAGGTTTTATGTATGTATATGTGTGTATGTGAATATATGCATGTGTGTGGGTGTAGTTAGATCTATCAGCCACCTTTTTGTCTTCTTCACTCCTCCCTCCTCTTTCACTGAATTTGTTTCTGTTGGGCTTAAGACTCTGTGCACTTCACTACTGCTCACCACTGCTAAAGTGTTTTACTCACTCCTTAAAACATTATAACATTTGCTTACACTTGATTGGCAAATTTAATGTACCTATAAGTTCCTATTAAAATGGTATACCATATACCCAGGGCTGGTAAATGAAATGCTACTAGTAGGCCTGCAGCACGTGGTGGTTTGAACCATGTCTCAGGCCTCCCTTTGCTGTCTGTGTGCAGTTTTAATCTGCCAATTCAACTTGGCAAAACAAACCTCTTACCAGGCCTAAGCATCCCTTTTTAGTACATACAGTCATTCTTAAAATAGGCCCTAACAAGCCCATTGGGCAGGGTGCATTGCATTGCAATTTTAAGTTTTACATGTCCTAGTAATAAAACAACTCTCAAATTCATTTTTCACTACTATGAGGCCAAACTATCCCGTAGGGTAGCATTGAGTTACCTTATTTTATATTTATTTAATAAGTGATAACTT